>NC_063218.1:28111250-28460000 GCF_020740725.1 Corvus hawaiiensis | reverse complement strand
AAGAGTAAATTTTACTGCACAGATTTTGGAGACCTCCAATTTGTGCAGGCATAATGAATGCAGCCAACAGACAAATAGGTAGTTGTTAATTATCCCAGCAATTTCTTTTTTTAATGTGCTAAAAACACAGAATGTTAAGCCTTCATATTTTACACTGTTACCTGATGATCTCATCCCCTTTGAAAAGATGGTAATCTGAAGGAAGGCATTATTATTGTAAGTGTCCATGACAGTAAGTTGCATCGGAATAGTCCTTATATTTTTTATCATTTAATAACGTGTCAGAACAAAATCAGATTCTACGGCATCTTTCACAGTGGACTGAAGTTGTCTACCTGTATAATAATCTTTTTGGAGTAACTTAATCTTTTTGTTTTCTTCACATAATTATCCCAAAGCTTGTGTATACTAATTTAGTGTCATATTACTTATCAGAGCATTTTGTGGATGAATAATAACCACAGGGCAAGACCTATGACCTTAATAAGAACCTTCAACGAATTTTAGAGCAATTTGTGCTGTTTGCATAGGGGTCTTTTAAAGCTCTACTGTTCTGTGCAGAAACTTGATCCCTATTGTACTTAGAACATTGTTTTTGTTCCCTCATATTTAGTGAATAAATATTTGGATGGTCCTGGTATTAAGCACCAATAAACACAATAATTGAATACAGCAATTCATTGTTGTCGGGTGTTTAAGAAGTTGATTGTGGTTGTTTTGTTTTGTTTCATTTCCTAAGATGAAATATTTTGAAAACACAGGCAGGCTTCCTTAATGCATGGACTTTCACTTTACCAAGATGTGCAGTCATTACTCTTTTTCCCCCTATGTTATATTAATTTTTCTATGCATAAAAGCCCCAACATGGACAGGTTACTGCATTGACTCCAGTCTAATGGGTGACACAGTCATTTTGTTTGCTTCTATAATATTCTTTCTTCTATTATAAAATATATTTGCATAGCTTATTGTGTTGCTCTCTGTTTTCTGAACTCCCCATTCACATTGCTGAAGAAAATAAGAATAAAATGTACTCTATTTTCTAACAGAAGGAGCTATAAACTTTTGTGAAGTCTAACAGTTGTCAGCATGTCATTTATAAATACTGTTACAATCCTCTACCTTCCTAAAATTTAAATACAATTCAAAGAACTGGCTTCTATTGAAAGGCTGTTATTAGCATATAAATACAACAGAATTATTTTGGAATAGTACACATATCCCGAGTATGACATGGTAAAGAATTTACTCATAATTATAAAACCCATGAACTCTATTGAGTGTATAATACTGGTCTTTGTTGAAACCCTGTTACAATTGTGTGAGAAACATGCTTTTGTGTTGATGAAAATAAATTACTTTACATCATTCAGCTTTGTTTGTCAACTTAATTATTACACTGTTAAAATATTGCTTTGCATTAATCAGAACAGAGCAGTTTCCTTTTATATAGTTTCCTTTTCCCAGGGGTAAATTTTAATGCTCTGAAAGGTCATCAGAGGTCAGGACTTCTTGACTATATCTCAACAGTGCATTTCTGGTCATCAAAAGAAATAAGCCTCTGACCACTGGTAGCTGCTGTAGGGGTTTCTTTTATCCTGCACCTGTGACAATTACCCTGTGTTAGTGAAGCTAACAGGAGTCAGGTTGTAGGTTAAGGGTCAGGGCACTGTCAAGAGGAAGTTAGTCTTCAGTCCACTAAATCTGTTATCATTTTCATCTAATGTGACATCCATCTGTCAATCAGGGAATTTAGGCGATTGTCTTATTCTAAGTGCTGCACTTTATGCCTCAACCAGCTCACATTTTACTGCTTTTCCTATAATTACATTTTTCTACCTTGGAAAACCCATCTGCAAAATAAACAGGGAAAATCTTACTCAATCATTTTGAAGATCCAGGCTTTTTATGCTAAAAGCTGTTTCACTTACGAAATTGAGTGATTCCTCTGCAAAGTTTTATATTCATTTAATTTTCATTGTTATGGCTTTTTAACACAGAGAAAGAGAATAAAGCTCCTCTAACTACATGGATATCAAAATAAGTTTGCATGTAAAATTGCTTAATGCATACCAATCAAAAGGCCGTATGCCTCATACCCTTCTCAGAAACACCTTACCTCTCAAACACCACAAAAACAACATGCTGTAGGTTTGAATGGCAAGGATAAGTTTTTACAATGGACTTCTGAGGAATTATAAGATAACATATAGCTAAACTGACTACTAATAAGCAAAGATTTTTAATGTCTCCAGGTACAGAACCACAGAATGAAGTTCAAACTCTGTTAATTCGAATTCAGTGCTGGTCAATTTCAAGTACATGAACAGTGTCAGCCAGATACCAAAACACATAGCTAAATAGAAAGGCATAAAAAACCTAGGTGTAAAGGTAAATGCTCTACTGAATATGAGTGGGATTGCTCCTACACCTCAGTTGAGACATACTTTTAATTGCTTTGATGAACAAGAATCTAAATAGTTTGCCAAGCATAAAAATCGTGGTGTGGTTATATGATGCATTTGAGCCAATCTAACAGCTTGTTACCACTGAAAAGGATAGTAATGTTCCCCCTATTTCCTCCCCCTGCCTTCCCACCCCAGATTAGTTTTCTGCTGGGTTAGCAAATTTAATTGCCTCACCAAGTGGTTAGGCAAGCATGCAAGCCAGTGTAGGGACAGTGACAAGAGTACATGGCTGGAGCGAATGTTATTGGCACACCATTACACAGATCCAGTCATATAATTAAACTGGAGTTTCTCCTTTCACTTTTCCAGAAATTTCCCTTTTTAAAAATTACACCTAACCAATAAACAGTTTTATCAACAAACTCTCTAGGACATATGCTGCTACAATTTTGCTGACAGCAAAGGTGATAAATATGAGATAACTCTTACAGATTCTAGAATAGAACCTGTCCCCATACAGCAGCAATATTAATATTAACATTGACTGCATTACAGGTATTTTATTAGCAGTGCTTGGAAGAAGACTAGGATTCTCATTTGTATATTAGAGATGGGAAAATCAAGGCATTGAAAGGGGAAAAAAGGTGCCATAGAAGTCATTATGGAAATATAAAAGGACTCCAATATTAGATCCATTACAAATCTCTGTGCTCTAGGTGACAGTATTCTCCCTATCAAATTTGTCAGCTTGTCTATATATTGATAATGTCAGATGTTTAATTGCTCCAGAGCAGGCTGGGTTCCTCTCAGCACACATGCATTCTTGCACTCTTCTACTCTTACCGGCATGGTTTCCTGGTCTGTCCATACTCTGTGAACTCTCTATTGAAGGGTTTCTCTCCAACTACTCAAGGTTTTCCTTTTTGTAGGATTTACTGTACTTGTTTTTGTCTAATTTCTCCAGAGATGAGTTAGATATGCTTCCCTTCCTGCCACAACCCCATCGTTTAACTCTTCCTGACTTCTGGCTTTCATCATAGGCTTTTCAATTGATTCTGTAAGTGGTTTTTGATCAACTTATTTTTATAAAACCTTGCTTCACCCCGCCATGCAATTCTGTTTCTTGAAGAAGCCCATGACTGCAGAATCCATTGCAGTTCCAGAATGGGTACACAAACAGGATTATTCACACAAGAGAGCAGTTGTGAAGAGCCGGGTGCAAAGAGGTAGAGTTAATTTTAATATCTTGTCCTCACACTGTGGTCAGATTCTTGCTGGGTCATAAACATAGACATGGAAGTGGAGAAACACTTCTCCTTTTCTCATTATAGCTATGACTCTGTAAAAGTTTCAAGGCAATTGGTAGTTGTTAAATTACATGTCTATGTGGCTTGAGGGTGGTCTACCACAGTCTGGTCATCTTCTCACTTCAGAGCACCCTACATGCTCATAATTCCTTGATAGATTGAGTTAATCACATAGTAACAATATAGATTACCTTTGGTATTTGACATGCTGATATGGGATTTATGGATGAATCGTGATGGAATTGTAGGTACCATTTAGAGCATTAAAATATATGTTTTAAAACTGGCTGCAATTACAGGCTGCAATTTCCATACTCAAGGCCATAGGAAGAACTATCCAAGAAATGTATTTCATCGTAGGTTACCTTGTTTGTTGATAGTCAAATTCAATGGAATATTTCAGAAGAAATAAGTCAAAGTAAGTTCCTTATGCAAAAAATATACTGATAATAATATGAATCATCCATATTAATACTGTATTTTGTTTACAGAAAAGCATTTTACAGTTTTGGTACTAGCCTGGTACCTCTTACATGCTACATGTACTACAGAAGTGCAAATAAAATTATAGTACCCCTGCATGTTTGGATGTCAATAATTTTCCATTAAATTTCCAGGAAATCTTCCACCTGATATCCCTGAAATACCATTTTGTCATCCTCTCTCTCTATGTCTCTTTTATGACTAAATTAAAACCACACCCATTTATGTCTTTTGCTGTAACTCTTTTGGAAATTAGTAAATTCCTTAGACAAACCATTAAGGCTGAGCAAATCCAAGTAGGCATTTTTTAATTTTTTGAACACTGACAGGGCCTCTTGAACACAAGGGCAGTGACCACCTCTCTAGGAAACCTGTTCCAGTGTTTGACCACTCTCTCGGTAGAGAAATGCTTCCTAATATCTAATCTGAATCTCCCCTGGCACAGCTTTGAATCATTTCCACACATCCTGTCACTGGATACCAGGGAGAAGAGCTCACCTCCTGGTGCTCCCTTTCCCTCCTCAGAAAGCTGTAGAGAGCAATGAGGTCTCCCCTCGAGCCTCCTTTTCTCCAAACTAGACAAGCCCAAAGCCTCCAGCTGCTCCTCATAGGACATGACTTCCAGACATTTCACCAGCTCTGATGACCAGAACTTGATACTGACTGGACTCAAATATGCTCTATCACTCCCCTCCTCAGCTGGACATGGAAAAGAGCATATAAGGGAAGGCTCCTGCTTTGAGATAAGGGCCGGGAGTGGTTGCTCACCAATTACCATCACAGCAAAACAGACCCAGATTGGGGAAATAATTCTAATTTATTACCAATTATATCAGAGTACAATAACCACAAATAAAAATAATTCTTAAAACACTTTCTTCCTACCCTTCCCTTCTTCCTGGGCACAACATCACTCTTGATTTTCTCTACCTCCTCCTGCCCATTAATGCAGAGGAAGAGGGAATGAGGGTTGTGGTCCTTCATCAAGTGTTGCCTCTGCCGCTCCTTCTTCCTCAGTGGGAGGACTCCTCACACTCTGCTCCTGCTCCAGCATGGGGTTCCTATCATGGAACACCATCCTCCATGAACTTCTCCAATATGAGTCCTTCCCACAGACTACAGTTGTTCATGAACTGCTCCAGTGTAAGTCCCTTCCATGTAGTTCAGTTTTTCAGGAAAAGGCTAGTCCAGTGTGGGTCCCCCATGGGGTCACAAGTCCTGCCAGAAACCCTGCTCCAGTGTGGGGTCCTCTCTCCATGGGGTCACAGATCCTGTCAGGAGCCTGCTCCACCTTGAGCTTCCCATGGGGTCACAGTCTCCTTCAAGCATATCCACATGCTCTGACACACAGTCCTCCAGGGGCTGCAGGTGAATTCCTGCTCCACTGTGGTCCTCCATGGGCTGCAGGGGCACAGCTGCCTCACCATGGTCTGCACCGCGGGCTGCAGGGGAATCTCTGCTCCAGCAGCTGGACCACCTCATGCCCCTCCTCCTCTGCCTGCAGAATTGTTCCTCTCACATATTCTCACTCCTCTTTTCTGACTGATGCAGGTGTTGTGTGGTTTTTTTCCCCCTTTCTTAACTATGTTATCCCAGAGGCACTAGCACCATGGCAGATGGGCTCAGCCTTGGCCAGTATAAAGTCCGTCTTGGAGCATTGGCTCTATTAAATACAGAGAAAGCTTCTAGAAGTTTCTCACAGAAGCCACCCCCATAGGCCCCCTGCTACCAAAACCTTGCCACAAAAACACAATACAACAACATAACTAATATAAAAGAAAAAAACGCTTATCCACTAACACAAATATTATTTCTGTTTGTAGTTTCAAGGTAACCACACATTTTCTATGAATGTCTTACGTAATTTTTCATGGATTTAACTTTAATAAAAGAGTCTGATGCTTGGTAAACTGGTTCCAGTGTGTGACTAGTTTTGAAAGAAAGGTTTACAAGAGCTCATTCAAATTATCTTAACTTTCTGAACTTCATATTTGTTGGCTGCTGAAGTATAATAGCTTATGAATTATTATTATTATATGAATAACACGAATATTCTACTATATATATTGGTGTAACTGAAAAGAAAATCTGTGCTAGATCTTAGTGGCTGTGAAGTCACAAAGTCATTTTGTCAGTGATAGCTTAAGCTGAGAAAGTGAAAAAGCACCCAACTAATATGAGACCAGCTCAGGAACACCATCACATCCTCAGCTTTAGCACCTTGAGACTGCATATAGACCTAATGATTCCTATGGCTTGATGGAAAGTTGTGCAGCCTAGTTTTATGTCCAGAAGAAAAAAATTATCTAGAAATATTTATGCACTAAGTCTTATGTCCATATTTGGTTGTCATAGAAGGAATAATTAAAATAGCATTGATTTGGCTTTTTTGTTAGGTTCTCGCTACTCTCTGACAACAATTGTATAGGAAGCTATTAGGGTCTTCTGATATCTGTTGTATTTGTGCAATTCCTCCAATTAAATGAGGAATATCTGGCTACATTTAGCCTCCAGAAACTTTGGGACTACTGCATTTCCAAGCAACAGTTAGTTTTCCACATTGACTTTGAAAATTGTGACTACCATGGATTTGCAGAACCCGGTCACAGGTTCTCTATTAATAGGTTAAAAAATAAGGTTTTAATACACAAATTCTTCATGGAAATGGTCTGTGACAATTCTGCCCTTGCACAACAACTGGCCTCACTTTCTTTGATTTTTTTACCTTTAGCCAGTATTTGGAAGTCCCCAAAGGTACAGACTGTCTCATTTGTTTATCAATAGTGTATTATCTAGAGTAATTAGGCAACAATAACAAGAAAGAATAATTATAATTATCTCTGGCATAAAAAGATACTATTTATTCTCATATGTTTGGTTGGAGAGAGTGAAATTTACATGTGATGATAGTGTACACTTTAATGACTAACTTCATGACAAGTAGTAAGAGGTTAGATTTCTAAGAAGTAAGGCTAAGTAGTCAGAAAACAGTAGAAATTGCAACCAGGCTTTGAAATAGCTGACTCTTCAATGTTTTGTGATTAGGTTCCCATCAGCCCAGCAGAAAACCATCAAATTAGATGGAAATAGGATATGCTATCAGCTGCAAGTAGTCATCTTTTTATTAGCTCTGCAACAACCAATCAGTCACATCACAGTGTGCAACTGTAAAAAAATATAAATCTCTTTTTTTTGTTAGAAAGAAAACCCTTCTTTATGAATCTACACATGCCCTTTAGTCAGCTGTAGATGTCACTGCCAATAACATACTAGTCTTTATTTTTTCAAGTTTCTTTAAAGGAGCAGACTGTCAGGTATGTGAGGCATGGAAATAGAAGTCCTCAATTTATTCACTGAATTGTTGCACTGTATGTCTTATTTCCCTATCCAGTTATGATTGTATGCTAGAGGCAAGTGAGGGTAAGTCATATTTTTCCCATTAGAAATCTGTGTTGAGACTACAAGCAATTACAACAGTCATTACCTACTGTAATGATATCTTTTTAATTTTGCAAACACCCAGCCATTAAAACAGGACTGAAACAAAAAGTACTTATTTTACATATGTCTGCTAATGGTTGTCCAGAGGTAAAAACCTTGAGGGAAAGATTTTAAAATAACATGAGAATTAAAGGGTTTCAATTACTTGAAATATTCATATCTAAGAAATTAACTCCCACTGCAAACAAAGAGGGGTGTAAGCTGCTCCAACACAGCTTGGGCAGTTTAACTCTACAGCTGTGAGTCACAAGGTGGCTAAACTCACAAGGTAAGACCTAGACAATCATAAATCTTACAAGTCTTATTATCACAATTCCTCCTCATTTGACTTCTAGTGGGAGGAAAAGTACATTCCACTTCTGTAGCTCAGTCTCCCTGCCAGTATGACTTTTTACAGTGGAAACAAGTTACATTGACTGAAGATGCCTCTTGTTAATTTGGAGTGGACATTAGTGTCCTAAAACTCTGGTATGCACAAGGTAGGTTTCTTTTCACTTCCATTTGACTATGTTCAATGCACATTTTATGCCAGCCATTTAGTTATTTTCTGTAATCAGTAGAGAATAAAATTATTCCAAAGAATAAATCATTCATCTGGCTTTGATCCTGCATGGGGAAAGAATGAATTGTACTCTAGAGATTTGTAGCCCTGCATTTTTGTAGAGGGAGAACTGACAAATTGCTTAGACAGTTTAAAGTTAAGTGAGATGAATCCTGCCCATCACTCCTGACACACACCCTCAAAAGATAAATTTCAGCTCCTTGAAATCAGTAGGATTCAAGCCATCTAAATAATTTTTAGAATTTTTGTCATTCATCTTAAAATCTACTAGCTCTTCATTTGTGTGAACAAACGCACTTTTTTATCTCACAAGAACACTATGAATTTAAATGCAGTAAACACAGTAGAGCAGACAGTAATCATTGCAATTGAGGTCAGATACCTTGTGTAAATTCCTAATCAGTGGTATTTGGAAGAAATGAAAAAAAGATTTTATATTTAAGCAATTAGTGAAAAACAGAAATAAGTTGGTTTTTCTTGGTGGCTTCATAAATAAAACCTGCATGCATTTAAAATATTTGATCCCCTTCTGGTCTGAGCAACAGTTCTTCTCATCTGTGGTAAGGAGGATGTGTTAATACAGCCTTCTTTGAGCCTTTGTGATTATCCTCTAATTATGACTCTTACCTATGACTTATGAGTGAAGGCATTTGTGCATAGATGATAGATATATATTAAACATTTACTTCTAGACAGTGTGCTACTTCTCATTATTAAATCAATGCTGCAAAATTGACTTAGGAGTGCACTGGCAGAAATAATTTCCACCTATAAAAAGATGTCACTTAGGAGGAAAAGTTCCTATTAAATCAAAATTTCCTCTGTTGTTCTGGTTACTTTTGCTGAGAAGTGAAAGTCAGAGTCATTTTCATCCAAGGGGAGTAGGATTTTTGACTGTAATACTGAAAAGAATACATAAAATATGCATGGCAGTCAGGAACACTTGTTTCTCAGGAACTGTGTCTCTTTCCAGTCACAAGGTCAATGTTCAGTTGCTAAGCTTTAGCATCCACTTTCTTCTTTCCCTGCCATCATTTCCTCCTCCATTAATTACCATGTTCACTGGAATCCTAGTACATTTTTTTAAGAGAAAAAGTTTCTCTTAAAATTTCTACAGGCTGGCCAGCACTGAGAGAATAGTAGATAAGGATCTTAAACCTGGGTCCTCTGTATAACAGTTGGATTGCCTGACATGAAGGTTATCAGCTATTCCCTTTCTTCTTTCTCATACAGAAAGTTCTGATTTGTTCCTACAGCATGAGAAGAAAAATAACTGAAATCTTGAAAATTTTATGGGATAGAAAAAATTTTGTGGCTCATTTTAACACTGATTAATTATACCCATTAAATATTAAGTGGTTTATTTTTCATTCAATAACCTTCATATGATTATTACAAACTTATCCTTATATCATCCTTGAAAAAAATCCAGTACTTTCTGTAGCCATTTGTGACATGCTATTTTCATGTGTTAGATCAAGATTATTGTTCATTAGGGAAGAGAAATGTTAATTTGAAATCTGTCTCCTCCAGAGCAACAGTGTCTCTATGAGACACCTGCAGAGCCCTTCAAACCTTATTCCATAACATGTGCAAGTTTTGTTCTGAATGTAGATATGAATATACCTTGGGTATTATTTACTGAATGAAGCTCTACACTCATTACATGTCATTTGAACTACATTTATTTAAAAGAGGACCAGTAAATTTCCTACACAAAAGAATACACCTCCATATTTCAAGCTTTCATAAATTTAACTTTAGTTACAAAGTAGAAAATATAGTTCCTATTTGAAATAAATGGACTATTGTTAGTTTAAAAAAAATCCATTTATCCTTTCGTATTGTTCCTCTTTATCTTGGTTGATTTCTTTTTTTAAGTTCTGTACATCCTCTTCATAATCCTACTGGAATTCCACTGCTACTGCATTTACAGCCATAGCACACTTGCAGAATTCCAAAAGGTCTATTTTCTTCCATTTAATGTAGCAAAAAGAAATCTTGCCTGAATATAAAACATATCTGTTTTGATTATGCAAACTGTTGTGTGTAATTTTGCATCTTCTTTTTATATCATGTCCATTGAATCCATTTTAAAGGGAAATCATTTTCTAGACTAAAATGTTATCCTAAGAGCAGCTCCACTTTTGCTGACATGATTATGATTAGGAAATGTAGATCACTGCATATGAATACATTTGAAAAGAATTTTTCATATCTAAACTCTACAAGAGAACAAAATAGACCACAAATAAATAATCAAGCAGCTTTTATAAGTTTAAAAATAAGTCATGTATTTCAAAATTTTAAAAAAAAGTAACCAGTTTGATCTGAATAAAAACATATCTAATTTATAGCGGAGAGAATCCAGCAACATCATTTTTTAATTGGGTAGTGGAAGTGTTGAGGTGACAGGGCTGAGAACAGGTAAATCATCTAGGAATTGAAATGCTCTAAGACAGAAAGCCAGCTGGTGTAGTGCTTCCTTTGTGTCAGTGATCCATGTTGCATTCTGTAATAGGAACTGTTCAGACAGTCTGTTGCACAGCTGTTCTTCCTTAGAAACAAACAGCCAGGTCTGTTAGTGGTATCACTCTGCAGGTATTATAATGACAGTAGGGTTTTTTGGTTTGGATTATTTTATTTTATTTTATTTGAAAGTGGTATTCAACTTTTCGAGGAGTAGCTATATAAGGACATAAATTTAAGTTTCTTTATGTCACCATTCATGCTGGATTAATTACTTCTAATATCTCTGTAGAAGGAAAGTGTTAGAGGATGTCTATTTTTTAATGTATTTTTAAGTGTTGCTGTGATTTGTGTATATGGGAGGATTGTTTTGGTGGTAAGTATTATGTAATATTAGAAATAATGCTAAAGCACCTGCACTTTGATGACTTTATTTGAAGTTTCATTTTCACAGCCCACATTGGGTTTCTTCTCCATCACTTACTGCTGCAGTGGTGCAAGGAGATAGAGAAATCCCAAAAGACGTGTTATGTTGTTCAAACTTACCAAGCATATCCAGAAGAGGAAGATGCTCCTAGGGTAACTCTATTCTTTGACTCTTCCTGTGCCTAAGATTGATCTGGATCATGGACTGCCAGTTATTAAGGCAGGTTTAGTCCAGCAGTCCAAATATTTTTAAGAAAATTGGCAATGCTCTACACTCTAAACACTGTGAAGTTATTTTCCTCCAAAGCATAGAATCAAATCATAAAGAATCATAAATATTTTTAAAGTCACAAATGAACTGTGTCACACCACTAATTAGCTGATTATTTTAAAAACAAACACAAAATTAATTATGCCTGCTAGTGAGAGGGGTTTTTTTCCCTTCGTGTAGTCCTTATGGAAGGAATCTGGAGAAACAAATTGTGATGATATTCAATAATGGTATTCTGGGACTGGGTTGACACACAGACATAGCTGTGTGTAAAATAAAGCTTAAAGTCATACTGAGATTTTAGTCTATGCTGGGGATGAAATAGGAATGTGTTGAGTTGAAATCCAAGGTGGCATGGTTGATACTGGGCTTGAAATTCTCTGGTGAAAGAAATGACTGACATTATTAGGACTGAAAGAAGTTATGGAGTAGGAGACATTACAGATGCTGTTACCAGCAGTGACTACCAGTGTTAATCCACAACTAGACAAAGTTCTGTTTGCTGTAATGATTTTTTCTTGGCTTCCACACCACTAATGCAGACAGGATGTCTTCTTTGCCATTCTTTTGCCTCATCACTTTCAGACAAACAAACTGATTGTGTGGTCTCTGTGCTACACTTATGCCAGGGGCACCGCTAAGTGGAGGCCACTGCTCCTTTTATCTAGTGCTCAGTAAGACAGGAAGTAGAGCTGCCACAATCTCAGCCAGCTAAATTCCAGGTGTTAGAACAAACTAGAAGAGTTGCTGGTACAAGCTGACACAGGATTGTCCGTCCTTATCCCTTCTACCCCAGGGGTACCTTGTTGAATATTCTTTTTTTGAGCGCTAAAATTTATACCACAGTACAGACTGGTGTTTGGACCCAAATTTTGGGACTCAGTACTATGCAGACAGGAAAAAATTTCTTAGGAGAAAGGTCAGAAGAAGCATATTTGCAGTTTAACTGCAAAATTTTCAATCTCCAACTCCAGGTGATATGTATGCATGTTCCTGATTTCACTAAGCTACAGTATGTGTACATCCAAAGTAACTCAGAATCTAGATCTAGGAACCCCAGGGAATTCATGCTCAAAAAATTTAAAATGTGGGATTTAGCAGGACTCTCACTTATTTTGTAGCAAGTTTCTCTGCAAACATTTAAATTAAAACTAGATTTCTGTTTGTGAAAAAGTTGGAGGCTTTGAAGAATCAGTTCTATGATCAAAATAGATAGCTGTTAGGTACGCCAACATAAAAAGAAGCCTCTTATACTATTGCATTTATTATGATAAAATTTTTGGCAGAAACAGGACAACAAGGATACAATATCTCACATGGTGACAGTGCTAAATTGTCATTAGCCAGATAGGAGAAATCATTACTGTTACTTCAGAAGTGAGAAATTAGGGATTTAATCCAAAACCAGCTTGAGCCTGAAAAACACTATTGCAATAAGCACATAGAAAGGAACTTAAGGTAGAAAGTATCAGAGTGACACTGACGGTTTTGCAGAGTCAGTCAAAACAATCTATAATATTAGGGAAGTTTTGAAGGGTCGTGAAGGAAGAGGAGAAGGTGGTTATTTCTTTTTGTTTTAAGAAGCGTTGTTTTAAGAAGAAAGTGTTGATAGATAGATAGAATTAATTATTTTTCTTTCCCAAGTTGCCTGCAGAAGTACCATTGTTTTAAACCAATAAGCTGATCACCAAGGATCTCAAAGGAGATAACTAAAAATGTGCACTTGTAATGGGATGTTGATATGTAAGGAGAATGTTTATCTCAAGAGGCTACTGATAGTTTAGAACACTTCGGTTTAGCCGTTATATGCCAGTGAATTTAGCAAAAATTGAGAAGGGAGTTCTTGGGGCATTATCTTTCCTCCATCCCAGGGTACGAACCATGAAATTCTGTAAAAAGTTCAACGCTGTGTTCCCTGTGGGTTTGCTAATTTAGTCTGCTATGGAATACACTCTAAATCCAGTTTCTATGGCTTTTACATAGTTTACATAAATAATAGTGATCCTATATATGATAGGTAAAAAACATATTGTTTTCTTCTCTATTTTTACCCTTTCATACATGTTTTGTGCAATTATTAGGACATGATCTAGAATGACATGGGAATGATATGAACTGTTTTCTATCAGACACAAGGTCATAGTACAGAATAATAAAATATATTTGGAACTAAAAGTTCTGTGTTTATTAAGTTAAATTCACAGTTGACTGGAGGTAGATAAAGACTTACTTTTCTCTCTCAATACTCTGGGAATTTTCTTATCATGGTTATCAAGAATTAAATGATTCTGAGGATAATTTTGATAGATGCTGTCATTTTTCATTTATTGTGTATTTGATTTATCATATGTAATGCCAAATAGAAAGTAAAAAAATCTATAAAAAAATATAATCATCTAATAGGTGATTTAATTAGTGCATGTATGGAGAAATGTAGTCTCTGGTAATTATCTATAATTATGTTTTCCTTCCAATTTAAAATAACTTGTCTTTTTCAGTAGGGAACAGCCCTCTTTTTCACTTTTCACCACCTTCCATAACATTGATTGCCTTTTTGTCAAGAAAGAATGCACCACTTGAACTAGAAGAAATATCAAGGAGTTAGTAACTGGTTATAGTTATTCAGGGACAGAAATACTTTATATGGAGGTCAAATGGGTTATTTAATCAATGGCTATCAAGTAAAACAACAGTGTAAATTATTAAAGAAAATCTTCCCAACACCAAGATCTATTGCATCATTCAGAAGTCTCCTGTAGGAAAGTGGCAGAATCTGTAGTGTTTAATTTGTAACATGAATCTGGTGCTCGTTCATGAATCTGCTCTCTGACAGAGATGACGGCGGAAATGGAATGAGGACATAGGAGAAGAATTAACTTGGACTTGTACTGGGGAGACTTACAAGGCACTTAAGAGAATTTGCAAGGCTAGTAGGGCACAAATGTAAATAGATCTATGAGTAGAATCTACAGAGGTGTAGTAGAGATGGGTTGAAACCTTGCATGCATCTGAGCATAATAACACACTAGCACAGATAGCAAAGAATTATTACAATTCTGAAAGATATATGTGAGAAATTATCAAAATATGAAGAGGCCTGTCCAGCAATAACCATAAAAAGCCTGCATAAGCATTTAGAAATATATGCCCCAAATCCTGCATTCACAGATATGTGAATTGTAGAACTTGTTACTGAATTCCTATAGTAATGGAAATGTAAAAAATTCAGTATTAGAACAAAAAGATGGAATATCAACATTTCAGTAGGTTTCAATTTAAAATTTTGTATTGTATTATTTATGCATTCCTATTTCAGCCTTAGACAATCAGAAATATTCCACCTGAATTTTCTTGGGTAATAAAAGATTTTTATTTTCCATATAACATACAAATTCTCTGCCCTGTGATACTGCCAGAGTCCTTTATTTGAGCCTATACCTACAGTGGATCTCTAAGCTTTTGAGGCATTTAGCCAGTCTGAAAGACATGAATATTAAATGATTTCCGTAAGACAATCTGTTAACAGTAAAATTAAACAAATACAAAAAACTGATGAGCATATAGTTACAAAAAATGAAATAATATCAAAACCAAATAATTTAATTATGTGTTTCTTAATCAGAGACAAATATCTGGGGTTTGATTCTGTTTCTGAAAGTTGCATGATTTTCACTTGAAAAATTTGATAAGGATGAAAATATATTTTGTCTCCCTCTGACTGGATTGAACAGATATTCTGCTTCAATGACTATGTTCTTGACTTATGCTTGATCTTTGGTATTAAGAGAGAATTTGTTGGGCATCTACTTCTAGTGGCATAGTATACCATTAAGGATGAAGAGGTAAAGATAATAATGCAAACACCAGAGAAGAAGCTTGAGATTTAATTTTGAATGTGCTAGAGATATTATCAAGATAATACAGTTAAGAATAAAGGCAAGAAGTTTCTGTTGAATGAACAAAGGTATAGCAATAATGAATAACATATAGCTTACTTTTAAAAGTAGCTCAGATCACAAAAATATTAGGATTATTAACCGTCCCAGAGTAAATCACAGTGTTCATAGGTGTAATGAGAAGCTGGGCCAGCTAACATCTTCATGGTTTCATTTACCTCTGTCAGCCAAGAATCAGCAGTCAATGAGACAGGCATGTCAAGACCAGACACTATGCAAAGTGTTTCAACGACTACATTGAGAAAATATTCAGCAAATTTTCATACCCATATGGTCAGTGATCTATACTGGAGTTCTCCTCCCTCTATTTCTGAAGACCCAAGAGACAGGCCATAGCACAGCATGTCTAACACTGGTTCTTCACTCTGGCCTCTTTCTTGATATAGTTTTTAGATAGTGTTACTCAAGCCAAGGCTTCCTTACTTTCCAACACTTTTTGCACATAAAAGTGAGATTGAGACTCCTACAAAATCTTTTTCTGAAGAATTTGCAACCTTTTTAAAGAGGAAACCTAAGGGGAAGGGGTTGGATGGGTGAAGTGTTCTCAGAAAAGGCCTTTGCAGTAACTAGTTCTTAGGCAACAGGCATAGGTGACTGCTATCATATATGAGTAAGTGCAGCTTGAAATGTAACTCAGTTGTTTATATTGACTGGGATGTCTCTTTTCCAATATTAAGTAGCAGAATATTTTATCTGATGCTAATTTATGATTAGTTAATATTTTATGCAGACAACAGATCTTATCTGTATTATTGCCAAAAAAGTGTTATATTCTAACAGTTGGATTTTAAGGAAAATAGGAACCCGATTTTGGAATATGTAGGACAGATTAAAAAATTTGGAATAATGAAAGATTATAAAAGCTGCAGAGGGATGTTTCAATTTGACATCTGAAACTCTGCATAGGTGATTGAGATCCATGTTAAATAACAGTGCTCCTAAAAAGATGGCTTCAATCATTTTAGAAAAGACTGGTGCATGAAATTCACACTGGAAGCATAGAAGATTTTTTTTTTAAATTATTAATTCCTATTTTTCATGTTATTGGTCATGACATCCTAAGATGTCCGGAACATCAATCTGTAAGTGTAGTGGGTTGAGCCTGGCTGAATGCCAGGCATCCAAAGAAGCCACTCTGTCATTCCCCTTCTCAGCTGGACAGGGAAGAAAAAAATGTAGCAAAGGTTCATAGCTTGAGATAAGATCTCAGAGAGAGATCACTCACCAAATACTGTCATGGGCAAAACAGACTCAGCTGGGAATATCAATTGAATTTTACTACAGACAAAATCAGAGCAGGATAACGAGAAGTAAAATACATCTTAAAAAATACCTCTCCCTCACCCCTCCCTTCTTCCCTAGCTCTTCCTCCTCCCCACCAGCAGTGCAGGGAGATGGGGAGTGGGGATTATGGTCAGTTCATCGTTCATTGTTCCTGCTTCTGCTCAGGAAGAGGAGCCCTTCCCCTGCTCCAGTGTGGGGTTCCTCTCACAGGTGACAGTCCTCCGGGAACTTCTTCAACATGAGTCCATCCCATGGACAACAGTTCTCCATGAACTACTGCAGTGTGTCTCACTCTTCCATGGGGTGCAGTCCTTCAGGCACACCCTGCTCAAGCTTGAGTCCCCCACAGGGTCACAGGTCTTACCAGGCCACCTGTTCCAGCATGGGCTCCTCTCTCCACAGGTCTGCAGCTCTGCCAGGAGCCTGCTCCAGACCAGGTTTCCCCTGGGTTTATAACCTTCTCTTGGGCATCCACCTGCTCCAGTGTGGGTCTCCTCCATGGGCTACAGGTGGATCTCTGCATCCCACATACATCCCCATGGGCTGCAGGGGCACAGCTGCTTCACTGTGGTCTGCACCAGGGGCTGCAGGGGAATCTCAGCTCTGGAGCCTGAAGCACCTCCTTCCTCTCCTTTTCCACTGACTTTGGTGTCTGCAGCACTGTTCCTCTCACATATTCTCAACCCTGCTCTTCTCTGGCAGCAATTACATCTGCACCATATCTTTTTTTCTTTCCTTCTTAAATATGTTATCACAGAGGTGTTACCACCGTTTCTAATTGGCCCGGCCTTGCCTGGCAGCAGGTCCATCCTGGAGCCACCTGGCATTGGCTCTGCAGGACACGAGGGAAGCTTCTGGCAGCTTCTCACAGAAGCCATCCTTGTATCTCCCTCTGCTACCAAAACCTGGCCATGCAAACCAAACACAGTAAGGTTTAGAAATACTATTCATTTCTAGCCTGAATTTACTTAGGGCTCGTTTATATCTGATTTCTCTTTTGCCAACATCAATTAAATAGTTCATCCTTTCCCCTGACACCTGAAGAATCTAGAGATAAAAATTATTTTCTTTTTAACTTTTAATTTGCTTGGTTAGACAAACCAGCAAGGTCTTTCAATACTGTTTAGAAAAGATCAGCTCACCAATCATCTGTTCATCCTACTAGTGCCTCCTTGCTCCTTTTCACTTTGAATTTACCTTTTCTGCATATTAGTGTCCAGAATTATCAACGTGTTTCACATGAGATTTTATATATTTATAATAAATACATAAATACGTATGTATTTACATAAATAAATATATATTTACATAAATATATATATTTATGTATATATTTATTTATACTAATTGCATTGCCCAAATTTGTGGAAATGAGGTCAGACTCATGTTTTGCATTGAGGGACAGAGATTATGAAACTCAAATATCAAACAAAAATTGTTTCTTCCCTTCATATATTCCAGGCATTATATATGAGAAACAGAATCACACCAAAGAAAATATATTAATTTACTGTGTTATCCCTGTTTGCTGAATTTCTCCCTAGCTACTTTGAGGTGCTTTTTTTTCTTGCTTTTGGGCTATGAATATCAATGAGTGTTTCATATTTTTATTTCTAAAATATCAGTTCAGTTCTCTGTAAATTTTCAATATTGTGCAGCTCATGTAATTGCATATAACAATAAATCATGCACCTTTATCATACCACTTATTCCTACTCAATGAATATATAACTGTCAAGAAACAACTATGCCATCGTATTTCAGTTTCAGTAAAAAAATCTTATTTTATTGTGGCTTTCACTCATTTCCAGATGTCCTCCCTTCCTTGAAAGAGACAAGTCTGGGCGATGCCAGATTAAGATGAAATATCATCATCGCAACATATTAATTTTTCTTCAAAGATCTTAAAATAGCTTTCTTATGCTTTTGCTGGAACATTTTTCATCTCGCTTCAAGGGGAAAAACATGGATAAGAAAATCAACATCATAACTTCAAATTGAGTGGTATATCCTCAAAATGTGGGCTGCAAGTTTAACTGCAGTGGCGCAAACACTGTGCAGAAGTAAACAAATACATCCTGTTATACTGGAGAAACATGTCCTTTTGGAGTCTGCACCCTTTTTACATAAGTAACAAGATGAATGTTAATAAGTAATATTTTCTAGGCATACTTATGAGATATATGCAAATAAGATAAAAAGGCAAACTTCTCTTGTGCACATTTGAACACTATATAGTATTTTCTGAATAGGATGCATAATTTTTAAATTCTTAGAGATATATCAGCACAAATTTTGCTTGGAAAAAGAGCTTATAAAAAATGTTCATCTCATAATCACTGAAGTTATTTTCACCGGTCTAGTATCTGACAGTATCTACTTGTCTTAGTTCAAATAAGAGAACAGTGTTAGACTAATAACACATATGGTATGAAGTTTTACAAGGTAACTGTAGAGACACTTTCAAACAACCTAAAAGGCAAATAGAATATCAGTGCTATGTTATACAGGAAGATTTTAGGATATATGAATGTATCTCTAATTATATTTTGTTCATATGAAATACTTTATTTAAAAAAAGCACTTCAGGCTGGGATTACAGTGCCACATAATTGAAAAAGATGGAATTGAAAAGTGTTTGTATTTTCTGGCGCTTTCATTATCAGTCAAGATAACAGTGAGTTAGTGAAACACTACCAAGAGAACAATCAAGTGTGAGAAAGCAAACAAAAAAAAACCTATGTAAAACCACATTGGCAGAGAAACACCAAGTTCTGTCACTCTAGGCTTTTTATTTCAATGCTGAAGAGTGGAAATAGCTAATTTGGATTTTTATTTCTTTTTTTTCTGTCATATGCAGAACATATAACAATTATAGTTAAAGTCTCTTGGTTCATTTTAGCAGTTGTGTTCTGGCCATATCTCTCCCTGACGGATCGCTCATTTTGTTGGTATAATAACCAACCTCAGACTTAATCTAAATACAGATTGGATTATTCTAATTATTTTTGTTAGTGAGGAGACTTTTTCATCATTATCATACTGTAACTTGGCATTATGATGTGTTTCTCAAGACGTTCAAGACATAAACGTGCTTCCTGATATCTCACTGCAGACCAGAAAGCTCATGTTCTTGTGGCAAGTTTTGTCCCTCCTGGCCTCACTGGGGTCTTCACCTGGCCTATGCAGTTGAAAAAGGAGGGCTGAGAAATTAATGTGGTCCAACCTCCCAGTTTAAGCATTTGCCATTTTCATGCGTGTAGAGTAATTCACAATTAACTTTTTATGGTCAAGTGCAAATACAAGCATTTATTCATGACAGCTGAAGCAGACAACATGATTGAAAATGTTTATAAAAGACAGAAATGCTGAGATGGAAGGAAGAAAGCATATGTCATTTGCTTACACTAAGGATACATGAGGTGCATTGCTCTCTTTCACTTACCCAGCCAATTTTATGTCCTTCCTGAAAATGTGGCATTCAGGGCCATGGAGAGAGAAAGCTGCTGTCTGAGATTTCCATCAGAGAATGCTTTCAGGAGCACTCCCAAGGAGCCACCTTCAGAGGTATATTCATGTTCTCGGGCTCAATTTCTGTGAGACGTGATATTTAACTGCTCACAACCACTAAAAGTGGCAGAAAGAGGGAGAGAAGTATGAGAGTATAGGAAAATACTGCTTTTTTTCTTTTGGCAGCAGTAATCTGTTATGTCAAGATAACTGCCTTTGAGATGGAAATCTAATTCCTCAGCACCCTGAGATAGCCACATTTGGGAAGAGTATACTTGCTCATACAGTTCATCTGCTTTTTGAAGTACTACTATGATTCCAGAAGGTTTAAATTTTTTTCTAGAATACCACAACTATAAAATAATGAATAATTCAGTAAAATGTCATAAGTAATAATAAAACCATAGATGACAAGAAAAATTATTAGCAAGTTGTGGGCGCAGGGGATTTTATGTGCCCTGAAATTTTATATTAAACTTAGGCATACAACACTTACATGGTACCAAATATCTTCTTCCTTGATATTCTAAAATTTTAGCATGCGGACACAAAGATTCATTCACCTCGAGAGTTTGCTAGACTCAATCCAGACGTTGCGTTGTGGAGGCAAGAATGGATGGAATGCTGAAATTACAGAACCATGTATGTGAACGATTGGAATCTGTTATATTAAGACAAGGTCTATTCTGTGCTACAGTGAAGAACCTCCCTTGCTATCACTGAGTTTACCTTTTTGCCATGACTGTCCAGTGTCTCTTGCCTTTCCCTTTCTATAAATAGTGTCCTCCCACCCACCTACCCACATGCCTGGCCAGGAGATACTTATCCCATCCACTGCTTTGAGTTTGGGGGGTTGGTTAAAAGCCCAGCCAGGAAGCACACCCTGATTTTTCTAACAGTACACATTGCTGTTAAATAGTTGGCATGCTAGAAAAGATGCTCTGCAGGCTGCACGAAGTCCTTGAGCCGTATGTTATGCAGGTCTGTTCTCCAACTCAATTTTGTTTATTTCTCTGTGTGTCAGTGGTAGGATACGGAACTGTGATCTCTTTTCTTATTTAAATATATTAATGTATTTCAAAGGCAGAGGGCTTTTAAAAATCATTATTTCATTGGTGTGTTATCACTTATTTTTAATATGAATTTTTATATATGGTAGTTAGTCATCTCAGAGTAAACAACAGATGTATACACCTATATTATGGTTTAACACTGACATTACTACTAAACAATAATAAGAAAACATGTCAGAAACTTTAATGATTAATAAATATGACAAGAAGAAGAAACACTCAAAGTTCAGTTCTGCTTTCAAAAAAATGTCTGAAAAAGGCATGTACTTCTTTTCAGGACATTCTAAAATGCCAAAATTCCTGATCAGACAAGTCTATATTTGCTGCTATACATGAAGACTAATTTAGCACAGATTTGACTTTTATCACTATTTTCCCCCAGATCATGCTTTCCCCTGCTTCCAGGGTAAACAAGGAATAACAAAAGAAAAAGTTATTCCTACAGTGTAGCAGCTACAATAAAAGTGTGTAGATTTAGTCCTGAATAAAAAGAAAGGCTTGTTAATACTTGAAACCAAATTTTCTTAGCACTCTAGGAGTTTTGCACCTCACTGTTGCTCAAACCAATTTAGAGCATTACCTATGAGGTATCAAACATGACCTGTTACCTCTGCTAAAGGAGTTGAGTCAGTTCAGCCCTTGTCAGTGAAAACACAGCAAATCAGTGACTCCGATAAGGAGAAAGTAGCAGTAACTTAGGAAACAAGTGAAATAGAGTTGGTGTGAATGACTGCAGCACCTTCTAAGAAACTAGTGCAGGGCCAGAGGACAGATCTGACCATCTCAGGATATTAAGGGACATGTATTGAAACTTAACAGATTAATAAAATTAATTTATTTCAAACATAGGCATACTGCATGGTATAAGTTTGGTAGGAGATAATCAAGGCCATCATCCATCAGGATGGAAGTAATTTTTTATAGCTGGTTGGAGATGATGGAAAACATTCCATAAATTATCATGTGGTAGCTTACTGTCAACAGCATAGTCATGAGCACTTATGACCTGAATTGTTTAATTGTGTGTGTCAACCCACTAAGCAGCATGATTTAATACTTTCCAACATGATCTCTTTTTGTTCTCTGTAATCTCTAACAGAACTGTGATTTTTAATTTGACTATCTGGGCAGGGGTAACTCAGCAAAGAAGTAACTTTTTCATAATTGCGCAGTATAGGGATAACACTGAATCAATATATTAAAAAGTTCTCTCTAGATATCTATATATATAAATATACACAACATTGGATTTATTAATTGAGAAAGATTATTTCAAAGTATTGCAGGACTGTAGAGGCATAAAAGCCCCAAGTCCCGTTGATCAACTAGATGGAAGTGTTTTATTCACTATAAGCAAGAAAACAAGTTTACTTTTCACTTTGCAACTAACAAACCGCAACAGAATAAGAGTAACTGGACTTAAGAAGGAGATAGCAGGAAACCTTAGCTATGGAAAGATGAAAAATATCTTATCAGCAATGTAAGGTGTTACAAACTATTTTCCTGTCATCTACTCCATATTTGTATTCTTTCTGAGTGGTACAATGCAGCATAAAAGTGTGTTGCAGGCAATTCTTGCAGAGTATGAGAAACATAAGTTCAGAGGGTAACTCGTTCATCTGCACACACCCTTAATGCCTCTCAAGTTGTCCAAGTGAGGGATGCTTACAGATAAGACAAAACAATTATGTAAAAGCAAGTCCTATCACATCTGCAGCTGACTGCAGAAAACTTGCAGCCTGGAGCAAGGTTTAGCATCCATTTAGAATGAGACTACACCACAGAGATATATATTTTCAGTAACTGAACTCCATCTATGTTTCATGTTCTAAAACACTCTGTATTTTGTGAATTTTTAATATAACTCTGTTCCTCACTAATGGTTTTCCCCCATATGGCAGCTTCCACAGATTCCAGGTTCCTAAAGCACAAGAAAGGTTTTAGAATTATATCCTACACCATGTATTGATACATTAAAACTATTTATTAGATGAATGAGGAAAAATGCTATTGTAAAATGCAATTTCAAATCTTGTTTAAGCCTGTCAAGAAGGAAAAATAATTCCGAGTTGTAAGTGTAAGAACCACACCAATCACACTACTTTGTTGTTGTTTTCATTTTTGGCAGGTACATTTATCTGCTTCCAATTTTGGTTTAAAATACATTCACAGAACAAAGGATCATCCTTTTGTTCTGACTGTACACATTTGTACAGTTTGGTAATTAGACTCTAAGGCACTTCAGCCTTGTGTCTTTACTCTTGTAAAGACTTATCAACTCCCTGCTTCAGTCTGGTAATATTTATGATGGAACAATGAAGTGTCATTCTGCCTTAAACACAAGGTACAATAGTACCACTAGTGAATGGATATGATAGTTCTACTAGTGAGTAAATAACCACTGTCAGAAAAGTTATCTCCCTCTGCACAGCTCTTACCCCTTATCTGGAGGATGTGAAGGAAATCATTTAGAAAGTGTCAAATCAATGTTCAGTACTCGGCTCAGTATTGTTTACCTTATTCATCAATGCCTTGGATGAAGTTGCAGACCCCTCCTAAGCAAGTTCACAGGTGACACCAAGCTGGGAGGAGTGGCTGATACCCCAGAGGGCTGTGCAGCCCTGCAGAAGGACCTCAACAGATTGGACAGATGGAGAGAGAAGATCCTTCTGAAATTCAGCAAAGGCAAGTGCAGGGTCCTGCACCTGGGGAGGAATAACCCCATGCACCAGTATTGGCTGGTGGCTGACATGCTAGAAATCAGCTCTGAGGAGAAGGACCTGGGGGTCCTGGTGAACAACAAGCTGTCCATGAGCCAGCAGCGTGCCCTGGTGGGGCAGCAAATCCTGGGGTGCACTGGGAAGAGCATTGCCAGCTGGTAAAAAGAGATGGTTCAGCCCCTCTATTCAGCCCTATTGAGGCAATATCTGGAGTGCTGTGTCTAGTTCTGGGGTATTCATTACAAGAGAGACATGGAGCTCCTGGAGTGGGTCCAGTGGGGGCTACAAAGATAATTAAAATACTGGAACATCCCTCTTATGAGAGTAGGCTGAGGTAGCTGGGCTTGTTCAGCCTCGAGAAGAGATGACTGAGAGGGGACCTCATAAATATCTATCAGTATATGAAGGGAGGGTGCCAAGAGAATGGATCCAGGCTCTTCTTGGTGGTGCCAAGCAATAGGACAAGAGGCAACAGGCAGAAACTGATGCACAGGAAGTTCCACGTGAATGCGAGGAAGAACTTCTTTCTTGTGCAAGTGGCTGAGCATTGGAAGAGATTTCCCAAAGAGGCTGTGGAGTCTCTCACACTGGAGATATCTGAGATCCATCTGGATGCAGTTCTGTGCCATGTGCTCTAGGATGTCCCTTTTTTAGCAGGAATTTTGGACCAGATGACCCACTGTGGTCCCTTCCAACTCATTCTGTGATTCTGTCATTTTGTGAAATCAAATGAGCATTCCCAAAAGAGGGATGATTTAATGAACTCATCCTTGTTCAGTTTTAATCTGCTGTTATAACATTTTCCATTAATTGTTGAAAAGATTTCAATTTACCTTCACCTCAGTACTTTACAACTAACTGGCAAAGAGGAGGTTTTAAACTTACTGGATTTGAGCTGCAAATGACTTAAGCACTTAGGAGAATTGTATTATATAAGTTTAGGTTGATTTAAAATTGTGAAAGGAATTTCTGAGATGATAAAGAATCTTTTAACTTTTGTATGCTGAGTGTGAACGAAGACTACTAAAGGCCATAGAAAGTCAGAATCCTTGTTGGCAAGCTATTTTTAAGTAAACATGGACAGTATATTTCAAACTGAGATTGTAAAATTTGTTTTACTATACTCTAGGCATTTACCATTCCTATACATCTAAAAATTGCCTATTTTCATGTGACACTATATATAAAGAAATATATGTAGCTAATTTACATACGTCTATGCAGGTAATCCCAAGAAATTTATGGGTTTTGCATTACAGTGTACATTATTAGAAAAGCTAATTACAATCTAAAAGTTTATTTGAAGCCAGGGAAACTACTGACATAAAGGAAGTTAAAGTAATAAGTGATGGCAGTAACATATATATATATATATATATATATATATATATATGATATTTATGAAATACTGATTTCCACTACTAAATAAACACTGCACACTTTATAAAATTTTTTCCAAAATGGATGGTAAGGGTGTGATGGTATTGGTAAAGGTGATTGTCCCATTTAAGAATGTTTTTTCCAGAAATAACATTGCTGTGGTTGTCAGGCCCACTTGGTGAGGTACAGATAGGATACAATTCAGGTTGCCTAACTTTAGCAGCCTAGGAGACAACTGCATATTCCAACCTAAGGGGTGGCATCCTCTGTGATGAACATCTTCAGAAGGCAGCTGACACCTCCTTTCTCAGATAGCTCGGGAATTACCCTTCTGGAGGTGGTTCTTCCATTGACTACAGGAAAAGCTTAGAAGATTTATGCAAACAAGATGCTTAATTTTCATATATAAAATTACATGGAATAAATGTCATCATCTGACACACTTTTTCCAAAAATAACATAATTGTCATAAGTAGTAGTTAATTAATAGCCCCATTTACAGCAGTAGGGTGATCCAGGTGCTTTAAGTGCAGAAGTGCCTAAATTTTTTGCTGGACCTTGGTTTAAATCTGCATGTTGTGAGCATCTTTTCTCTTTCAGTTGCTGAAGTTTACCAACCCCAGACTGCTTTCAGTAGCTGCCATCCTTAGTTTTCCTGGCTGAGCTGCTGTTGAGATTGCTTTCTAGGCTATTAAAATTAAAATGAGCCAGCATAAACCACTGAAATAACAGATCGTTTCTGCTTGCCTGCTTTGCTAACCAAGTCACTTTGAAATAAATTAGGGAGTGATCACACAAGTAATTTAACCAGTGGATCTGGCAAGCCACTGTTCTCTGGCAAGAGGATGGCAATAAACAGTTGGGGGTTGGCTGGGGTTGGTAATCTCTTCAGCTGGTCCTGTGGGAGCAGTAATGCAGAAACAATTACACAAAGCTCCCAACTGTATCTTCTTTTGAGGGCCATCATTTGTTTTCATCCAATAGTCTTCAGTCCCCTCATTTACCACCAGAAATAATGCTACGGTTTCCTATTTCTCATGTAAATATAGGCAAAAGAAAGAATTTCATATTCTAAGTAAATAAACTTCACAGGATATGACACATTTGTATTAAGAGTATGCAACTCTAAATCATAAGGAAACAAGTTCTCAGTTTACAGATTGACTTTTTACTGAAGTTTTCTGTAGAAAAAGAATGCCTTAGAAATTCAAAACAGTGAGATACTGTAGGAGAATTCCTGGAGTTGACATAGACTCGGAAAAATAAAAGAAAAACAAAAAGAGAAAATGCTTTGCAACTGTTTTTTTTTTTTCTTGGCAAAGTCCTCTTGGATGTTGATGAGGAAAAATAAGAGTATATTTCTTTTTAATTCTTCAGATATAATATGTTTAATACTACCATTTATTCATTAAATTGTGTGTTA
The DNA here is from genome assembly GCF_020740725.1 of Corvus hawaiiensis. Lineage (NCBI taxonomy): Eukaryota > Metazoa > Chordata > Aves > Passeriformes > Corvidae > Corvus > Corvus hawaiiensis. The sequence continues at coordinate 28,433,227 of NC_063218.1, read as the reverse complement.
ATAAGTCTATTGCTGGGAAACTTGTTCAAAAAGAAAATCTCTACAGTTTCCGTGTTGGTAGTGTAGCTATTTGACATTACTCTTATTCTTGAAGGAATCTAATTCTTTGACACAAGAAAGATATTCTGTTCAGCTCTCTTCTGCCCTTCCAAGCACCGTCCTATCTTGTTGCTTTATGAATTGTGTGAATGTGATCTTTAGGTGACTTGATAATCTGTAAAAATTTTTCTTTAAAACCTGTTTGCTCAGATTTTAAAGTTCATAAGATATCATCTATCAGTTAAGTTTTGCATGTGTAATTCTTTGCATTTTAGATAATTCATAATTTGCTTGGATTTTAAAATAGTGTTTCAAGTGTCTTGCAGTCAAGAGTTACACTTTTTAATGAATAAGTATATTTGCCAGCGCACAAAATTTATTAATTATTACTGCATTAGGCATTTTTACAAAATGATTGAAATTTTCTGATATGATGTATAAATTATTTGGCAAATCTCTGAAAGGAATTCTACTTGACACAGCTGTGAAACTACTTTAGGACGCTAAATCACTTCCACACTTGCAAGGTCCTTAATTGTTTCTATCATATATTAAAATTGTTCTCATAATTGTCTCTAATCACACAGAAAATGGGAGCCATCAATTTGTTCAAACTAATACTAGTTACTTTTGGCTAAATGTTTTTGTCTTGTGAAGAGAGTTTATATAATTTTGTACTATACTTCTATGATATAAATTTTGCACTATTTCTAATTGATGTGAGCAATCAGAATGCCACACTCTTTTCTCACTGTGGTGACTAGTCTTTGCTAGTAATTGAATGGTAGCCTTAAACAAGGTGAGGTCATGAAGCTTATTTATCTGACACCATGAATTCTATGCCTGTGTAAGAGGGAAAAAGGATGTTTTTTTGCCCTCAGGGTATTAGTCATGGTCCATAGGTTCGTGGGAAAAATGTAGGAAGTCTCAAAAGTTTGTTCCTATTATTTCAAATTTTCTTAGACTCCATTTGAATCCCAAAGTGAATTTTCTATTATTCCTTTGAAGGGTGCATAGGAGGGTACCAACAGTCTTTGAGGAGCAACACCTGCAGTTGCATTCAAAGGCATGACTTTTTCCAAGCAGTTTCTGAGCTGCCTGGTATTGTCCCAGGAAGGATAAAGGCCTAGGTTTTTTACCTGACTGGCAGAACATTCCACCACCAATAGAACTCTAAACATTGTTTTAGAAGTAATGAGTCCTGCTGGTTTCATCCTGCAAGACCTTGAAATCCCACAGGGCAATGTGGTTAGAAATAAAACAGAAGGCTGAGGCTTTTAATGAGTTTCCTATCCACAGATGCCATCAAGCTTTTATACTATTCATTTTATTTCTACAGCTTCAACAAAGGAACCCTGAGTTGTGGGCAATACTCTGACAAGTGCAGTTCACAAACTCGGCAGAAATCTAGAGTTTAGACAATAAAAGATCATTGAAAGAAGTAAAAGAAAATCAAAATAATTTAAAAAAATGAACTTAAATATGGGATACTTTACTTACAAAAAGTGAACATAGTGCAATTCAGATAAGCTAAACTGCTTGGAGCATAGAATGAGGACATGTCTACACGTTTCCATGATGTTTACAGAGGTTATGATGACAAAGAAAAGTAAACTGAATAGGGCCAATGAGAGGTCAGTGTACATTTTGGGGATGTTCTTAAAGCCATATTAAATTAACAATTCTTTTCATTGTGTGTGGATGAACTATTTGAAGTCTTCTATACAGTCAGAGAAAACGAAGAATTTAATGAAGAAGCAGTATGTTTCTTATGAGACGACGAGGAGGAGAGCATCTGTACCTATATACAAGAATGTAGAATATGCGTGTGTGGATTTGGGGTACATTACATTTTATATTACTTTTTCCTCTTTTTACCTAAGGAAATCATCCTTTTCACTTCTTTCAGGCCCTTCCTTATAGGAAGATCATGGCCTGGAATCAATGGGAATAAAGAAATACATGATCCATGGACCTCCAGTTCAGAATGAATAATATCACGCTGATTGTCCTCGATTCATCCTTAGTAAAATATGGAAAATTTTGTGCCTGTAGGATAAAAAAACCTCAACATGTTGAAAAATGTGCCTTTCATCTTATCCTCTCAGCCTCTGTTCAGATACAAATGAAAATTCTTGTTGATAAGCACATAAATATTTTGTTCTCAGTAGTTTCTTCCTGCCGTTGTCATGAACAAGTCTATGTTGAATGCTTTTGGGAGGATGGTCCAAACCAGTTCAAATGCCAGAAAATACTTTCATTGTAACATGAAAAGGGTTATTTTTTTAAGATTCCCAGTACAATTTTGAAGTCTTTGGAATATTCACCAAAAGATATAAATCCACTATAAACCAAATATCCATCAAGAGTTTTTCTTTTTGAGACGTGCACATCAATGATTTTTAGATGATGAAACTTTTGATGGCATAAAAAATAGACATTTCTGAAAACAATAATAGCATGGACTCCTTGCATATGTGCAATGCACTGTTCTCTAAATTTCAATATTTGTCTTTATTTTAGTTTTCATTGATACAAGAAAAGATGCAATTGTTAAAAAACCTTTATGAGTTGTGGAGAGCTATCAGAACAGATTATAAGTATGAGAATATTTTCCTGTTCAGCATTAAATTCTGAAAATGGTATTTACTTCATATCTAGATTTATATGTCTATGATTTCAGCTGGGGACTGCAAACACTGAGTCAGACTCAGCCTATTGACTCAGTCATGGCCAAGTAGGTTGAAAAGAAGAGATGAGTTTGAATGCCTCAAACTTCTGTGTACATTCACTCTAAGAATTTTCCAGGGCTCTCAGAAGCACTTAGACAATCAGTATTTACAGCTCCACATTTCAGCACTTCTCAAACCTGAACATCTCTCATTCTGTCTTCTGTTAGTATCTTACACTAATTAGCTGTACAGTGTTTAAATTTTACTATTATTGAAAGGAGACTCTCATTCTGTCTTCATGTTCTCTTTGAAATGTCTTTCTTTTTTCTAATATCATGTGTTTAAATTTAAATAAATCATGTGATGCTGTCATAAAGACAGCAATGGAAGAATTGGCTTTTGAAGAATATATATTGTGTATATGCTGCATAACCATATATGCATACATAGACATACGTACATGTACCATACATTACTATTACCAAACCTCATTTGTACTGAGCAAATTAATGCAGTATTGTAGTGGTTTACCTTTTTAAATGAAAAACTTCCAGATGATTATAAATTAAGCAGCACCTAACATATAATGCTGCCAGTAATGACTAACCAGATATCTGCTGGTATTTCCCAATACTCGTTATGTATTACAGCTTTTAAAATAAAATTGAGATTACTTAATATTAAATATATAGCTTGCAGTTACACATTCTTATCACACTCCCTAAATCCTTACTCCCATATTTCTGTCTGCAAAGCTTAATTCAACACTTTTTGAAATTAATTGGCACTTTTAGAATGAAATTTTGGCATTTCTCAAATCTGAACATCTCTCTGTTAGTATTTTCCTAACAATGAGCAAATCGTGCAAATCATTGTAGCATCTAGTTCTGTACAAAAGTCTAAAATTCCAGACCTATAGCTGAATCTACAGCAGCATATGTGTCTGCTCAGCACTCCAGTTCCTTCAAGTAGGCTCTGGTTTGGTATGAGAACCCTGAGCTCAACATTTGGTTTTGACACTGGTATTTGGCGCATAGACCAATTTTCTAGAAATGTCCACGCTGCTTACTATAATTTGATAACATCCTGAAAAAGGTACTTAATATTTAGTAATGTGAATGAAGGAAAATTAGTATTAAAGTAATAATGGTTAAAAAATGTTCTGCTTTGGGCTTATATGGCTGTTTCTGGTAAAGCCATAAAATTCCTTCTTTGTCTTTCAGTGACCTTCACAGTGAAATAAAGGGAAATAAAATATTAGAGAAGGCAGAATGACTAGTTTTAGAAAAATATGTTGTAAATTATGTTTTTTCTAGTTGAGTGCAAGTTTAGTGCTAACTAGTATTTTGAACACTTACCATGATATATCAAACAGCATGTGCTTTCTATTTATATTGGTTACCAATCTCAATATTCAGAGGAAGAGTGTATAAAGTTAACAAGCAATTATTTGGCAAATTAGTACTCAACAACCCTGAGTAAATAGGAAGTTTGAAACCTATCTGTTATACAGCTACTTTAATTTGCATAGCACACTGGTGTGTTTGCTTTGCAAATACTTTGCAATGAATCATCATTTGTACTATACAGTCCAAAGAAAAGCAATCAAAATTCACAGCAAGACAATGAAATTAATTATAACTGTTGAATTCTGTGGTGGTAATTCCTCCTCATGCAGGAAGATTAATTGCATTGCACTTTCCTTGCACTCCACTAAATGATCTGATGAATGTATAATCATTTACAGATTTTTCAAATGCTGAAAATTGATTACCTTTGATTAGCTCTGATCTGCACAAAGAGCTCTGACAGAGTATCAGTGAAACATTACAACATTACAGACAAAGTAACAAATGATTTAATTACCAGTGTGCTTATTAATGTTAGATTCCCTGCAGTGATCCTGGCAAATCAGGGACCTGTAATAGACCTGTGGGTTTCGCTGAATTCCATTAGGGTTTAAATAATATTTCTCACTATTTCTCAAATCCTTCTTTTCATGGCTTCTTAATAACTCTAATTAATTCTAATTTGCACAAAAATCCATTGCATCTCCATAAACTTTTAATTAGATGTAAAGTAAGATAAGTCACTGCTGTCAGAGACTAGGGAAAATGCAAACTGTGGCTTTATATGCTTCCAAATAAGTTTTTCATTAACAAAAGATATTTCTCTGCAAAGCTTTTTAATGAAAGTTTAGAACTAATTTTGAATTAGGCGTGTGTTTCAGCTATACACTTTCAGTTGCAAACATAATAATAGTTGCTTATAGATGAAGCGAGTGGAAAAAACAGGATGGTAAAATGTTTAGCTGACAAAATGGTAAACATAAATTTAATACTTTTTTTATGTATTGCCAATATATACATTCACTCATTTTGTTAATTGTGGTAGATAAAACACTCTGATTAAGCAGCTACACTGTACACTGAAAGACTATTTGAAAATTAAATAGCAAAGGAACACTAGCCCAGTTACAGACCATGCTGAATGTTGTTGGCACAAACAAATCAGGCTTTTCTATGCTTATACTCGTGAACACTTAGATCAGTTCAGATTGGCAGCTTCTGTGGTTTTCCCTGGTTTTATGTCATTATATATGACATTAAATTATTATGAAGCAATGACAATGAAAACCCAGATGATCAGAGAAGTCAAACAGAGCTAAAATTAAGCTCTGTTTCTGCAAGTGTTTCTTAGAGAAAAAAAAAAAAACCAAATGTAGGTAATTAAAAGCTTATTTAGCACTGAAGCACCAATACATAGACAACTTATAATAATATTTTTGTATTTCAGTTTTGTAGGAAAGGAGGGACTGTAATACCGCAGGTGTTACTTTGTCATTCGTAATGCACAAGACGGAAAACTTAAAAAATAGAAATATTCAGCCCCCAGTGTGGATGATTACATTTATTACATTCACTGCTGTCAGCAGCTGAAAAGCTATCCATCACACTGAAACAGCGATGAGAGTCAGAAGTCTCTTTTTGTGGAGAAATATTGAAGTCAGATTGTTGATGTCAAAAGTCAAACTCTAGTTCAGCTATCTGTTTTATGAATCTGACTGAGACACATTGTGCCTGTGTTCAAACTGATATCTAGCAGAGCTCATTTTAGCAAATGTGTGATTTAGAAGTCAGAAAAACATTCGTACCAGCAAAATATTAAGAGGAAACTGATAGGGCACTCAACTGCTTTTATATTTAAATATCACATCATTCAATAATAATGCATCATTTGTTTTTCACTGATTGTTATAAAACTTGCTGTGTATGATACAATGATGTTACCGTACTTGCATACAGTAACCACAAAAATATTTTATGTGCACAAAAGCATTTGAAATATGACCGCTTTTACTACACTAATGAAGTTTTTCTGTTGACAAGAGTATAATTTTTTTTCAATTTATTTTGGATACACATACATAGACATACATACACACACGTACACACGTGTGCGTATATATATATGAGAGATGATACATTCAAGTAGTTCCAAAAGGCAAGCAGAAGACTTACATGGAGGTATACTGACATAAGGATGAAGCAGTGCACATATAATAGCTGAATGAGAAAATCCAGTGCAGACATGATGAGAAAAAAAAGAATGTTTTAAGCCCTTAGAGCCTGATTAACGTTCACCATTGGAATTATCTGTATTTGCCGACTGCAGCTACCACTGTATTTTGCTAGCATAGGAGAAATTCTTAGAAAAGCTATACTGAATAAAAATGTCTAAATGTACTTTCAACTCTCTAATTCTTCAGGTATGACTTCTGAAAAAGTGAATAAATCAACTGCTGCTTTTCATTTCATCAGAATTTTTAAAACAATTTTACAAATAATTGGGAGGCAAACAGGTTCCAGATAATAAACTGTATTCCATTAAAAAGCACTAAAAATAAAACAAGAAATGTACTCACAGCTTGGGGAGTACTACTTAATATGAGTATCTTCAGTAGTTTACATTGAATATTTTAAAAGCGTTTCTTAAGGAAGGTGCTTTCTAGCTGAGAGAAAAACGTATGCGCTACACGTTATTGAACTTGCTACCGTCACCGCAGATTTTGTTCTGTTTAACAAAAACAAGCACAGTTTGTGAATTCAAGTCAGGGAGTTCCTTTTATTTTTGCTAATTTCACCATCCTTTCTCTTTTTAAGCACAGCCCTCAGGGTACATGATGTAATGGTCACCATTATAGTACAGAACAGGAAAAAAGGGTATCATGAAATGCAGAATTGAATGGTATTCTTAGAAAAGAAAAATGTATGCCAGATTTTTTCCAAGGGAGCTCTACTCAAAAACAAACAAATATGCAGATACTGTAGAAAGCTTCTTGAATCATCATTAGTGGTTAGAAAAAAAATTGGCAGAAAGAAAGTGGACGGTTTAAAAAAAAAAAAAGCAAGCCAAAATGGAAGGACTAATTCAATGATACCAGATGTAACACATGACTGTGGGGATTGAAGGGTCATGAGTTTGAGTCAAAACTCAACTTCGAGTTAATTGGCTGGCAGTGGGGCTGCACAAATTGCAGAGATAGAGTACTTGTTTCCTAGTGCAGGAGGTCAGCCTTCTTATGCATTTGCACCCTTTGCATGGCATCCAAGAACTAACACTTTTATTTGCTAGAAAAGAGTTTGCTTGCTTGTCATCTTTTTAAGGAGAAGAAAAAGAACTGGCTGAGCATAAAACAGAATGACACATTTAAAAAGATTCAAAAGCTGCTCTGTCTTGAACTACATGTATTTCCTTCTTCGTTTTTTTGTCTCTACAAACAATCCAGAAAACAAATGGTACACAATAGTTTCAGGGAATATTTTAACCCAGTGTTATGAATTCATTGATATGAAAACCATATATAAAATATGTAATCTTAACATATTTTCCCTTTGAAAAGACCAATATAGTTCTTTCCACCTTATCCAAGTTGAAATGTTATTATGCTTAAAAGAGGAAAATAATTGCGGTTACTGACTTTGCTGGGGGAAAAAAAATATAATGTTCCTTAAAACATTTAAATGGGCAAGTGGGAAGAAATTTTTTTAAAAAAAAGCTTCTAGCTGTGTGCGTGGAAACTCTGGCTATGTGCCTGAGACATACAGCAAAAAACAACATATGGAACTCACCAGTTCCTAAAATCCCTTTCCACAAAATTCATGCCACTCCTCACCACAATAAAATGACTCACAGAGGGGTGTGTTTTATGCCTCCCAGGCAGAACTCCCTAGTCCACAATTAGTCTATCTATTGAAAGGCCAAAATACCTTATTGTTTTACTTGCTGTATAATTATCTGTTATGATGAACTGTGATTCTAAGGACTATTGTCCCTAGGCTTGGATCTGTGTGTGGAGCAGTTCCCTGGCTGAGACCCAGGAGTGGACCTTCCATTTAGAATCCATGCCTGAGTGATTTCTCCAGTCTCTCCCTGGCTGGCTGAAACAGGGACTGTTTCTGCATGATTTCTTGGGTTGATGAGACGCAATTATGCCTTAAATGAAGTCATTCATGTCTGCCATTTTGTTTGCATATTTTTCAGCATTCACCTGTTATTAGACCTGTTTTTAAACTGTAAACTAGTTTCAAGTAGACTTTTGTGTCTAATGCGGTTTGGTAATCAGAAAAAAATATATATGTAATGTTTTCTTCACAAATCACTCAAGCAGGAAATCTAATAGAGTGATTTAGAAGTAAAATAGCATTTAAGAATGTCCCAGACATTTCATTTCTGAAGTGATAATGTATAAAGATAATAATCTTGAGATATTAAGTAGGATTTTTAATGTGTATTCTTTAAATAACCTTATCTGGTAGAGAAGATTGCCAAAACAGTTACTTTACACCACTTAAATCTGGTAATGTTGGCAGTGTAAACAAAATACTACTTTAATATTTAGGAATATATTTGTGTGTACAGCAAGGTATTGTGTGCCATTTTTCAGAATTCCTTTAATGTCTTTAAACAGCCAGATTTTCTTTTGCAAAGCATTTACTTCTGATTGCTCTTAAATTATTATAAAAATTCCTTCACTATGTATAGAATCTTCTAAGTAGTTAACAAATAATTTTCTGCTTTCATTCTCAGTGTCTGGTAAAGCTTTTCCACAAAGCAGTTTCCAAGGTGATGTTAGGTACAATGCTGATAAAAGGTAGCCATGCCATGAAAACAAATACTGTAGAAAGAGCTTTGTCAATTTGTATTAAGCTGGATATATTTTATGCTAATTTACCAAATCTTTTGTTGATTTGTCAGGCTTCTGAATGCTTTTATTTTTTTTAATGAAGATGAGTGAATTTTGATAGATGCAATTTATGTCTGAGTATCTCCTCCCAAGAAACAAATTGCTTTGTCACATTTTTCCCAATGGTAAATATAAAAGACAAAAAAATATGTAGTCCTGACAGATCTTTATGTAATTGTAAAGCTTAAAACACAAACCAATTTTCAGATATTTGAATGAATTGTATGTGTAGATCACTGATTAAAACTGTAAATGTGCTTAGAAAAAATTCCTCTTTTCATATTGAATAATCCCTATAGCTAAATATAATGAAATTAAACTGACAATATAACCTTTTTTTTTTTTTTTTAAGTTTATATAAAACATTGGAAGGAAGTTGTGAGTACTTCTAAGTGCATAATTTATCAGGGTAGAAAAGGGTTTTTTATTGTTGTTGTGGGCTGTTTTTTTAGAAGAGACTTGTACTAAGGTGACCTCTACTGTTTAAAAAAAAGGCTTGCAAAAGCAGCCCTCTCTTAAATCATCCAACAATCCGAAATTGCCAAGACGGACATGGATACTGCTGTGCTTAAAACTATTTATTTAATTCACTGCCGTTTGGATTACTACAAATGATTTTAAGGTTTCTTTCTCATACATTGGAAAGTTCCCCTGCCATTTACTTCCTAGCCATTTGCGTGCAGATTCTGCCTGTACTGGGATCTCTGCCATTAAATTTTCTTCACACTGAAGGGTTTTCTCTGCTCCTGGCGGGGCGAAGTCATGACCCAGAAAAAAATTGATTCATGAATTCTCAGGGTGCAACTAAAGAAGAGAGGAAATATGCCTTGGCTGAGCTCCTACTAGTGACAATTTAAAACCTGTAATTAGTTTGGATTCAAGCTGCAAAAGGAATCTGAATTTAAAATGCATTAATTCAAACTGATATATTAACTTTAACAAAGTAGATCAATTATTATGTAGAATCATTATTACAGTCTGTTTTGCTAACTGTTGGATTCCAGACTTTATTAACTTAGATTTTATTAGAAAATGCAAGTAATTGCTTGCGAACACTTTATCTATGTGATGGTTTTCTTGGTGAAAAAGAACTTTTTATTGGGGTTAGTTAGCTTTAACACCTCAGTTATGGATTCTATTTTTGTAAATTCCCATCATCCACATGCAGCACAATGGTTGAGGCCACTTACCCCCCGCTGATATCAGGACCCCACATCCCCTTTAGCTAACTCCCTGACATTTCTATGAACTACACAGCTGAAATGTTATACAGTAATTAATGTTGATCCTAGCACACACACAGCCTCCAGTACAAATTAGGATAGAAAAGGTTATCATAATATTTTGCTAGACTGTTTGGTAGACTTGAATTGCTCCCTGTGGGGGACAAACAAGAAAAGGTATTTTTAAGGTTTGCAAGCTGGAGGAGCATCCAGGTATTTTTTTCAGATAAAGTAGAAACTGTTTTGAACATTTGGTCTGGGAAATGTTAGTCTTGATATTGGCATGTTTTGATACTTGTGTGGTTGCAGTCCCTTAGGAGCAGTTTGCCTGTGGTATGTGTTTTCGAAGATGAAACAATGTATGGTGACTAAAACTCTGAACCAAAGCTCTGTTATCTTGTGGAGTTCAAATCCAGGTACAACCAGCAGCTGGATCCTCTCGGACTGTCAGTGGTGTCTGAAAAACACTCAGAGACTAAATAATTTAGATTACACCATTCTGACCTGTATAATTGTTTAAATGAGTAATGCAGCCACTAACTGAAAGAGGTCAACCATCTGTAGAGGAAACATAGAATTTGGTTTCATTTCCAAACAAACTTTTGAAGCGCCATACTGTGGGAGGTAGGGAAAAGTCTGCTGACAGATCAATGGCTTATCTGCTACACCAAGGTTAAAACTTCTATCACTTGTAGAAAGCAATGTTAATAGAAAATGCTCCTGAGAGAGTAGGCTTAGCACAAATAAAACTTGATCCACTCAATATGCCATTAATTGTCTTTTTAAATTTTTTGTGCTTTACGATGAATGTGCTTTAAACACTTGTGATTAATATTGTTGGATTCTCATTACTAAGGAAGACCACAACCTTATTTAAATATTTTTGAAAAATTAGATTCAACATGGAATTGCTGGGTGGTATATGGCCTGTCAGTTTTCCTTTTTTAGGGAAGAAAAAACCCTACAAAAATTGCTGTTACATTAGAAAGTACAATTTCACATCTCTTCTGAATACGTGAAGAGAACAGGTTCCTCATCCAGAAGCAGGCATTTGTGCACGTGTCCTGAATTTTTTTATTTAGCCCATATAAGTGCATAATATTTGCCTTTCGACCTTGAAATGTCTATTTTCATGAATAAAAAAAGAATTTTGCATGCGTAAGGATATTTTTTAAAAATTTAAGTCCCAAGGTACAATTTGCCCCACCAGTTTGTGCACAGCAAACTCAATGTGAAACATTCCCAGTGACTAATGTAATCTCTATAATTTTGATAGCATATATAGTGGCATCAAAGTTTTTCCCTGTCATTTCCTGTCTTGATTTTTTTTATTTTTTTATTAGAGAATATACTTTATATGCAGGCTGAACCTCACTTAACACTGCACAAGATTGCAACTCGACAAACATATATTATTGAATGATGCCATTCATCACATTCAGAAACAGAAGTGAAGGCCAATTTCATTTAACAGACAGTGTGAGGATTGCTGCAGAATGCACAAATGGTACTTTGTAAATATTGCACCACTCATTTATTAAGACTCTCTTAAAAGATAACTGTTCTTTGGAGACACAAGACAGAGTAAAAGATTTCGTACTGAAATTAGAGGAAACATGTTTTTCCCTGAAAACATGCTCAGACTCATATAAGCTCACAGAAACCAATACAAATTGATGAGTTGGAGAAATCCATTATGATTTCTCACCCAGTGGTGAACTTTGTTCTTTTATATGGGGAACAGAGTAAAGTTTGGATTTATCCCAAAGCTATGGTTACCAATCCTCCTGCAAAATTCTTATATAGTAGGAGGCTAGAACAATGTTCTCAAAACCCAATACAATAATGATGAAAAAGGATCATGTCTGTGCCTGAAAAAATATTCAACCTTTTCAGGTTAGGACCGGATTACTCCAACCCAGACTATTCTAGTAGGAAATATTCATCACAGGTCTGAGAATTAATTTGTCCCTTTATTTACTTTATCTCTGAATTCTTTGCAGCTCAGTGCCCTAACCTGAAGAAGTAAGGACTAAATTATGTCCCTCCTAAGACTGCCTTGTCACCAGATGCAGGTTTAAATATAGGAGCCCAGAACCTATATTCTCTAGCTTCTGGTTAAATATGTTAGCCATTGTAACATATCAGAAATATTTTGGCCCCTAGAGATACAGTGAGACAAAACAGAAAGGGATAATTTGAGAGTCAGTGAAGAATGAGAGCATGAGCTGTAAATCTCAGTATTCTGTAGGCACCTATGTCAAGATTTTAGAGAATCTTGACAGGTGTGTCACAAGGAGTGTATCACAAATAGGTCATATGAGGCATTGACTGGGAATAGGTATCTTCCAGAGATGGACGTACAACTTGTTCTCGTAAAGCAATGGTGTCTTGTTAATCTTGACAATTCAAACTCAGAACCGTTCTACCAAAATTCAGTCATTCAAGAATTGAAATTGAGTCACTGTCCTATAAATATTACCCCTCAATAATCTATATCTGACATTTCAGAGGAAGGTGAAATTCCAGTCACACACCGATAATTCATTTGTGTGTCCTGCAGTATCACCCAGGCCAGGCATTAGCATAGTATTATCTTAGAAATATTTGAGCCTTTTTTAATAGACCATTTTTCTGAAAAAGTTTTAGAAATGGGTTGTGGTATTTCAGCAATACTTTCTATAAGAAAATTTCCAATAGATATCCTTTTATGCCCATACATAGATCATATTTTTTAAAGTTTAAAATTTTGAATGTAAAAGTATAAAATATTGCTTTATTGGCACAAATATATTATTTTTGCTACCATAAATATTCTGTATTACAACACATTCAAAATTATGTAAATAATCAGATTCTGCTAATTACATTATCTTAAGTTAGAGTCAGTTGAGATAGTTGGATTTTAAATAGTGTGACTGAAAAAAAAATCTATTCTTGAATAGAAAGCTTTTGTAGGTAAGCAGGAATAGTCATCTGTATAAAAGATAAAATAGGGGCTAAGCGCTTCAGGGAATTTGCAAAATTGCTGCCACACACTCTGAGCACTTGACAGCTTGCACCACCCAAGCAAATGAGGTCTAAGGAATGGATATCCAGCAAGTATAAAAAGGCAGCATGATCTTCAAAATGGGCCACGTGAGGGAAGCAAGCAGCGACAGGTAATGACGTTCAAGCAACAGATCTTCACTGCCTGTTCTTCATTCTTTCCTAAATTACCGTGTTTCAATAGAGTAGACAGATAGATTCATAGAGGTACAAATTAGGATTGAAATTTACAGTCCTCATAATGAAATCTGTGAACATGAAGTTCTTAAAGAGTTCCAAATATGGCATTTAAATTTGGTGATTTTGTCTTTGCCAAAAGCAAGTAGATAGATGGTAAATAAATGGTAGATTTTATGGTAAAGGGTTTTTTGTGGGGTTTTGTTTGTTTTTCTAGGTAATGGTGAACATAAAAATGATACTAATGCTTTATCTGGTAACTAGTAGCCACAAATTAGATTCACCAAATTCGCTCTTAGAATATGAATATATTTTCTGATCTAGGTAAGGGGATCTGCTGTAAGTTCCAAACAGAAAGCAGACTATTTAAAAAAATACATGCATCTTTTAGTTCTAGTAGCAGAAGTACATGAGCAGAAAACAAAGTTTGTTCTATTTTGTGGTACATTAATCTCTGCTAGTTTACACAGTTTCTGCCAGTTCTTGAATATGTGCATTCCTAAACTAAGGTTTATGAACATCATGAGGAACACATGCAGTGCAGCTGATGTTTGTCATTATCTGTTTTATACATCATCAAAATCATGATGTAGGAGTGTCATGTTATGGTACTATACTGCCACATTTAAAAGATGGATATTTTAAAAGATGGATCTTTTAGGATCCTTTAAAATATTTTAATAGATTTCCTATCTGTTAATTGATAAGCCAGTTTTCCACATCCTGTTTAGATGGAAAATCTCAGGATATTGATGTGACATGATAAGCTCAGTTTCACATACCACCTACTAGAACTGCTTTTCATTCCTATAAGCTTACCTGTCAGGTCCCATTAGAGGAGATGCAGGTTGATAATTCAGGGTATTCACCAGTGTAGTACCCACTTCATGGTTAGTTAGGGCATTGGCCATCTATTTTGTATTTTGAAAAGATAACTTTCTTTTAAAATGATGTGCAGAAATGCAAATTAAAATAGACTCATATAGTTGTGATGACACTTTTTCCATTTGTTACAGTCTTCGCAATATTTTGTATTTTTCTTCAAGCATAATTTTGGACACATTTAAATATAAGAGACACTAAACTGTCATTTAAAAAAAAGTGTTTTGGTGAAGTGCTGGAAGGCCTAAAAGACTCAGGCGAGAGTAGGCAAATGAAAGGAACCAAAACTTTCTAGTTTCACACAAAATATTTTTATATTATTTTAATTTAATGTAATCATAGTACTGGATTATTGACAGTGTGTACTAAGGGTACAAAGTCCTGGAAAATGAAGATTGCACAATCTGCTGCATAGCTCACATTGGTAAGACACCATTTATTTTTACAGTGTTTTATTCTGTAAAGATAAAAATGAGTAATGATCTGGAGATTCTATAAGAGAATACAATTTCTTTAAAATCAATACAACATGAAAAAGAGATAAAATTTAATTTCTAATGGGAAGAAATGCTGGTTTATAATTGCAGTATACATTTGTATTTACTGCAGACAACATGCCTTCTCCTTTAAAGTATTTTAAGAACTGTTTAAGCCTCTTTTAAGTTACCAAACCTGGGACCTCTTGTACAAATCTGTGCCATCACATCAGCATGTAAGTGCACTCTGCATAAAAAAGGATGGGGATTGATTTAGGCCGCACTACGGAGCCAACCCCAGGCTGAGAGTAGCTTTATTCTCTGCTTGTTTTCTCAGCTTTTTATTCATTTGCAATGAGGGAGTGTGGTGCTTTTTTGAAAATGACTCTCTTGATGAGGCCTCTGATTGTAAAGTACTTTCAAACTGGGAACTTCACCACCTTTGTTGCTGAGTGGATAACTTTTCCATTAAAAAATATGAACCTGCTTTCCACCAGTCCCTTTCCTCCTTTTCATTATTGTTCATGTTCATCGAAAGCGACTTTCCATAGCAGACCACTTACAGGAAGCTAGCAAAAAAGATACCTGTGTTCCAGTGCAATTGCACGATAGCAACCAATATTTTCATAGCCAGATGGTACTAATAGCAGTTCTCTAAATGCAACTTGAGTATTTATCTAATCCACTTTATCTCTGCAGATCTCCTATAGGCTTCCCATCCTAATTTCATCTCCTTACAGTACCTGCACACCTAGCATGGAGATAGGAAACAATTCAATGAATTTTAGTTACAAAAGTAACTGATTTAATGACAGACTTTTAGTGAGAATTTGTCCCTGGAGATGCTATCATTTCTGCAGACTATTCCTCACTACCCACCCTACTTCCGCTCTTTGGATGTTTCTGCCTAGACCGAGCCCACATTGCCTTACTCTCTTGCTCTCTCTCAGAAATCTCTGCTTCCTTCCTCATGAAAATTGGATGTTTTTTTCTCATCATGATTTGGAATTTACCTCTTCTATACACTAACTGTTCTTCCTACTATTCTATGGCTGTAGCTGTCAGATCTTCAAATCAATGGTAATTTACCAGTGAAAAAAGAGATAGATACTTAACATTTTAGCAAAAGTTTGGGCAATATTTAGCACTTGAGTGTTAAAAGAAGTGAGAATTCAAATTGTCAGCACTTAGCACTTTCATTCATATTCACTAATCTCAGGAAATTATGTCCTGAGAAACCGGCACATACTTAAAATTAAAACAGGCTGTTTAAAAAGGAGTCTGTACGGCATCATATTTGTCAGTATTCAAAGTAGAGATGATTATTTTTCTTGTCTTTATTAGATTGGTAGCTGCATCTCTTAATAATTTATTGCCTCTTTGTTTGCGACATCCCGGACAAAATCTCTCACAACCCATTATTGGAAGACATTACCAAACTCTGTCAAATTTGGATGTCAGATTATGTTATACATTATAAATTACAGCAGCAGATGTTCTTTTAAAAAGTTGTGGTTTCTTTAAATGATCTAGCTGATGCAACTCTTTGAGTCACTGTGGTGAGAGACAAAATTGATGACAGGCTGATTTAATGGTGCACTTTTTAACCAACAGTTTGAAGAGATTAGGAGGTTGTCAGAAAGATATCAAGAGAGGTAAAGGGATTAATTTCAAAAGTAGTTTTAAATTAAAAAATAAAGAGTTTATTTGAAAACTCTTTTATAGGTGGGAGTACCTCTATGGAAAATGGGCCATGAAGAAAATTTTTCATTTAGTATTTTCTTTTCTTTTTTTTCTTAGGCAGATGATTTCTGGATGCTCAGTACCCTGCTAATTTTCATGGAAAAATGTAATGTGAACATTTCTTGGCAAACACATTAATCTGTTAGTTTTCTTAAATATTTCTTCATCCCTGGAATGTTTAAGCCTTAACAACAATAAAAGATATCAATCAAGTCAATAGACAGGAATGTGTTTGGTTTGACAGCTAAATATTTTAAATAAAACGTGTAATTGTCATTAAAGAAATAGAAATGAAGATAGAAAATTACAATTAAAATATTTTCTTTTTAAATCTGTTACAAAGTAAATTAATGTGCAGGAAATGTTAATTAAAATGTGTTTATAATTTTGAAAGAATTCATCAGAAAATGCTGGCATGGAAGATGGGATATAGAAAGATTGATAACCTGTGATGCAAGACAGTGAAGTTTCCAATGTTATAAACAAGCCCGTGCCTTAAAAATAATATCTGCAGGTCCACTGTTATTTTTTGGAAGGAGAAGGGCTATTCAAGCATACAAAAAAAGAGGACTGGGAACTCCCAGAGAATTTTACTCCTGGAGTTTCCATGCAGTGGCTTAAATTGTATGAGTCATTGTCCCAGGTACTACTCCCAGAAATAAAGTTGTTCAATTCTTTTCCATTAAAAGAACTATTTTTTCAGCATGTTGTAGCTTAGCCAAAATTTAGCAAACTTACCTGAACCCTACCCAGACTTCTATCTGAAATTTGACATTTCAGTATTTTGCTTAAAGCTAATTATATTAAATTATTTGTGTGTGCATATATGCATCTGCATATATATTTAAAAAAAAAAAAAAAAAAGAAGTAAAACAGAGCTGCTGTTTCTAAAGTAAGTAGATGGAAAATAACCACCACAAGCCAAACACACCCTCACAGAATTTGGTTCATGTTAAAAAATTACTGAATCACTGTAGTTCATTTGTTCAGATGCTCTAGTACATAGCACCTCATGTACATTTAAAGTACATATTGAAATTTGTTTAAAACTCACGCTGCTTCACTGACTGGGAAAAAAATCTGAGTTCACATGTAATCAGAGTTCTCCTCTCTGGGCAGTCCATCTCCAACCTGAGAACAGAACCTGGCCTTCCAGATCTCTACGTATCCCTTTTGGTTGGCAGGCAATGCAGGCAGAGGTGGGTATGGCCTGACCAATGTAAGCATTTGCTCAAAATATGCAAAAAATATAGCCCAAAAACAGAGGAAGTAGCAGAAGCTCAAGCAACACATTTACAGATGGGAACAGGATCCGTATGATGATATCAGGTAATTGCAGAGGCAGGGCTGAAGGGAGAATTGGATTGGGCATGACCAGGAAAAAGTGAGAAGGAAGAAAGGAATGAGACAAAGGCAAAGTCAATTGATCATTATGTTCTACAGTTAGGGTTAAAAACAGATGTCCTGAGAGCTTCTCTCTACTGCAGTTAAAAAGTAGTTATGATGTTAACCATTTCATACATGGACCAGGGTTGGTTCACATAAAGAGTAGTTACTGTGTTGATGTTTGATACCAGAAATTCCATAGATTCAGAAGTCTTCTTCGTGACAGGGAAGTCCTTTTCTTTTTTAAGTTAGAAACTGAGACATGAGATGTTTGCTTTCTCAGTTAATGAATCAAAACAACTAAAGATATTCTATTTCCTAAATGTTGCAATTAATAGTTTGATATAAATGCATAGTGATGCAGCCATTCACCAGATGATCCTATCCATTTTCCTCCAGAGTAGCCATATCTTTTTCAGTGAAACCAATAATTGCTTTATACCCAGGTTGTCACTTACAGAGCAGGGATAATAACACCATCTATCTTCACAGAACTTTGTGGAGATAAATTAATTAACTTTTTAATAGCATTCAGATGCTGCAGTAAGTGTATCAAAATACAGGAGAAATTTGTGGTGAAAAAAAGGAGATCACCCTTTGAATAACTAGTCAAATACTGAATAAATAATCATTCATCAAAAGAGGCAGAGGGTGTACAAAAATAGAGAGGCTCAAGCAAAGAAGCATAATCATGATACATGCATAAAGGGGCCAAAGTAAGAGTGCTGAAACTATTACAGTTTTAGCATTACAACAGTTTTATTTTCTTTTTATAACCTCTTTTTAAAACCTCAAGGCTATTATTCTATATGTCTGTCTCTGTATGAAGAACAAATAGGACCCACTATAGTAGAATACATGTTTTGGAATCTTCCTTTTTTATATGTTTATATCATATTCCTGTGAGTTCAGAACACAGTTCCTGTGTTTCTTTGATTTTACTTGTTTAAAGTTTCATGTGAATATTCTATAAAGTGTAAAAATTACTCTGGTCTTCCTTTTCCAGCTTTCATGTAATCCATCACATTACTTATTTTGTCCCTGTTTTAAAGGAGTGAAAACAAGTAACCTGTAAAAGAAAATAAGAGAGTTGAAAGGTAAAGTACTAATACCAAGTAAGGAACAGCCGTATAGGAATTGTGAAGTATTCCCTGTGCATTACCTGGGAAGTGACGTAATGCCTTGTGTTCCAGTCCATGCATGCATGTAGCACATTTAACAGCAAAGGAAAAGGGAGAATGAGACATAGACTCATTTACCTATATGCCATTGCCCTATGCTTAAACACAAAAGATAGTAAAGTGCACCATTAAGTATGTTTGAAGTGATGCAGCTGTAAGCAGAGCAGTGCTCTTTCTAATAATATATCTGTATTCTTAAAATTATCATCTTCAGCCTACTCCTACTGCCATGCAACATCTACAGCAACTGTTTGAAGTTTTCATTAATGCAGAATTTAACAAACTTATTTGCTATAAATTCTACTGTTCTTTATTTTTGCTTGCATAATGCAACCTCTTTTGCATCCTGCCACAATTTCTCACAAAGACAATGTAAATGACTGCAATGTGAAAGCAAGCATAATCTTTTAGTTCACTAACCAATAGATTATTTGGATTTCAACCTTACTTAATCACATTCAGATTACCACAGAATGGAGTCATAAATAAGGCTTTCAAATATTTTGGCAGAACACATGCTGTCCCATCCATTATGCCTCCCAGAGCGCTCCTGTATGGCTGTCCCCTATCCTATGCTGATAACCACACCAAAGCAGGGGTTGTGCTGCCTCCAGAAACACACTCAGAATCATGAGTTGGCCCAGGGCCCCTCAGCCTGTGCTGTGCCATCACCCCACCACCACCGACACTACTATCGTTACCACTTACTGTTCTTGATATTTCCATACCACCTGACTTCACATACTGCTCAGTATTTTTTAGCACTCATCATCCAAATGCTGTAAAACCCACCATCCAAGTGCTTCAAAATATATATGCAATATACATATATATATACCCCCACACTACCCACAAAGGAGTAGCAGAGCTGTAGACAAGCAAAACTGAGACAGCCAAGACAGAATGACTGAGCGGAAGGCTGGGATGCAGAGTAAGAATCCAGAACATTCTTTTTGAATGCAGAGATCAGACATAGCCAGAGGTGAATCCTTGGCCAGAACAGTCTGTAGTAAAAGTGTTCTTTCTCCTGTACTTGCTAGAAATCTGTCCAGTATCACTGAATAGGATTGAAACCTTCATTTCATGCCTGGTAATAAGACTTACAAGTATCTCCAACTGATTCACTGAAGTTTCAAGTACTGTAGATAGTCCTAAAACAATAGGCTTGTTATAAAACTCAGATATTTAAAATACTATCAGCAGTGACTCTGAAGACTGTTTGGGCTATAATTCAGTCAGACTGTTCTGCTGAATATTTTTCATGGAAATTTAATGTACTGTGTCCACTACGTGAGGTTGTTTAGTCTAAGCTCTAATGGACACAAAATATAATGTGATAAATTTGTCCAGAATAGCTGGCATACTAGTACCTTTTGGAGTTTAGAGGCACAAAGGGGTCAAGTGTGTACATGTCTGTAAGACCTAATACTTTAGACCAATCACAAAAACTCAGGACCTGCAGCTCAAGGAATCTGCACTTAAATTGAAACTGCCTACTCAGGGTTTTGGCTACAACATCTATGGCAACTGTCAGCTTCTAGGAGTAGTACATCACTGTTTCACAGGTGATACACATTTATTTGATTAGGACTTTAGCAAATGTATCCCAGAATAAAAAGAAAATATTAATAAAAAATATTTGCCTTCTTAATACTGCAGTGCTGTTTAAAGGATAACATAAACTACTTTTTTTTTTTTAATGGTGTATGACTGGTATGTAGTGTTCCTTAAAACTTCCCCCAATTCAGGTATAGACACCTTTTTCATTCTTTTAAAAATTTAGTTGGGGATAGGAGGGTTGGAGGATTTTAATTTGTTTGTTATTCTCAGAATAAGAGCAAGAGAGAGAAAAAAGAAACTTGTTGTGTAGCTGTCTAATCATGCTCGGTTCAAACTTTTTCATAGAATTTTCAGTACTCTCATATTAAGCTAAATTCTTACGTAATTAACAAATATGACATAGTTTAACTCCTGAGAAGTCAGTAAGCATGGTGGGTTAACTCTGAAATCTTAGTAGCTACACGTCTATATTTCGAGTGACCCTCGTTGTCCCTGTTCCACCTCTCTGCTGGAAGTGTTATCCCATAATCAACATGCAAAGCAATAAGAGTAGATGATATTAACTGGGGATCTGTTTCTGGGATCACAGACTCACTTGTGAAAAACTGCTGTGGGAAAAACCAAGGATATCAAGTGCAAGAGGACAAGAAATAAGAATCTGACCAGATTCCATATCCAAAGCAAGGACTTTGTCTTGACCATCTTCCTAGCTGAGAAATCAGTTTCAGGGAGTCAGCAACATCGGTTTTCTAAGTCTACAGTAAAACAGGATGCTACAGCATGTTTTCTGTTCAGAAACAGTAAGTCTGCTTCAATCGGGTTTTAAATGTCTTCCTAGTCCTGACATAATCCTAGCTGCAGGCTTTGTTGAACCAACTGGTGTTTATTTTGAAACTGACATCTTAATTCCCATAATCTGACTGCACGTTGTAGGTCATTATCTCACCAGCAATGTGCTGACCACTATACAAAAAGGTGGAAAGAGTAAAGAACCTTCAAATGATATGTTAAAAGTCGTACAATTTTGTTTGAATTTCTGTGAAAGTTGTATTCATGTTTCTGTTTTCAGCTCCACTCATCAGTTGTTTGTAACTATGCTAGAAAAGATTCTCTCCTGGCTGGAGCCCAGCAGATTGGTGCTCAGCTTGAGAGGAACAGTATTATTTAACTTTGAAAATATTTATTGATTCATGTTTTAATTAGCAGTAAAAAGCAATTTGTTTATTTTCAGAACACTTTCCCCCTCACATTTAAGGGCAAATTCTACTCGTTTTGTGTTTCACTTGCATAAAGGTGACATTTTCATAGATGCTTGCTTGGCACAAGGCAGAATCATGTACTTGGTATCCTGCCCTTGCTTTTTGAAAGATCCAGAATTGGCAGCTATGGTTATGCGTAGGGGGTTTTTGCTCTCTCTATAATTTGCTACCCAGATCAAATATGGAAATTTTTAACCCATATTTTGTGGCTTTATTGCATTTATGCATTTGTAGGTGTTTTTCCTGTAATATGCTTTGTTCTGACATTTAAACACAGAACAGATATGTTTGAAATGCTTATGCTTAAAATACTATTCATCATGTTTCTAAGTTTGTACAGTGCATTCCAATGAATAGTTAACATTTTGGGTCCCAAAATAATCTCTACAAAGCACCATTTAATGTAGAAGCCAGGAAAAATGGTGGCAAGTAAATTCAGGTTTAAATGATACTGTATTATTATCCAAAATCATGCATTTCATCTATCTCAGCAGCATTCAGATGAGGAACTTTTAACAATGTCACTAATGTTACTGGTACTTGCAATGAATATAAAGTACTGATAGAAAGTATTAATTATTATCATTGCAGGCTTGAAAGTTGAAGCAGTGTTATTTTATATGACAAATGCTTTGAGCATCCAACATTGCTTCTGAAACATTAGAACTGGGCAAAATACTCATGAAAAAGGTATCATTTATTTGTTTTCAACAACAGAAAAATAAAAAAAATCTATTTTCTAATCTGTAATTGATTCAGAACAAAATAATGACATTTTCAAAATAGTGAACTTTCATTATTCATTATTTAGTTATTTTCAGAAACTCGAGAAATATGTCCTTCAATACCCCTATTTTCACTCATGAGTACTTTAAAACCCTGACGAACTATATGGACACTGGGAGATGGTAGGTTTTTTCCACATTAGAGTCATTCTTACCAGAAAAATATTTTTAACCATTCTTTATGCATTGGAAAAGAGACGTTCAGACAAGTGAAGGCATATGCTTTGTATAGCACAAGTAAAGGTACTCTGATCTTTTGTGTTGTGTTGTTGCAGTGCACAGCTGACTATCTTGTTTCTTTGCTGATTGTTTCCAGTGTAGAGGACATGAAAGAGAAGCTAATAGGTATGCCCACTGTCCAAACCACAATGTGCTGCATTAATTCATTGGTGGCTATTGAAGTGCACGTACCAGGATGTGAAATGCCAAGCTCTGTTTCACTGACCAGCTCCCCTGATGGGGTGGCAATCTCTAGCAGAGAAACACAGCAGCTAGCTAGGGGCAATAAGGTTTCTTCCTTCCTCCACTGCTATGAAAAAGAATACAGGTGACAACACAAGGCTTGCTGGACAGCTGTTTACAGAGCAGATGTTAGGTGAGTTGAATGCCACACTCAGAGCGACTGCAAAGAAGTTCCAGCAACCATGGGTGCATTTTTGAGAACCTTCTGCTCATAAATGCCCATTTACAGGAGAAGATAGTCTCAGCAACAACGATGTCAGAATGTCTGGTATATCTTCTCAATCATCACTGTGACTTCTGCAAGAGAATACAGAACAAAAACCTAAGTGCCTGATGACAATCTTCAGAGGTCCTATACTCATAAACAGTGGTCTGATTTTCAGTAATATCTGTTATCTCATGCAGTTAGTTACAGGTTTTTAGTGCTTTGCTGAAAAAAGTTTGTGAGTTTGAATTAATTTATGGATATATCACTCTCATTTTGACCCACTGGGTGAGAATCCCTGTGAAACAAATCAGTGCACTCAAAATTCTTTAGATTAATTTTATATTCTTTTTCCATAGGCAGAGGGGAAAAAAGGAAAAAATATTGTTATTTTCCTTATTTTGAAGGACAATAACTCCTCTTAAGGCTTTCACTTGCTCATCTCCCCACTTCAACCTCAGATATTTCTAACATTCTGCTGCTACCTTTGTCTAGCAGAGAGGTTCCAAAGCTGCCATTCAAAGTGTTTCTCTCCCCACAGATGGGAGCAGATCTATTATCCATAGCATCATCAGTCTTTGTCAGCCAATCTGTCAGCTATGAAGTCATAAATTACAGCATCCAGAAATTCTTTCTGTTCATGCTTCTTCACTATTATTTAAAAAAATATTTTAAAAATATTTATTTCAGTCAATATAAATAAAAATCTGCATTTAACACTTCTTACAGTAAGATTCCTCTTATTCCACCATAAATCTCTAATGGTGGTGATGAAATGGCATAATCTTGGGGATTAGAGCATGTCTGACTAGAAACAAATGCCGTGAGTTACAGTTTACAGTTTCCTCTAAGTGAAGAGTTTAGATGAGAAAAAGGGTTATTTTGTGTCTGAACATTGTATGTTTTAGTCATGCTGTGTAATTCCATGCAGTTGCACATCTACTAAACACAAAAAGAACAAACAATTTTCACCTACAGGCCTATACAGGCTCTGTCTCCATTAGTGCCAGAGCTTGTATTCAGTTCTGCTGCCATTCCTGTAAAGGAGCTTCAGAATCACTGTGTCCATCACAATGCCACCACACAGACAAGCAATATATATGTGCAAGTTTCTCAAGCCCTCAAAGCTGGCTAAGCAGCTTGCCTGCACTGCCAGCAGGGTGTTCTTGATATTCACACATGTTCCTGAACTCTTTGGGCCATCTCTCTGTACTTCATCTCTCTATACTAATCAAGGCAATCTCTATTAATCCCTTCAGATAAGATCCACCTCCAATCATTCCAGTAGTTCTCTTCAGCAGCTTCAGAATGATCTTATCTCCAGTGACTATGGATGACCACAGCTACACACAGTAGTAAAATGATCCTGTCAGTTTCTTGTGCAAGGGCATTCGCAGGTACATGGCTTTTCTGGAAATACTTGATTAATCCAAAGTTGGTAAAGGAGAGGATTGTCTTTGCTTTTTCATCTATCTTTTGGCAATGAACATGAGTCAATTAAATATAAGAAGTGTTTCTCTTCCTCTATGTTTTCCAGATAATGATTTATCATATATGTTTCATTACATGTCTCTAATTTCACTCCTTAGTATCTTGATGCTGTCCCATGGAACATTTGGATTATGAATACCTCCCTCTTTTGTCATCAGAAAATTTCAAAACAATTTTTTTTTTTTTTGGTCAGTGTTATTAATGAAAATGTTAAGTAGCACCAGATCCTGCTCAAGTCCCAGGAAAAACTGGAAATCTCTTAGCTTAACCATTTGTTTTCAGACCAAGTAATTCTTATCTCTCTTTTAGTAATCATACACCACTTTTATTCATGTTCCTCTTATGTCTGTCCAGTTAAATTAATCACTATTTAAGATATCCTCAGATTGTTTATATAATCTGCTACATTTCCACATGAAAATGAGTGTGATGATTAGTTTGTTGAAATGCAGTGGCTTGAAGAAATTCTGCACTGTCCTTGTGTCTCACTAACCTTGTTTACTCAAGTCCTAGAAGTCATTGGTTCTTTGTTTTCTTTCCTCTACCTTCTCTTTTTCCATTGTCTTCCGTGTAATTCTCATTAGATCTCTCACATTATTCCAGAGAGTTAAATTCTATCTTCTCAGTCTCTTCTTCCTGATTGTAGTCACATTTCTTTTCCATGGCAAACTCTAGATGATGTCTTTTCTTTCTGAACACAGTAGCCTGGTTAAAAGCTTTTTATATCACAGAGAAACAAATTATTCACCAAGTTTCTCCTCTGACATTGATGATACCTGAATTTTGTTCATGAAGTAATATACCTGAAGACTGCATGTGTTCAAGGTCCTTTAGGAGCATGATTAGCTCCGTGTGGCACAAGTATTCTAGGGCTATGATAACTTTATAAAATTTAGGTCATTTATAAAGAATCATAAATGTTATAAAAATTCTTAAAAAATATTTTCCTGGTTATTTCTTAAGTCAGCAAATCTTTGGCCTCTTGGATATATACAATGAAGAAGGAAAAAATGCAAATTGACAATTGTCTGCATATATTTATACAGAGGCAATGCTTCCATGCATGGGCATATATATATGCACATACATATACATATGAATATAGATGTATATAAATGTATAATATTCCTAAACTAGTTACTCCAAAGCAGTTAGAATGTATAATGCAGATTTCCATGAGGTGTCACACTGCTTGCAGAGAACTAGGTAAGAGACTACTATATAATTCACAGCTCTGAAAGATTATGTAGCCAAAGAAAGAAGAGATCAGCTTTAACATGTCTTTTTAGTTTTAATTTATATATCCGTTGGATATAGTTGCATTATTAAAGATCCAGCATCTGGAAGGACACTTTTAGTAAGAGTAAATTAAATATAGTTCAAGTGAAAGCTTTACCAATGAAATGCATGGTCATCAAGAAGACTCTTAAGAAATTTTGTCTCTTTTCTGCTCCAGTAATGTCATTGTGACAGTCAGTGAATTGGGTTGCTTTATGCAATACAGCAGGTATCATTTTACCATGTAATTCATTATTCTAGTTTAAATGCAACACTGTTGATGATCTGGTCTGTAGCTAACTTGGAGTAAATCCCCAAGGTAGCCACTCACCTACCCTTTTGCTACTGAAAAAATAATTGAAAACACCTGAACTTTCAGGGTGAAATAGAAGAGCAAGGCATTGCCACCAGTAACCCCTTATCTGGAGATATTTCATGCAATGCTCCAACAGGAGGATTCTACTGAACTTTGAGCCAATAAGTGAGTTAACTCTAAACTTCTCTGAGACGTACAAATGAAGGTTCCAACTGCAACTAGAATATTTCAAGTATATGATTTTGGTTATTTTGCATTTCTATTACACAGTCAATATATTTATTGTGGGGTTTTTTTAACTTGGAAATATCTGATTTACACTACTTAAGTTAAAATTTTTTGTCACTGTAGAACCTTTGGAAGGAATATCTGTATTCACTCACAAGGGATGAAAGGTGACTGAAAACATGGTGCAATGGCATGGACTTACTCTAGTGTGTTTATACCATACAAATCGAGGGCATGGAAATATTTTGAACTTGCTCTGAGTTACAATCTGAAAGTGCTGGCTATCAAATACATATGAAAATGCTGCTTTGAAAGAAGCAACGTGAAAACAATGTATAACCTTTCTCAAAGGGGAAAAAAAAAGTGTGGAAAAGAAAGAGCATGCAATACCCATGTTACCAAAAAAAGCATGATTTGTTTGTTACTAAATATAGGGCAATTCTCTCAACAAGGTTGCAGACTTAAATTTGTTTTTACCAATGCCTGTGATCTCTTTCCAATAAAAGTTGGATGTCAAAGCTAGAACAACAATATGAAATTTAAAGCAGGTGTTTTCTAAAATAATGTTCACTGAATCCTACTAACTTTGTACTCAGGAGAGTGCACATATCCACACAAAGAGAACATTTTTTTCTTTAACCGATCTTTAGGACTTTTCTCTTAATCATGCAAATGTTTTTCACCCTGCATTTTCTTTCCATTTACTTCTCTATTGAAAAATAAAACTCAAGTTTCCACAGTATTTAGCTACACTATCAAAGCTGAGCTTTACTTTACAAGGTTTCCTGTATAATGCATGTCTCTTAAGGATTTCAGTTCTATTTTATACAGTTCATACTAACGAGATCTCTGTTTTGGGAGAACAGGGCCAAAAAGACATTCTTCTTGATAGAGAAGGTACTTCTAAAGATATTATTTCATCATGAAATATAGACATACATGAAATACAGAGTTTTACATATTCACAGAAGCTGATAATCAAAATTGGTTAATAATGAATTTATAATGATTTAAGTAAATTTATATTCTGAGCCTGCCCCTACATTTTGAATATCACAACAGCTTTTAATATCTGATCCCTAGCTATTTCCTCAAAGCTGTCATAATTTTATTAGACTATTTATTATTATATTCACTGAAAGGCAGCTATTTAATAATAATTAACATGTCTTCCCATATAAAAGATGAAAACATCTTTTAAAAAAAACATTGCTCTACTTTTATTCCATTGCAGTAGTCTTAAAAAGAACCATCTTCTTCCTCCAACTGCATATTTTTAAAATTATGGAAGAAAGAAAACAATGTTTACTACCTTTTTTTCCCTTTTTTGCCTGTTACATTTTTTTCATGGTGGTGTGAAAATTCAGGATATCTGACATATATAATGCAGTCAAATAATTTTTGAGAAGTCAAAAATTATATTGGTCATCTCTCTTTCTTTCCTCTTTGTAATGAAGATGTCATTTTAAATCAAAGCTTTCCGTTTATAAAAGTAGTGATTTAGTTTTAATAGCAATATGGTGTCATTCAGAACACTTCTCAGCATTCCCACGGTGAATGCAGAAATTTATCTTGACTTAGTCCATAAATGCCCTCTGGTGACTATCTCAAAAAATGCAAGCAGTTTGTCCTTAGATATTACCTTTTTCAATCACCAGTACGGTAGTTCAGCCAACTAATGTTGAAATCATAACAGGAAATAAGCAAATAGAAATTTTAGAGATAAAACTTCTGTGTGTAAAAGGCTTTCTTTAATTTCTGTTTGGTATGTCAAGCCTGAGGTTTTAAGGGAAGAAATGGCAAGACTGACCTGATGCAATTCTCAGTTCCTATGGATTTAAAATGCTGTTCACAAGAAAGTTATGATAGAAAACCTTAATTTACTTAAATAGCAATTTGAAAAATAGAGATGCGACCAACAGGTCAAAGAGAAAGCAATGCTGAGAATTTAGAAATCAGAAAAATTGTCCATAAAATGAATATTAAAACATTTTTTGAACTATAGAAAGGTTTATATAAAAGTCAGACTAGTAAATTGAACTGAAGCAGCTTTCCTTAAAATTTCAGGTAAACTACAAAATTATTTACACATATTAGAGCTTATTAGTTCTTTCTTTACCTAACAAATTTCCCTATGTGTTACAGATCATTGTTCTCTAGGTTGCAACAAAATTACTGAATTTGATACCATTTCATCACCTGTGCATAGAGAGCACTTATAGTTTGCTCTTACAGTGTGTCCGTACTTCATCTCTTGGATTTTATCAACTTAATATAAATAAATATTTGAAATTTTCATTTGTAAAACTTATAGGATCAATAGAAAAATCTCCAGCTTATAAATATGCACTGCATACTATTTAATTTGCTTGCTCAATTGAAAATTTTCCTCAGAAGGGTTCCTCTATTTGACATCTCATTCAAGGCAATTCTGGAAATCTCTCTAAGAGAAGGTCAAGAAAAGCTTTCCAGGTTAGTCTGAAGATGCACAGAATGAAGGCAATGGCTCAGAACTGTCAGTAGAAAGAAAACTAAGAATTTTAGAAGTTGGAAAGGTAAAGGTAGGAAAATATGCCATTACCCACCTGATGGCCTGGTAAGAAAAAATGTACTGTGTCAGTTCCCACAGCTCACTAGGACATTCCATGGAATGGACCAGGTTAATAAATACATACATGTTTTATCCTTTCCTTAGAAACATTCTAACCAAACACTGCATGTCTTAATAGAAACAAAGAAAAAAAAAATCAGGTTACTCTATCCTCATTTAATATTTTTCCCTTCAAGCACTAGACATGTAATTTAAAACAATATAAAATGCATTGAATTTGCTGAGACTAAAACAAGATAGCCTGAGGGCATCCAGAAACATTCCAGCAATGAGTTTGTGGAATGCTTTTGTAACAGTTGGTTTGATCCAAAATATCTGTATTGAAAAATAATTTCAAATTTACGATAGCCTTAACCCCATTAAAATAATGCACTCTCATATGACGGAATAAATATAAAAACAAAGAAAAAGTCATACCTTGCAATTCAATTCTCTTTGGGGAATCTGGCCAAGAACAAAAAACCCATTGTTGTTCCATAAGTTAGCAAAGAAATGCTCTTCTTTTACAATGCTCTGATAATATACCTAGAGAATAACAGCACTCAGCAGTCACATTGAGTACAGATTTGATTTGCTACATTATTTCAAATGCATCATTAAACAGTGAAAAGCATGTCTTATAAAGATATCTTAGCTGTGTCAACAAGTTAATCTTAAGAAAAAGGTTTGATTTTTCCTGTGTGTGACAAGATGCCAAACCATGATGTTTCCTAAAATATAAGATTTACTATACTCAGTGTTCCTAAATCTAAATATGTCCAGAAAACTAGTTTGCTTGACAAGCATAAGCACTGTCATGACAGACAAAAAACCCAATACAAAACAACAACAGCAAAAAACTATATACAAAAAAAAGACCCAAACCCCTAAAACTATGCCTATACTATTGTAAGTACAAATGGAAACATCGATCTTGTGTGTTAACTTTTACTATTTTAGAAGTTAGCTAAATTACCAGATAAAAATAAGCCTTAGTATTGATTGAATAAAAGAAAATAAAATAGGTGGTTTAAGTGCCCCATGACTGTTCCTTTCACTAAGAAATAAAAATAATTTCCTTTAGGACTCTCTGTGTTATCTAGTGTCAGGGCTTGGGACATTAGGATAGGTGGAACTAGATGATCTTTAAGGTCCCTTCCAACCCAGGCCATTCTAAGATTCTATGATTCAGTGTTTGTGCAGGAGGCAATTGTAATAGGCAGGTAGGTAGGTAGGTAGGTAGGTAGCTCTCTAAATCCTTCAAATGCACATAAAAGTAGCTCCTGTAGCCGTGAGTTTTACCACTTTCATCTTCATCTTTCCCTAGTTTCTCATGTTTAGGTAAATTCACAAGTTGTAGAAATTTCCTTATAAGATGTTTGCAGGTTCTGTCATCCCTTCCTGTGTTTTTGTCACATTTCTTCCTTAGTGTGATGCTGACAAATAATACTTCTTATTAGATATGGCAGGTGGAATGAAAATATTCCATGTAGACTGTACCCCCTGGAAATGATCAATAGCTTTATTTTTACATTGCATGTGTTTTTGGTGTGTCATTGTTATAGACAAAGGAACCCTGCCCAGTATGAATACCATACTTTTATCAAGATGAATCTGGAATGCATCCTAGGTTATACATCTGCTTGCTCCATCTAATTTACATATCAGAAGATATGCTGACCAGGGGATATGGAGAGTAATTATATGTATTACAAGTTGTTAGGCTACTATTTCTACAACTGGCAAAGACTCATCACCACCACCCCCTAAATCTAAATAAGCTTCTGGTGATCTGGCTGTCAGAAGCAAGTTAGAATGCTTGTGTGCCAGATACAACTAGCTCTACTGTGTTTACATGCTATCGTGGACATATTGCAAGATTGTCACAAAGTAAACATTTTGCCACTGACCAGAGGACAATAGCTTTTAAACATCCTAACATTATATATTGCACTTAAGATTCTTTATCCTTTCTGACAGCTTCCCATTTCTTTACTAATTGTTTTTCATAAGCTGTGTTCATCTAGTTGATGAGCTCTGGACAAAAGCAGTGGTAGAGGCAGATTGAAAATAAATGAGCTGCCTTTAAGGAACAGAGTCTCTTACAGTAGCTGCTATAGCTGGTTGTCCTGTCCCTCCAAACACACAGGGACAGTGTCAAGACAGCAGAACACCACTCTTTGCTCACAGTGTGCTTCATAAGTGAAATGGCATATTAAAGTGAGGCCAACACTACAGGAAACCACCTAAGTTTTGCTACTGTGAATGTTGCTTGACACATGTCCAACAATTAAGACAATAATTATTGGGTAGTATAATAATTGGTACCTTAGTTTTAAAGAACTTTAAATTGGTTTGAATCTCAGCTGTCAAACGGTATATGTCAGTACTCAGGTGAGTTACTAGAGAAGAACTAGTTTTTGCATGTTTCCCTTGAGAATCCAGCACAAAAGTTGGCTTTTCTTTGTTTTTCCTGCTGTTCTTTGTTCTTCGTGCCCCATCAGGAACGCTGAAACAGTAGCCCAGGTCTTTTATACACACGCAGAGTAAGTGTATAGCATTATACACAGTGTCAGATCCAGAATGCTTGAAAAAAGATTAGCAGGGAACATGCAATCTAAAGTAGATATGTTGGTTAGCAGTGACAGTGTCTAAGGGGCAGACTGTCATTTTGTAGAGAACACCTTGGTGCAACCACTTAAACATGCACTTGTATATAAACCTTTTGGCATGAATCTGAATTTGCTCTGAATTACAAAGGTCAAAATTCTGCTTGCTACTGATTAAATGAGAAATGTAAAATTAAAATTCTGACAGAGATTTTCAAAAGTATCCAATATTTTTAAGTAGATTTAAATGCTGACTTAGCATCAGCAGCTCAGCAGAAGGCATTGCTCCATCTACTTACCCTGCCACATATTTCCTTCAGAGAAGTAGGACAGTAAAATTGTCCTTAACTCGCCCTTAAAGGACTGGTAAGGAATGTAGGACGTCCAGCAAGAGATCTTTCATGTCTATGCTGTTGAAGAAATCAGGGCAAAATTTACCCCAGGTCTGGGTTCAGATAAGAGTCGACAATTTGATTTGATATGGACACACTGAGATTTCTTTGCTTGTTAAAAGTGTATGCTCAGAAAAGCACATTTCTTGAGAACAGGTTTCCTCAATGATGTGCTAATACACACTTATGTTCTAAACTTCAGTAGCCACTTTTGAAAAATAGCCTTTATCTTCAGAATCATTTGTATAAATGTTTCAAGTTAGTAGGTTTGGCTTGTACAAAGAGAATGACAATAATAACTGTCACAGAAAGTCCCATAACTATGACTTGTATGTAACAGTAGTCAATATTGAAACCTTGTATTAGTGGTGATAGGGTGTAGCTAGAAAACTTTCATCCATTGATTTAAGCTTTCATATACATTAACGTAATGACTTCTACAGAGAAAGCTTATGATAGTTGTTTAGTACAATACGTATTTAGTACATATGTTTCTAATCATACTTAAGAATCTTATTTCTCCATAACAGTTGTGAAACATGCACAGTCATCTAAAGAGAGGATACACTATTCTGTTTGATAATGAAAAATGTCTTGAATACTTAGGTCAAAAGAAAAACATTATAAATTCAACATTGAATTAAGTATATTAAGTTCTTTTTATTATCTTAAGTAGTCAGAAATCAGTCAGAACCAAAGTATTCCAAAAGCTCAGGGTCCTGAGAACATTAGAAAGTAATTGATATTGCACTCTACAGTAGGTAAAGAATTTCTTATTTATTCAGTAAGTCACCACACTTCCCTTATCTCATACTTTCTGTATATACATGAAGAGATTATTGATTTGATTCTCCTGTCAGAGGTGGTGTGATGTCTGATCATGAGGTGAAAGAAAATTTAAGTAGGCTACACAAATTTGGATCAGATGTGCTATATAACTCCCATAAAAGTTCTGCAATCCTCATGCTCACAAGCTTTTCTCCTTCTTGTTTTTCCTTATTAGATACGGTCTTTAGAAATATGAGGTGTTCAGTGTTACCACATGATCTTGTATCAGTACAACATCCAGCTTCCAGCATGGAATATCATTTTAGAAGCTAAGAAAATGTAAAATTTAATTTCCTCAGCCAAGTTAACCATGTGCTGGATGTTAGCAGACATCTATAAAAAGCTACCAATAATACGGAACTGGGTTTGTAGTATTGCATCTAGCAAGAGATTTTAGCTACTCTATTAGCTCTTTATAATTATAGCTGGTTTATTTGCTATATCTGGAGATTATTGAATATAGTACCTACATTATTTGAGAGCCATCCAATATGAGCAATCACATTCATTAATCTTTGAATTGCACAATATTAATCTAAAAAATATTAAGATCTTAGTCTAGAAATGGAATTTGGCTGTACAGGTGACAAATACATTTTAATGGCTAAAGTGCCTTCAGTTAAAAGAAGTCTTATTTCAGGCTTTACAGATTTATTTTTATTCTTCAACAAATAAAATAAAATATTAAGTAGTTACAAAAATTAGATATAGTATTTCAACATTGTTTTCTGTGACTCTGATTCTGTTCCATGATTGTATTCCAGAGGCAAATTATTATACATTATATTACCATAAGTTTTTCCTTTTAACTTTGGAAAAGTTGTTCAGAAGACTTAATAAGATTTGATGCAAATAATTTGTGAGATACATTAGAAAGTTTCATAATTGTATTTAACTAAATCCTCTTAAAAAAAGATCCCACAGCATTACAGATTTGCTAGGTATGGTCCAAACAGGTTTAGAATTATTTCTTTTTTATTTTTGAGAAAGTAAATTGCCCCACTATCTATACTGTGACAAGAAACTGAACTGTACTGAACCTTTCTAGGATATGTGTGTTAGTCCAAGTAACTATAGAACTGTAAACATTGATGATGACTTATTAACTGCTTCTTTGGGATGTGCAACAGACAGAAGTTGCCCTAGAAAAATAATTTTTTCTTGATAGTGATATCTAAAATATAATGCTGTTTATTTTAGTACAGGGTTCTCAGTGTGCATTCCAGATGTAAAAGGTCTGTTGTTAAAAACATCCATTTACAGGTGTGCAATGATCTAAGAACAAGAAGTAGGGGTGAGACCATTCTGAAGGTGCAGACTATAACGAGAGGAATTACCTTTTCTCCTTCTGCATTTCTTTTCCTTATCAAATATTTGCAGTGCCTCAATTCACATTAAGTATCATTTATGTCTACACACATATATATTCATATGTACTTAAATGAATAAAATGTAAGATATGATCACTTAAGGGAACAGGATACTTTAATTACAGCATTTTAGCGGTGTTAAAATTCTAAGAAACATCTGGAAGATCAGATAAAAGAGATAAATGTTTAGCTTTGTTATGAGTAACACACTAACATACAATTAGGTTTTAATGGTTGTAACTTAACAGAACTGTTGTATGAAATATTTTGTTTAGCATTCATTAAAAACTGCTAATGTACTTGTGGCTTTTCATGGACTATATTTTTATGCATATTATTAGTGGAATACAAATATGCAAAAACCAACAGTTTGGTGCTATAATGTGAAAAGAAACTTACACCAATCTTATTTTTAATTTGTATGGGAACAATTTTACCACAAATTCCATATTTTAATAAAACTATCCCAACTCTATTTTTTAAACTCATTTTGTCACTGTTTTGTAACAGAAACACTGTAAATATTATAGATGTGGTAAACTATTATACTTGTTTTCTTATAAATGAAATGATCTGTGCCAACACTGACAAAATGAATTAATGTGTTACTAAGGCAACAGTCACATTATATGCTTTCTCTTTCACAGTATGCGGTAGAGCATATGGTTTACTCTTAATGGAACACTAGCTTCTCATTAACATACCAGTAGCAATGTCAGAACTTACAAACCAGCATAACAGAGAAATGGAAAAACTTATAAATTAGACCCTTTCAGTATTATTGAATAGAAAATGACTGATGTTCCAAGGTACAATATTTAGCTAATACAGTGCCCTTTTCTGCATCTTTCTTCTCAAAGGAAAGAAAAACAAAAAAAACCCAAAGCAAGAAACCCACAACTTTTTCTTGTTACAAATGCAAATATTGAGGTCCTGTTCTACTTTAAAGTGATTGACATTCTTATCATTTTTAAAAACATGTTTCAATATTTCTCTTTCTTATGCCATGTTTTACATAAGCTTTGTCTTCTCAGGAACATATTAATACCGACATCTACATGGGGAAATAGAAGTGCTCACTTCTACAGTGGATTATCCCTACAGTAGATACAGTAAAACAAACAGGAATTGTAAAATGAACTGTGAAGTTTCCTTGACCATTCAGGATCGTGCAAAAGAAATGGATATACCAGTTCGTTGGATCATCCTGTGGGAACAAAACCATCCATCAGATTCTCATCGGAGTGGTTTGGTGTTGGCTACCATATAAAAACCAGTTTCCCCAACTGGAAAAGTTACAACTAGTGTATGCACACTGAAGTATTTTATCTTTTTTGCCTAATGTCTTGGGAGTGTCTGTGGCAGGACAGCACTAGGGGGTAAGTGTGTGCTGTAAGGAGAGAGACTCTATAAAGTTTTCTTATTTTATGCCTTTACAAGGAGATCGAGTGTGAATTCTGAGTGTGAGTGACTATGGCAACAGCAGAATTAAAACTCCATGCGTGATTAGTACTTCTAGTTTAAAAATCCATAACAACTAATCTTTCCCTCTGGAAGTTAAAAAAAACCTCCAATAATGAAGAAAATACATATTTATACTGTATTTCTTTTGCTTCAGTACTCTTATTGCTACATCTCAACACATCAGTGATAACAGCCAGACGATGACCTGGTGGTAAGTGCTTGTCTTCTAAGTCACTGCAGGGGTAAAACTTGAACTGTCTAAGGCTGGGTCAGTTCAGGGTTCCATGAGAACTGAAATCTGAAGTTGAAATTCCAAATATTTGATACCACAAACTATTGAATCTCTAGACCCTTGGTAGGCTGCAAAACATACCAAGGAAAAGAAAGTGCCACATCCCACTGGATTCAGCATGAATCATTACTTTTCCTCACAGTGAAACTCTTACTTCAGCAGTAGCTGGTCCAGTGAATCAGAGAAATTATATAAAATAACTCTTGGAGGATCACCACAACCTTGTCTTTTATGTTATATTAGTTTAAAAATTGTAACTATAGGTGGGTTTTAGAAGTTTGAATGTTATACTGTGTTGAGGGCACAAGAAAATCTTGATTAAAAAATTATGTGTCATGAAATACAGCGATACCATTTCAGACAGACATTTAAAGTAATGAAAGACCAAAAGTTTGCTCAACTTAGTCTGCTGACAATTTTCTTCTTACTTATTATCAATTAATTTTTGAACCCCCTTTTTCATTCTTATTCTTCCATTTGTGCATTTCTTTTAACTCTGCAAAATGCTCTTCTGTTGTTGGTGATGTTTCTACAAATAATATTTAATGACCTAAGCTCCTTAGAGTCAGCAAACAGTAACCACAGGCTGAGACCAAAGAAAGACAAGGCTCCACAGTCCGAAAGCAAGAGCTGTTTATACCCAGGTGCTTGTGGGGGTGTGTGTCTGTGTGGGTGTGTAAATAAACACAGTAAGGCATACTTCATTTGTGGAATCCTATTCTTCCATTGAGAGGAAGTCATCAACAAAAAAAGTGTAATTATCAGACTGGCCTAGCTTCTCTTTTTTTCAACTGTATTGTGTATCTGCACCTGAGTGAACCCTTATCTCACCTCATCGAGGACACCTAAGCTGAGTATCAGTTTAACGTCAATAACACAAATTGTTACTGCAATTAGTTCTACACTAATTTGGCAGTGATGTCTGTCCTGTATATATTTTTACTAATAGAAGTAGTACATCCATATCATTTGTAGAATATAAACAGGTTAAGGAGGAGGAAGCTTTGCAAACTACTTCAACTTTATGAAACAAAAAGATAATTTCCCTAAGTACAAATTGCTTGTTAGCTCTATTCTTTCACAATCAACCTCTGCTAAAGAAGCATTCATTTTTAGCATTCACCTCTGCACTTCAGCATTACAGGAAGTACACTACCATTGAACAGTAATGCTGCTAACTCCTTCCACTTCAATAAAAATAAAATGCAAAGGGTTGCTTATTATTTCAGCGTAGACTCATCACTTGATCTGGTCACTTCCTCACTGGACTATACCACTTCTACAGGGAGAAATGAGTGTTTGTGAAGGAGTTGCACAGTTATTTGTAACTGCTTTACAATACAGTACATGGTAATAAATGTCTCTTAATGAAGTTACTGATTCAAACAGATAATTAAAACATATGTCTATCTGACTCCAGTTTCTGCCAGTTTTATGTGGCCACTATACTGCCAGCATCTTTGTTATGTTTAGATAAAGAAACTCTGTGTGGCACTAACAATGAACAATCTATGTTGTTTTAACAATACTTAAGGCAATTGCTGAAATAAACATTTGGTCCAAGCTGGAGAATTACAATACTCTTGTAATTCTGGTGAGGTGCATATACTCTACAGTGGTTTATTTTCCTAGGAAAGCATTATTTCATTGACTTTCTGCTGGTGTTAAGACTTAAAGTCTTAGCTTAGGCATCATGCAATGCCAGGTATTCTCTTCAAGAGAGAAAATTAATTAGAGAGCAAAGGAAGCCAGCATGCTTATCATTTGATCAGGTCATTGACATAAGTGCTTCGCACCTTTTTAAAGCCAAAAGCTGTCTTGTACACCTGCTCAGAGGTCTCATCAATTTTATTTGAGCAAGGCAGTTTTTTTAAGCTTGTCCAAGGAAAAAGGTGGCAATTTTGACGGAGAGGGAAAAAGAAAGATGTGTTGCAAGCTCTTTATCTTGATCTCATTGTTTGTTTCTGCACTGATGTATGTAACAAAACAAAGAGGATTTAATCACGGCAAACAGAGGACTATTGGCACCCAGAGGGATCTCATTTTCTCTCTTACTAGTCTGTTTCGTTTCAGGTTGCAACATCTTCTTTTCAGCCTATCCATGAGGCCGAGTTTCTTACCTGGGGCTTAAACTTGTGAGGCGTGAAGCTCTTTTGTTTTGACAGGTGCTCTTTGCTACACATCAGCCTGGCATTGGTGGCACTAATACACAGAACAAACTCAGTATGCTAATGACTGCCGTTATCAAAATTCTGTCTGTAATGAGTTTTATTAGTTTACTTCAGTTTTAATTCTTAGCATAAAGTGGTAAAAACAAATTGTGCTGATACAAGAGTGAGAAAGATGGTTGTTCGTTATGCCTTGTATGGATTTCTCTGGTTTCTATAAAATCTCTGGAGTAATAGAAATATCATATACTAGTAAGAATCAGACCATAACCTCTGTCATAGGATAGCTGCATGCAAGGTGTTTCAAATGTAAAGAAAATGTGCAGAGGGAACTTAAAATAGTCCTATTACTGTAAGGGTTTCAAACTCTTCCAAAAAAAAAATTGGTTTTTGCTGACCAGCTGCCCTGAGCCTTACATATTATTTGCACATTTTGACCCCTAACTGGTGGAGTAGAAGGTGATAATATAATATTAATATAATACCAGCAATAAATAATAACACATCTTTAAGAAGAAAAGGTGGACGCTAAGGCCTTAAAGTTGTGAACCAATATCCTTGCATTGCCTTGCCTTGCATTACCTTCCCATGCCCCCTCCCTTACAATGCCTTCCTTTCCCAGAATCCTTCATCACTTATATATTCCTAGATATATCTTAGGTACAATTTGATGATTAAATTCTAAATATTTATTTTAATTTTGTCAATTATATTATGTGGAAGTGATGTACACATTGTTCTTTTGTGGTTTAGAAGGAGGTTTTAGATCTCACACTGCGGGGGTAAAAAACCTGAAGAAGCAAGGAATATCGGGTATGGACAAAATGTAGGAAAAAAGAAAAGAGAACTCTCTAGGTAGAGGATAGCAATTAAATTCAAGGAACAATATAGCAAAATTATTGCTAAACACTAATTCAGTTACAATTTTTTTGATTGCTCTAGTGATTTCAATCCAGTTTTAGAAGAATGACTATCCCAGTGGTTTGGTAGGGGTTTTTTTCTATGCTTTTCTTTGTACTTTGAAATAAAAATACAGCTGTGGAACCTTGTAAAAACAAGGATGCATCACTTCTCTGGAAGCTATTCAGATCTTAGTGTATCTGAACTGTCTATAAGAGGTCAAAAATTTGATAACTTGGATCTGATGTCATCAAAGGTTTTTATTTTTCTCACCTCTAATTTTATCTTATTAGTAAACTTTGGGAAAAGGTGACATTTCATTGTCCCACTACAACACTGGCTAGAAAGGTGTGTCTTGTCATCCCCATTTCAAATAACTATGAAAGATTATGTCATAGAATCTTTAAGGATGGAAACATCCTCCAAGATCATCAAGTCCAACCATTAATACTGCCAAGTGTACCACTAAAACAAGTCCTTTAGTGACACATCTACATGTTTTTTGAACACTTCCAGGGATAGTAACTCCACCACTCCCCTGGATAGCCTATTACAATGCTTGACCATGCTTTCAGTGAAGAATTTTTTCCAAATATTCAATTTGTGTATACTTAAGATATTTATCAGATATACAATACATGTGTTTCATAATCTTGCCCCTTTTAATGAACTGGCTTGCCTACTATGATTAAAGCAATCAGAGAAAATCTAAGTAAACCTAAAACCAGCGTGAAGTACTGCTTATCAAAAACAGTAGGGTTTCAGGCCTCAACTTTTTTTCTTGGAAAAGAAAAGTGATTTTTTTTTTTATCTGTCTGTGAAACACAAGTTTGTTAAACTCTCATGGGTTTTTTGTTTGTTTATTTGTTTTGGTGGTTTTTCGTTTGTGGTTTGGCTTTTTTTTTTTTTTTTGTTGGAAGGGTACTCTTGACACTTGAAAACAAAATTCTGCATAAACAACTGTTTGGATGCCAAATATTTGATCACTTTTATTTACAGCTTCCAAGAGCTACATTCATACAGACTCCTACAAGGGAGAAGGGGCCTTTATTAAGACTTTGAAATCTGGAAGGGAAATTTTGCCCAGGACCACCAGCACAGTACTTGCCTATGGCTGAACTCCTAGGAGATATTTTAACTTAGTGCTGGCAGGTGCTCCTCTTTCAAGGTTTCATCCTGATGCCCCATGTTTACTTACATTAGGTACTTTGGAAGAATGAAGAGTGGAGCAAATGCTGATGAGATTTGACCTGTGATTCCAGAGTTCTGGATGTTGGTGATGTGCTTTTTAAAATAGGCATCAGTTTCTCTCAGTGAATTGGGCAGGAAGGAGAGAGGAAAGCCTTGCAACATTACCCCAGTTCTGTTATTTTCAGGCAGCTCTGTTTAAAGTCACAAGGTTTTGTAACCTTGTATGGGCAGATGGACCTAAAATCTTGCAATCCAGATTAAAATTTACATCAAAATACAAGCAAGGAGCAGCACTAGTGAATGTGACAATTCACTAAAATTAGAGAGAAACTGAGCTTACTAGGCTTGTTGGTAAATGTCTGGAGTACAGGGAAATGTGCCTCAAAGTCTGTCTATGTAAAGCCTGGAATCAAAGCCTCAATGGCTTTCAGGTACAACTTGCACTACTGTTGGTGAGCCTTTCATGACTGTTAGATTGGTCTCCAAATCAGGTTTTGGCCAGGGCTACAGAGATTAAAAATAATTGAAAAATAGTCCACTGTTCACCAATAAATGTTTTCTTTGTTTGCCTGTTTGTTGGTTAGCTGATTTTTTACACTGAAGCTCTTGGATGCAAGCGCTTTCAGCTTGGGGGATGATTGAGGGCACAGCTGGTTTCTTTGTCAGGCCTGAAGATCAGGGTCAGAAGAAGTGGAGTTTTATTCCAGAATGTGGAATGTTTTTCTTTTTCTTTTTCTCTTCTAATCAACTCTAAAACATAAACATAAGGACAAAATAAAAATGTATCAGACAGAAGCTTGTGGAAAAGAGTTTTTCCATAGGTACTATACCAACCAGCTTCCAGCCTCTCAATGAGGTCCGGGGGGGAGGGTGGGGGGCTTGAAGTTCTGTCTACAATATTCAATCAAAAGGTTTTGCCCTTGATAGGGAGGATAACTAGGATGAGGTTCTACATCCATCATGTGGAAGAAATTAGAGTGTCTATATGTATCATTTCTTCAGGAGTAAAAAAAACCCCTATTGTCTTAATAAACCTTGCCCTTGTTCTTTTGTCCTGTTGTTTTCTGGATTTGTCATTGAGACCTTGCTTTTGCACTTCCTGCACATTACTGCCTCTCTGTTCCATCTTAACTCAGTCTAACACAGCAAAGTCTCTTCACAGCAAGGTTGACCTAGTTGTTTCACAACCCTTCCAGATTTTTTAGTATGCAACACGATACTCAGTTTGGCTTGTCTAGTTGTAATTATTTGCTACTTTGATGGAGTGCTGTATTAATCCCATATTCTCCTTGCAAAAATGCAAATAATGTGTGAATCTATCAATGCATAATTTCTGGAATGTAAACATATAGATAATCACATCAGATTGCAAAACCCACCTTGTTTTCAAGTCTAAGATGCATTTCCCTACTTTCCCTTTTCTACTTTTATTCTCGGGACTGCAGGCACAAGACCTACAACTATAAGCTCTAGTTGCTCTAAGCAGTGGAGTCACTACCTGATAGCAGTTTGCTTGCAAATTGCGGCAGGTGGAATGAGAAGCTTGGAGCTGATGAGGCATTCTGCTGAGGGAAGACATAGAGTCTTTCCCCGTCTTCCTGAAGACAGATGAATTTCCAAGATTTTCATAAATAGGGGCAGATAAAAAAAAAAGCATTACATTTAGGATATTTGTTCTTTTTCCAGAACTTTATATCTCCTCCCTTGTATTAAGTAAAAACCAATCCTATTTTAAAAAAGGAGGACAAAACTTTTGCTACAATGAAAGTTGATTGCATCATTGATTTGGCGCTTGAAGGGTTAAATTGTAAACCAGAGAGCTCACTTTTCAGAGAGATTCTAGGACTTTAGGTAACAATGGAGTTTGAATTTACTGCTGGGATAGGAAGTTGAACAGCAAGGTTCAGCTTTTCTGAGGGAATCTAAGAGTAAGCCAAGAGGCCAGAAGGTTAAAGGGCAGTGCTCAGGCTTCCCATCAGTTCCAGAGACTCCAAACATTCAGGCATTCAGTGGCTGGATTCCCTCATGACACTCAGATGAATGGCCAGTAGGAACGAAGAACTAAAACTGGTCCTGCTTTCAACTCTGTAACTTGTACCCTCCCTTATTAATTTAAATGGAGTTAATAATCAAAGAATAATTCTGCTAAAAGTGATAGGCAAGAAAAAATAAGAACATATTTTCTCAAATGACTTTGACCATTATTCCCTTTATGTTGAACTGCAAGCAGAAATGCAGATAAACCCAGTGCATGTACAGAGAGCTCTGACTCCATTGTCTTTGGCCATGAATGTGTGCAGTAAGGTGTATTTTGCACTAAATATAGCAGTTTAGAGGATGTAGCTTATTAGAGTTTCTCAGAACATGTAGTTTAGAGGGTTTCCTGAAGCTCAGAGAACAAGGTTTAGGGAGTTATAGCAGTAAGACTAGAGGTTAGGAAAGAAGAGCTGTTGTAGCTCATCATTGTGCAGTAGAAAGACTGATTAATATTATAACATTTATTAATGACTCCAAGCAGCTAGGGACTATCCTGTGTGCTGCTTTTGGCTAGGATGAGAAATGTAATCTGAGTTCTTTTTCTGGTTGATTACAAAGACCATGCACAATTTTTTATTTCCCTTTTCGCTGTAGATAACAAAAAGGTGAGAACATCTTTGTTCATAATTCCATTTGCTTATCCAGCTGTTAAATTTTTGCCCCAGTTCTTTAATTTTTGACAACATTACATTACATTTAGGCTGTTTCTTTGATGAATAAAATAGCGCCGTACTGTAATTTTTCCTCCTGGAATCCTGATGGTCTCTACACTACTTTGCTTTCAGTCCCCCTGTGTTTATTTTCAATTATTATGCTCCTTGTATTATACATTCTGAGTGATTTTGTGTGTT
This sequence comes from Corvus hawaiiensis, assembly GCF_020740725.1. Taxonomy (NCBI): domain Eukaryota; kingdom Metazoa; phylum Chordata; class Aves; order Passeriformes; family Corvidae; genus Corvus; species Corvus hawaiiensis. Next base: position 28,389,877 of record NC_063218.1, on the reverse strand, counting down.
TTGAGCAATGGCTTCTATAATTTCTGATTTCACAGAATCATAGCGTGGTTGGGGCTGAAAGGGAGCTCCAGAGGTCATCTAGTCCAATCCTCCTGCTAGAGCAGATTGACACAGAACAGGTTGCACAGAACCACATCCAGGCAGATTTTGAGTATCTCCAGAGAAGAGGACTCTACTGCCTCTCTGGACAATCTGTTCCAGTGCTCTGTCACCCTCTGTGTTAAGAAGTTTTTCCTCATGTTCAGACAGAACTTCCTGTGTTTCAGTTGGTGCCTATTGTGCCTTGTTCTGTTGCTGGGCACCACTGAAAAGGGTCTGCCCCCATTCTTTTGACTCCTGCTTTTAAAATATTCCTATGCATTGATAAGATCTGTTATCAGCATTTTCTGCCTCAGGCTGAACAGGCCCAGCCCCCTCAGCCTTTCCTCACAACAAAGATGCTCTAGTCCCCTAATAGGTTTTGTAGCCTCTGCTGGACTCTCTCCAGTAGCTCCACGTATTTCTTGATCTGGGCAGCCAGAACTGGACACAGCACTCCAGATGTGGCCTCACCAGGGCTGAAGAGAAGGGGAGAATCACCTCCCTTTCTGTTTTAGTAGAGAAGTTTTTGTACCCAGATTTCACATGGGCACTAGCATGCTTCTAGAAAATTGTATGCAATCCTTCTTACAACAGCATTTTCATCAGAATTTTTAGTGCAGAGCAGTTCATTACCCCCTGCATGTTTTCATGGCCTGGTTTCTTTACAGTGAGACGTACACACAGCTCCTGACCTAACCCCACCAGAAAATCAAAATTGGAGCCCTGCTTTTCTTCTATTTATTCAGCCCTCTAAAAGTTCACCTTGCAACCAATGAACAACTGATAACCTAGGTGTTTTAATCATACTTAGAGGGGCTTCTATGACAGAGTTCGACTGTCTTGCAAACAGCTTACTGAAATCCTTGTAAAAATAGATTTTTGACAGCTTCTGGTTGTATTTGCAGAAGACAAAAGATCTATTCATAATCTCATATGCTGTGGCATATGAGAAACACAAGTTTGACAGCAGATATTAGTAACAAGGGATTTTTTAGTTCATTGGGTTTTTTCAGCAGGAAGTAATGGGGGAGACATAAAAAAAAAAAAAATCTGTAAACACCAGATCTATATAATGAATTTTTTAAACCAAAGCACATGAAATTTAGCTCCCTGGGTGCTGAAGCAATATGTATAAGACTAGTTACTATGATTCACAAAGAGCCATCTTGCTGCTTAAGTACACTTTCAGCTTCAGCAGCTGTTTTGATTCATAATCTGTTCTGTAGCAAGGTTTATTTTAAAATACCAAGCAGGAGACAGGGCATTCAAACATCAATTACTTAACCAAGAGGATTCAAACCTGAAGTGCTTAAAACTGAAATGAAACACATGGCAAATATTTTGCTTCCTGTCACACAAGGGATTTGATCCTGCAAGCTGTGTGAGTGCAAAGCTCCACTTCGTCTGCAGTTAACAGGTGAAATTCTGGCATTGTTTTCATCAACTGAAATCTTTATTCACCCTTCACAGGACCAATTCAACCACAGGGATGTTCTCAGAGCAGGGTAGGGTAAGGTCTCAGAGCCTTTAAACTCTTGTCGTTTTAAGTTGGATTCCCTGCAGGCTTGCAAACATAAAATAATTTAATGCTACTCTTTAGAGATGTTGGAAGAATGACAAAGAATGTCGTACCTTCAGCCTCTGGGAAGGAGCGTCTGAATATTTGCATTTGGCTCTTGCAGCTGTGAGCTAGTCCACATCAGCCCTTCTCTGACACTGCATTCAGGTCTTCATGAGAGTTAGTGGCAGCCTATATGGGGCAGAATAAAATAAAATTTTAAAATAAATAAATAAAGCCCCCAGCCTATTATATATGGATATATATATTATATCCCTATATCCCCTCAATCCTATTTCCAAATCAATATATACTTATCAGAGAGGAAAATGCTTGCCCAGTATCTCCTAGCCTCTTCCTGTGTTTGGAAAATCCTGATCTGCCAACCTGAGCAAATAAGTCACCAGTGAAGCAGCATGAAGGACCCTTTCACCATGCCTGGGATCACTGGCATGCGAGGATTGCCTGGATAAAAGATTTGCAGGATCACGCTCAGACAACATCTGGAATTGCCAAAGCATTCAGACGTAGAGATGGTAAAGAGGAACTTATACGGGGCACTCAAATTATTTTGTTAATAGTGCCATCTCCTGGTAGCAATTTGCTAAGATAATCCTTGCCCCCACAAATTTCTTACACTTTTTATTTTAGTACCACAGCCCTGAAGAGAGGTAAACAAAGTAACTTAGATTGCTCTGTCTGCTGATCTTTGTTTTCTTATTTAATAAGGAATATTCAAATAGGAAACAAGCTTTTATTAAACAGCAATGTCTTTTAGAACAGAACTTTCAGGATATAGGCCCACTGCTTTTGGAAAAGATTGTGTTTTTTCCTGCTCAAGCTGCTTTCATCTATTTCTTTCATAAATATCAAACAATATAAAAGTAAGTTAGATGATGCTGACAGAAAGCAATGAGTCTGCATACCGATGCAGGTCCTAAGACACCACATTTTGGGGAAGCAATAGTGCAATTCAGAGCGGGTTAAGAATATTTGACAAACAAAGGAACTGTACACTGGAAGAGACTGATGGCATGCCTAAGTCAATAAGAAATATGTCTTCAGATTTTGAATGGGACTAGTAATGTTTGAATGCAGTGTCCAGAGCCTTACAACGGCTCACTTTTCAGAACATCTAAGAAATAAAGCATGGTTGAACTAAGAAATATTAAGACATCACAGTGGAATAAATGAAATATACAAGTAATGGATCTAATTCCATGATACTGCTGGGGAAAACAGTTTTTCTGAACTTAGTCAGTAACTTCTTTCACTGACACAGAAGGATTAGTACAGTTGCATTGTGGCTAAGGTACTGTTAATTTGTTTTCTTTAGATCTCTTTCTGTTCTGGTGCTGCCAGACTAGGCTGTTACTGTGACAAAAGATGCTTAACTGAGATGCACCTCAATGCTTTATACGAACAGAAAGAATATATAACAGAAGGGATGGTAGTTTGATCTTCACATGACTTCTGTAAAGATCGATAAAATAAAGTCTGCAAAGTGCTTATATAGTGTAAAGTTCAGAAGCACACAGTAGGTAACCTGTGATATAGTGCCTGTAGACTGGAAAAATTTTTAGTGAAGGTGAATTTGGCTTTTACTGCACTTAGATTTGATACACAAATTTCTGTAGGATGACGGGTAAGCTACCTTTGCAGAAACAGCCTCCTGAATGTATGGGTAACCTCCACTTACAAGCAGGAACGGACATTTATTCTGTGTAAGGACTTCATTGTTGCAGATTCCATTTTGATGTAATATTTGTTTTTCTTCACATTTCTACGCTCAGAAGCCAGCATTAAACTTACTCTACCTGGTACTTGAACAGTGTTATCATACCCCAAAGTTTAATCAGCCAAAACCTCTGGTTTTTTTGACTGGATGAAAGCAGTCTTGTATTTTAATTTGCCACCTATTTGTCCATGTTTTTCTATGCTTCCATCCTGTTGCCCTCCTCTCAATCTTCCCAGCCAAAGAGAAGGAGATGCAAAGGTAATCCAGTTCCAAACTGGCCACTTCCAGACTGCAGCTGGTTTACCCTGACAAGTGTAAAGATGCTTCAACAGAAGGGCTTTGCTGGAAGTAGGTCCTATTCAATAAATTCATAAAGGAACCCAAGCATGGCCAGTTTTAGAAGCAGTCCCATGAGAACCATGCTGGAAGATATTCCAGAGGAAGACACTATTTCTATTACCATGTGATGCCTAATGTGCAGACAAGCTGAAATGGTAGTAAAAGAAATAGGGAAAACATTGCCACAAGTAGTGTGTGGATTACAACAGAACAATTTGCAAGCGAATGCAGAGGTGAACTGCACATCTACTGGGAAAGGTCAAATTATGTAAGTGGCAGAATTTTTACTTGGGTAACTCTAATGGTAGACAGATGTGAGCTATACATTAAATTACTCAGTACAGTTGGATATCTAGTTGTGCAAAAAACAGCTGAAGAGAGACTCAAAACATACTTAGGGACACATTATAATCAAAATGTAAACTGTCAACATTTTCAATATATATTAGATGCCACATACTGGAAAGTTTGAAAGCAAAACATATATGGGACCGAACAGGAAGAATATCAAGAAGTCAAAAGTAAGCAGGTAAAAGAAGTCTAAGAGCAATAATCAGCTCATATCTACTTGTAGGTAGTTGAATATCCTACCTTTCTTTTTGTGTTCCCAAGTGTATCTCATTATAGTTTAGCTGTGGTTTTTAACTTGCATTTCCAAATATGTGTCTCTATTTAAAAGAAAAATCCCTTTGAGCTAGTGATAAAAACATTGTGTTTTCTTTCTCTGAATAGAAATTAACCAGATTAATTTTTACTCATGAATATATTTTTTCTTTGCCCAACTTTTCTACGGAACTTTCAGGATCTTATTTATATTCAAATTGTTTAAAGATTTTTTTATGCAAGCTAAGCTTTTTACTTCACAGCCACTCTTTGCCCAACAATAATTATCAGTTAAACTGCTAATCATTTAAATGAATGTATCTTACTACTGTCTTATGGATTAATGCTTTTGAACAGAAAGTGGGACATTCAGCAGTCTTCCTATGCAGCATTATTTTATAAGTTAGTTGGAAGTGGCTGCCTGTAAGTTGCTGGCAGCACTGCTCCATAACCTCTGCTGACTAGAAGCTGCCAGAAGTACTGTAACTTCTAGGTGTTGGCATCTGCTTCATTATTTTAAAAGAATTTATAGCTTTTTTATGCAAATGGAAGGCGGGGGTGGGGGGACGACCTTTTTGTTCTGAAACACAGAGTAATTAGCAGCAGTGGAAACTCCAAAATATTCTGACGTCAAACAGAAGGAGACTTAGTGCCTACCTTAACGTGAATTACTGCGTTTTCGCATTAAAAACGCCCTGGTAGGCTGGCAATTACATACTTCTCTATGCCTAAGGCTTTGTGAAAACAGAGCGATCGCTGGCCTTGAGAGCGGTCTGGGCCCCGCTGCGCCGGGAGCCGCCCGAGGCAGGTGCCGGGGCTGGCCAGGAGGTGGCGAGGCACGCACGGACACGCGCGGCTGCCGCGGCTGCGCCGGCTCCGGGCTGCGCGGGCTCCGGGCTGCGCGGGCTCCGGGCTGCGCCGGCTCCGGGCTGCGCCGGCTCCGGGCTGCGCCCGCTCCGGGCTCCGGGCTGCGCCGGCTCCGGGCTGCGCCGGCTCCGGGCTGCGCCCGCTCCGGGCTCCGGGCTGCGCCCGCTCCGGGCTGCGCCCGCTCCGGGCTCCGGGCTGCGCCCGCTCCGGGCTGCGCCCGCTCCGGGCTCCGGGCTGCGCCCGCTCCGGGCTGCGCCGGCTCCGGGCTGCGCCCGCTCCGGGCTCCGGGCTGCGGCGGCGAGCGCCGCGCTCCCGGCCGGGACGTCCCGGGGAATTTCCCCGCTCTCGTTTTTTCTCTGAGGATGGCTCCTTATTCAATATTACAGTTTAAAAATAAAGTCTGCAGTGGGTTGGAAATAAGAAGTTGTTAATATGTATCTACTAAAAAGAAAAAAAAAACAAAACATCAAGTCCACATCCCAAAACCCCGAAAGTATGAAAAGATATTGATAATGGAGTAAAATCACACAGCCTCTTATTTTACAATTATCATGCAAATCAGACAACATAAGCTAATGGTTACTGGATGGCTCAGAGAATTGGCAATGCCCTGGCATTTTTGTCTTTGATCACTGGTTTGAGTTCAATCTAGTATTGTGATATTACCCACTTGGCTCAAAAGAGGTTGCTTTGGTGGTTTCAGGCAAATGCATGGTTCGTCACATAATAAAATGATGACAGCTACTTGGCAAAGAGATTTGAAAGAGGAGGCTAAGGCTTTGTCTGAACAGTAAAGTTGGGCTACTTATGAGAGTTTAGTTCAAGTGATAATATTGTTTGGATCTACTCATACTTGTATACCTATTTTTGTATGAGTAGGGATTTAACCACTACGGTTATAAGATACTTTTGTGCTCATATAAATATGTCTACTTTAGAAGCTGTGCCAATAGAATTTTACTGGTAAAAGCCCCAGCTTAGCCATCAAAAGAGTGCAAATATTGAGAGAGGATTAGAGTAATAAATTAATTTCAGCACTCTTAAGGCTATGAATACATGAATAAGTCTGCTTGAAACAAATTAAACCAGGAGTATGTGAACCAAGATTTTAAATATATGTGATAGGAGAGTTGTTAAGCATGCAGAATATTGCAGCATTTATAATACTAGTCCTGCATCCTCTGCAGTACCTTACCTTTTCACTCTGTTGTCTCCTTCCCAGAATTAATATCTTCATATGCTGTCTGCTATAAGAGTGGAAGAGCTGGAAGGCAGTCTCCTTCCTTCTGTCCAAAAGCTGCCTGAGCCTCCTCAAAAGCAAAAACGTGTAGCAGATCTACAGTAAATGTGGTAACAGTGGGTCTGTGAGATGCAGAAGGCACTGGGTGGATGCAAGGGCAAAGCCCTGAGGCTTTTAAAGGAAGGGCAGGGAGGGCCCTCTGCCCCAGGAACTGGAGCCTAGCCACAAGATGCTTCCAGGGACAAACAAGGTCAGTTTTGACTGGAAGGCTGGGAAACAAGACACAGAAGAAATTGTATTTCTAGTACAGTCACTGACAACTCTGTCCTCTTGATTGAAAGAGTAAATTATGTTATGTAACCATACGTTTTATTCATATAGCACTGTGAAGGATTTTACTGCTATCACCAATCACTGACAAACAAGTCTCTTTGTGTGTGCATTCATTACTACCTCAAGCTCTACATTTTGCACAGGGATAGGGGATGCATAGGTGAAGTTTAATCTAACATACCATTAAACTATATTCTGCTTTGTCACAGTACTTTGTTAGTAATGTGCTGAGAGATTTGTGCTAAACAAGGCTGGAAACCCATGGATCTGCCAGGACTAACTAGTGCCTGTCATTAGGACTTCAAGGGCTGTGCCTTTATTGGGCAGTCAGCCTATGGGCACTGTGACCTCTGAGGCAACTGTGGTTGTAGTTACAGGGAGTCTGTGTATTTACAAGTACTTCAAATGTGTGACAAAGATATATTTTTGTAAATGGATTGTAATTCACACTTTATGGACACAGTATACCCTTTGTCTCCCACAGAACATCTCATCTAATGGTCTTTGGATGCATCTAAGTTAACTGGAAAGGTGAGAATATATCACTTAGTATGCCTGCCTTTTATTGGCTTTGGGTTCAAGGTTACTGCTCTCTGTGCCCAAGTCATTCATTTACTTTCTTTGTCAGTTTGCCATCTACAAATGTAGCTAAATATAGAAACATGAGAAGCTGACTGAGAATATTGTACATTCCTGCATATTTTTGAATATTGCATTTTCCGTGTGTCAGTAATCCACAAGAAGACTAGGATATGTTAGGTTAATATCTGTCTGTGTAGGTACTCTTGTACTGAGACTGATTTTTTATTAATGTGAGCTAGTTTAGAGCAAGCCAGTTCATGCATTCAAACCTATGTTACCCCAGCTGTGAAGCTCAAGCAGTTGTATCCTTTCTCACAGGCAAGTGGCTAATAGTCATAAATTGTCAGAATACGTAAAAATATTATGCATCTCAATTGTTGCAAAAAGGGGAACAGGTATACTGGATACCCAGCAGTTTTGCTTTATGGTCTTCCCAATTTCTATGTACGCATTCAGCGTCCTAATCCTAAAACTTTCTCTGAATTTCCTGAAATGTTGTGATCTTGAAAAGCAACAGTCTATGGAATTTTTCCTTCCTGTTTTACTGAGCTCTGAGAATGAGAAGGGGTATTTCAGCTTTAAATAAATACTTCCTGATGACTCTTTGCTTTAGTAGGAACTCTTCCAACTTTAATGTTAGCGTATACGCATATACATACATCTGCATTTTTTAGCCAAGAGAGGCTGTTTTCAGACCACAATGAATATGAAGAGGCCATTATCAGAGTCAAAGCAGTTAACCTTAAACTGGCCCATTTTCCAGATGGAACTTGATGTGCAAAACTTCCCATTAGGATAAAGGCGAAGTTAAGTTCAACCCAGGAACATAAAAAGTGCTCCTTATTAAGATCTCCTTATTTCCCTTAGAAAGACTACAGTAATTATGTTTTACTAGTAGGTCTCATTTTGCCTATTAGAGGTTTTCCAGTCTGGAGCTGTGAGCCAAATGCCTGCTCTAACTTTTCATCACTTAGTGCCATGCATATTCTTGATTGTACTTCCTTTTGGCAGATGACACAGTAAAGCCTGTGGATACATACATTTTACGTGAGCATGCAGTTTTTAAATCACCTTAATTATTGTTTTTATTAAGATTCCTATTCATAACACATGTAGGGATCAGCTGTGGTGAGCACAGAGATACGCCATGAGCAAAAGTGGCAAGCTTAGAAACCCCAGCAGTGCCTAATTACTCTCTGAAGACCTTAAATCCTATTTCAGAAGAAATCAGAAAGCCTGAAACACCTAGAAACCCTTAGGGATTCATGCTTGCAAACATAATTCACTTTTGAGAAATACAGTTAAGCACTCGGATGCGTGACTTCTGGCAAACTCAGCTACAGTAGCAGAATGCCCTCAGCCTCCTTCCTGCCCTTTCCCAGACGCCAGAGCCAGCAGAATGAAGCATCACAGCTCTAATTCACAATTGGACAAATTAAATTAAACATTAAGATAAAAACTGTGCTTAGATTCTTCTGAGTGTCAACCAGAAGAGTCGAAATATTCTATTTTTGCTCTGTTATAAGGCCAGTAACAAACAGCTGGAGGCTGAGACAGTAACATCTTAAACTGCTGCAGCTGTTTACTTGGTAAATGTGAGCCAGGTCCCTCAAGTCAATTTTTATTTTTTTTAAGAATGTGTCAGTTAAGTTTCCATGTATTAAATTCAGTGACCTAACTGCTCAAATAGCTCATGTTTTATATGCCTAAGTCAACAGAGGAACCAGAACATCTACTTGCTTTTCAAAGGGTAGTTATTAGGACTCTGAAAAAACAGTCCCCATTAAAAGTGTCAGAGGTCATTACCAGTAAGTCACTCTTCATTTTGGAAGTTATACAGAAAACTATTTAAGTTATAGTTGGCAAATGTATCATAAATTTATATTGAAAAATAGTTTGTCTTGATAGAAATACTTCAATAGAATCTGCCAATTTTTGTCAAATTTTGGCAGCACACACATGCTTACAGATTTCGGCATTTGCCTTAAAGGCACATTTTCATCATGCCTGTTTTCCTTGTAGCTCCCCTGGTTGGCACCCTGCCTGGCAGACTTCTGCAGCGTGAGGCCTCAGGTTCTCCAGACTCACAGAAGAGATAGATTCCCTCAGTTTAGGGCCTTAGTGCTTGCATGCCCAAGCAAAACATTTCATTTCATGGAACCTTTCAAAAGAGCAAGTTTTCAGTCTGAAACTGAAGTAGACTTTTATTAAATTCTTATTTGTGAACAGCTGATGTTCAAGCTTGTAGATGTGCTTAGGCAGCAAAATAGTTTATGCTTCTTTTCATGTCTGCTCCCTGTTCTTCACCAAAATAAAGCAATGATCCACCAAGAAGCACAGACAAATATTAGCTCACCTAGCAGACTCCAATTTCAGCACTGACTCGTTCCAGCTGCTAGAAACTAGGTAATCAAAAAACAAGGTGAAATTGCATCCCATTCACATGTCAAATTTGTCACCACTGTAAAGTGCCTGATCTACCAAGACAGTTCCTCTGGTTTATGTTTGATTTGGTTGAGTTCTTTCCCACCTGGCATATGCATGGGAAAACCCCAGGAATATGAGATTTTAGTTCAGATGCCATAGGTCTGGTGAGGCAGAAGGTGGCCAGTGCAGTAGGTGCCTGCTTTCCTTTGTTGAATACATTATGGCCTATTTTTCTAGGGAAAAAAAATTAGTTTCTACATGAAAGTAGCAAGTTTAGCTAAGTTTGGGATGCTACATAACTACAGGTACTAGTCTCTAGAGTATGTGCATGAAGTAGAGCTTTTCCAATATTTTGCTAGACCTAGCTGAATAATACTGCACCATAATCCATAACTACCCAACTGATCTTTTGCCCAGTCTTATGGACTGAAGTAGTATATGAGGGTTAACCTACCTAGTGATTAATTCTTAAAATTTGCCTAGAAGGTTTTTTCCTTTTTCCCCAGTTTGAAAGGATGCCAAGTATCTTTATCAGCTTGTTAACATTTTCCCATCACCTCTACAACTTCAATGTCCAGGATAAATTCAGGACAAATGCAGAAAGGTGTTGGTTTACCCAATAATGTAAAACAAACCATCTCTCAAATAAAAAATACTGTTATTAACACAAAATACAGATAGCTATTGCCTTGACATGAGAACAGGATGTACTGCTTTCTAATCCCTGGGGAGGTGAATCTCTAGGAAGGCTTTTCAGGAGTGAGGTCTAGAGGAGTAAGAAAAGGGAGGATGAAAAACAGGGAAGGTAGAATATCCAACTGGTTTTGAAGAGATCCTGCTAAGATGAGAATGAGGAGGTCTGATATATATCTGAGACAATGGCAAAGAAAGGCATACTGGCAGGAATTCCCTTCCCTCCTGTGATATGAAGATGTGGATGGATGGATGGATGGATGGACGGTCACACGTGGCTGAGCAGCTGCATGACACTTGAGCTGTACAAATTGCACAAGTGCATGCTTTTGCTCACCTTGTTTTAGTTAAACTACCTGGACAAGACACTGCATAAACTAAGTGTATCTGAATGACTAAGGATTGTAGAAGTGAAAATGGCAACTTAACATAAACCAGAAGTTCTGACTTCCAAGTATATGTTGGATACCTCTCTGCATTTCACAGCTAAGTTTTGACACAATAAACATGATAACCTGTGCACATGTGCTTGATATGCATAGGATATAGTGTTGCACAGCAGGAAAGGAAATACCATCAACAGATCCTCAGGTCAACACTTATATGCAGCATAATCACTTGGTTTTACTTCCATGATGCATGCGCAGGAACTGTTGGCCTAATGGAAAATGGTAAAGGCCATGGAAATATTATCACAGAGTAGCTTACCGTTCTCTTTTCCCAAGTAAAAAAAGCAAAGGAAAATTATACAGGACAACACAACCCCAGATTTGCTTCAGTACACTTTGATGCTGGTGTGTCTGGAAGAGCAAGTTTCCATTTAGGCTAAGAGTTAGGAATCAGTGAATTCATCCGGCTGGCTGAAATGCAAACAGTTCAAATTTCACAGTGCAACATTTTTGAACAGCAGCAGGGAAAATTTTAATGTATTATATTGGCTAATGGCAGATCATTATTTGAAAAGCAATGAATATTTGCACAAGTTTCTTAAAGTGATGAAGCAAGCTTCAGTGCTCAAAAACCCCCACAAAAACAGAACAAGCATGGAGAGGAAAGGAAGTGAAATATTCCCCTAGTAATAAGAGTTCCTTGGAAATCATATTAAGTAGCTAGTCAGAAAGTTTCTCAGGATAGAAATTCATTTATACTTTTGTCTTTGCTCTGTTAGCAAACAGTTTATCAAAAGTGCTCCATGACAAAAAAGTTTATTAACATAGCCCCGTGCTTAGCAAACCCATGTGCATGCTGAGGATTTTGATGGAAGAAATCAGCAGACACTGGGGTTTAGCTAAAGTACTCAGTGGTCTTCTTCCTTCACTAAAAGTTGCACTGTTTTTATTTTTGTCACCCAGCTTCTTAGAGATGCTGTTGCAAGTTGCAGTGGTTTGCTATCTCTCTTAATTTGTACACTACTGTCCATGCTTAAGAACAGAGTGCCAGTATGCTATTTGGTATTTCTGAGAATTCATCTGTGTTGCTAAAAACTACCTTTGCTCAAGAGTTGGTACACTAATTGTAAATGAAACCAAGTCACTAATAAAATCCCAACTCACCTAAATTTGTCAGTAGGAAATCTGAGCTCTAAATCTGTTACTGATTAATACCAAGAGAATGACACAACAAAATTAAGGCACTTTTGTGAGTCCTGGCTCCTTATGAGCAGTCATGATATCAGCATCTGAACCAAGTCTATACAACTCTGGTAATTTTCCTAATTTCCTTTAAGAAAAATTAGTTTATTTGACTTGACCCCTGGAGTACTCATAGAATGGAATATGTATAATCTTTATATATATGTTGAGTCCACCAGGGCACCTGTAAGTGGACTTACTTTTAAATATACACAAGTACATACACTTTTACTGACAGAAAATTTGATAATCAGCCCAAGTCTAATTTTATGTTTACTTTACAGTCAACTGATGATTAAGCTTAAGGCTGAAAGAAAAATAAACAATGGCCAATCATTAGCCAATTTTCAGTCTTATAGGAACTTCCTGACAGAAAACATAGACATGGCAGAAAATACAGCATGGCAGAATAATCAACACATTCGAACTTGCCCAACAAGAGCTGCTTCAGAAGATGTCACAAGGCCAGGATTATCAGAGACCTTCTTCAAAAACTGAAGTAGAAAAGGATTTCTTTTTTTGGCAGTAGGAGTAGGGAAAGAAGGTAGGGAGGAAGGAGAAGATATTTATAAATAATTTTTTACAATACTTTTTAATTTTCTAAAATATCTTTTTTTTCTGTTTGAATAGAGGTGCCTTTTCTTAATTTCCTTAACAGTACATACTATCCAGCAGAGGTGCAAAATACCTAGGAAAAATTCTTCTGGCTTTCGTTATGTTATGTATCTGGCAAAAATCTTCTCAGGAAAAAACTCTTCTACAATGAAAGAATGGATTTATCTACTGAAGAGCTCATGATTCTAACAAAAAGCCAAGATTTGAGCAGTGAAGGTTTATCATATGTGGATATTAGCTCTTATCTTTGCATACTTCTGCTTGCCATCCAATGTATTTTTACATTTTTAACCTCAGTCTTCAATACCTATACATGAACTGTTTTTTTGCCAAGATAGACCATGGGGTAGAATAAATTTCAGCTTTTCTCCAAATCTTTTACTCTGTCATGTGTTTTTATAGTGCAGCCTGAACATCTCTCACTGTTAAAACTAAATGGCGTAGTGTTGGCAGTCTACGTATTTGTTAGAAATGACAATTAGTATCTTCAAAGTTTTCAGGGGAAGAAGAGCAAGAAAGATCTGCAGTACCTTTTCAGTGCAGTGGAACTCAGAGGAAAAGCAGAAGCAGCACATTTCTCGAAAAGCTAAACTCCCTTCAATGCATCCTCAACTTCCCAACTCCCTCAGTATGCTTCAAACCTGACTGAACTCCTGATACAAAATCAGTCCAATTAGGTTCTTATAAAACATGTGTGATAGGTAGAGAGGTTATCCAGCAGCATTTTCCCACCTACCTCCACACTGTCTTCTAAATGATGAATTATTTTATTCCATGTACTTCTGAGGCCACTCCAGGAATACTTTAAACAGAAAGTTTCATCAATGAATCTGTTTTAACAAGACTTTTATTGAAAACATACACAAAGTCAACACGTTATTTAGCTTCTGAATTTACATATTAAAGAATATTCATATTAGAGAAGAATATTTTAAGAAAAGGGGAAATACAACTGACATTCTGCAGTATATATTTTACTAAGGCATTTAGGCTTAAGAGCAAGTTTACTGTGTGTATGCGTATCTACATGCACAACCACACAAATACACACAGGTTATCTGATTTGAAACTGTACAGTTCTATGCAAATCATTCTTTTTTGCCTTTCCTATTTTTAGAACACTAAATAAAGCTTTTATCCAAATGGTAGAAGTTGTTCACAGAACAGCAGTTATAGTCTACTCTTCAAGAGTTTGCTTACAATTACAATACTAACAATGCACAAAAAACCCCCAAGATCTTCACGGGAAAGTTCTCTCTTACCAAAATGAGGCTCAAGTAAGAAAAACACTAGTTTGCAAAGGCACCGTGGAGACAGGTTTTAATACATTAAATACAACATGAATCATTCACAATAACAAGTTTAGTGTTTCTGGGAACTTTTGTAAATACAACACAGTTGGTCACACAAAAATGTTTCTGTTGATTTGTCTTGGCAACTCAGATATATCAACAGTGTAACAGCATAACAGCTTTGTTCCCATCTGACAGAAAATAATGGCAGTTCTGCAAGGCAAACGTTAAACCTGACCGTATGTATTTATTAATTCCACAGTGTTTTGACAGATTATAGGGGATGCAACTTAAAGGATGCTGACACGCTCACTGAGGGCTTTCATTTCTGCTTCTTCTAGCTTGGTGTTTTCGTTACGGTTAGCACTTGGGCTGATGAGGTGTGCTGGATACTGCAATCCATGTTCTTCTGAATACTGTTCCCACCGGGAGTCATCACTTTCATGGGTGATGTAACGTTCCCCCATTTTGCATTCCAGTTCCCTTAAATCTAACCAGGTTTGGTAGTCCTGAAAAAGAATAACAGTATTACTTTTAGATTTCCTAAAATAAATTATATTTCCTTCTGCTATCAATAATATGCAAAGTGCTATTAACTCAGCTATCTAAGGGTCATCTCTATTGCTCTAGAATCGAAAAATCTTATAATATATAAACATGAAATCTGCCTAAAGATATAAATCTCATCTCTAGAGGATTTTTTGATAATTTTATTAAACTCTGTCACAAGTATAGTATTGAGATATTACAGGTTGTTTTGCAAAATGGACAGATATGTATAGATTGCCATAATGTCTAACTGAGGAATGGTGGTAAAGCAATTCCTCACGCTAGTCACAAGACGAATAAGGAAGAAGAAACATCTTTAAGTCATACATGTACATTCTAGTGATCTGTATCAGATAGTCAAGGCAGTTGAGTCTGCATCTCAGTAGATGCAGAATATAAATTCAGCTTGGGCTAAAAAAACCTCCATTTCCAAACTTGGGCAGTTACTGGTGTGCTCAAAGAAACGTATACATCTAAACATTAAGGTAGTTTGGAACTCCCTGTTGACAGTCAAATATAAGGCTGAAGTTAGTTTGAGTCTCATGCTTTTTACACCATCATGCTCTGCAGCCTCCCATCTGTCAAAAGTATACAAGTTTAATAATTTCTTTTCTTATTCCCACCCAAAGCACACATGAAGCTGCAGTAATAGAGCCAATCCTAGCCCCATCCAGACTAATCTCTCCTCATGATCCTGTATCCAGTTTTCTTTTTTCTCCTTCATCTTGTCTCAGCCTAAGACACAATCCTAACCACCTAGCCAAAGCACCAGAAAGCCCAAACACTGTAAATGCATAAAGCTTTCATCTTTAGTATCTCATATGCTTTGGCCCATTTCCTACAGTCATCCTCTCAGAGACCACCATTAAGTCTCACTGCCCTGTAACCCTGCCCTGTAAGGAAAAATAACCATTTCTATCTTTCCTTAGCCTGCAAGGTAGGACTCTTCTAGACAAGAGGACTCATCCCATCCCTGGTCCTAGAGCTGCTGCTGAACCGCCTCATCTTAGTTCACCTCCACTCACTATTGCACTAGCAATAAAATTGGATGCAGAGGAGAAGGACCCTGTCCTGTCACATGAGACAGCCAGCATCCTTGCTGCAGACCTTAACCCAGACACTTCTGGTTCCCAAAGACTCAGGCAAATACATTCTGGAATGGTTGCCAGGGAGCAGAAGAGCAGTCTTGGAGGAAAAAACTAGTGAGGGACAGGAAATCTGAGATGAAGAAAGCAAGCTCCAGATAAATGTCCCTGAGAAAGGTGGGGTGCAGCGTGGGAGGTTACAGCCCTTTTCCTCCTATACCAGAAGGTCACCATATACTTTGAGAAACAGTATCAGCTATAAAATACCAGAGTAGGATCAGTTTTCTGGTTTGATAAAGATTCCTTTGGGATTGGGGATTATGTATCTGATCTATACCATGCCTGTGCCATGATTACTTTCTTAGATGCAAACAAAGATCCCTTGGGAGATCTCACAGGCTGATGTATCTGTCTGGCCTCAGCCTGTCCTCATCCTCAGGGAGGGACACAATGCCCTGGCCTGGGCTGTCCCCAGGCTTCCCTGCTCCTTAGGGATGGTAGGACAGGCCCCGGCTCCTCACTGCACTGTCTTAGGCCTTGAATTTGCAGTGATTTGGCTGCTGCCAGGATAAAAAAAAAATTACCATATGTTGAGCACGAGACAGAGGCTGCTAGCATCTTAGAAATTCCTTACACCTCAGTTTTTAGTTGAAGAATTCAGTTGAATGGAGCTAATATATTTTCCTGGAAAGCATACAATTTCACTAGTTTTTGTGATGACTGTGAAGTGAAAGCCTGTTGAATAATTTTAATAAGAAGTGAATCAGAGTAAACTCCAGGCAGTGAAATAATGTAAGTCAAATGACTACAGGGGGGTTTTTTATATACATAATTTTATCAATAGACAAATATAATAAAATATTTTTGTTGTGTATTTTGAAAGCATGAGACTGTTTCATATTGGAATCTAGTATTTCAGAAATTAATGAGAAACTATAGGTAAATTGGTGAATGAGCATGAGGTTCTAAGGATCTGAAAACATCTTCACGTTTTTAGATTTTCTTAGATCCTGCTGTGCTTAAAGATGAAGATTTGTTATACGTTTAGAGTCTAAATGCGTAAGTAAAACCATGAAATTTGTAGAAATACCTGTAACCATGGGTGGCTTAACGTTTTGTCCACACTGTAGCGCTTTCTCATTTTCACTTGCAACAAATTATTTATGAGATCAATAGCTGAAAAGAAATAATATTGGAAAACGTTAGTTTAAACGTATTTGTTTCAACTAGGACATGCAAAGAGAGAGCTACACAGACATCGTAGTTGTAAAAAGTGGGCAGTAAATGATATATATGTATATTATTTCTTTGAGACTTTCAGTATCACTTTTAGCTGACAGCAGCACCTTCCCGGTCACTGAGTGGAGAAATGAGGTTTTGTAAGTCACCAAGTCTTGCAATACTATTCTTTTGAACTGAGCATTGCTTAGACATGCTAGTCAAGAGACTACAGTTTCAGAAACTTCTTTTACAAATTTCATAATTTCTATGGTTTTGGAGTCAATGGTTCACTGAGGTTCACAGAATCGCAGAATGGTTTAGGCTGGAAAGGTCCTTAAAGATCCAACTCTCCTACCATGGGCAGAGACACCTTCTACTAGCCCCGACTGCTCAAAGCCCTGTCCAACTTGAACACTTCCACAGATGGGGCATCCACAACTTCTCTGAGCAATCTGTCCACTGTATCATCACCCTTACAGTGATTTCTTCCTAATAAGCAACCTCTTCCTAATAACCAACCTAAACCTATCCTCTTTCAGTTCAGAGGAATTAGCCCTTGTCCTATCACTACATGTAAAAGGTCTCTCCAGCTCTCTTGTAGCCTCCTTTAGGTAGCTCAAGGTGCTATATGGTCCCCCTGGAAACTTCTCCAGGCTGAACAAACCCAACTCTTTCACCCTGCAGGTACGTGTGCTGTGGTTCCTGAAGGGATTAGGCCCATGAGCCAATTACCAGTACATGGAACTGCAATGAGTGACCCATATGGAAAAATCTCTGGAATGAGACTGGTGAGCTTTGAATGCAATTACAAAAAACATTAAAAAAAAAAATGAGGTTATCATGAAAGGTTAAATCCTATTAGGTGCTAAATGTTCAGCATGTGTGCTGGTGGAAAGTTACTGTTATTACAGAACAACTGACAAGCCACAGGGAATGATAATATTCCAGCAATTTCTCCATTTCATCACATTATCCCTTGGCATGTCCAAAGCATGCTGGTTGACATCTTTATTTCTCTGTTCATATCATGGTGACAGGGAAAGATGGTCCTTAAAGTAACATAGACACATGGCACCACTGAGGGGCATTGGGTCTGAAACATGTCAGATGGGTATTGTCGCCAGCTGGGTATTGAAGGAGCTGAATAATCTTCTTTTCTGTTTTAAGAGTACAAGATGGGACAGAATTCTTTGAACCAATTACCTCTGGGATTGTATTTCGTACAACAATATGGAAAAGCTTTTCTTTATTAAGAGACTTCCTCTCTGCAGGCTCAATTTGCCATCTTGGGCTTTATGTGTGTTTCTGCCATGGAGAAGAGCACAATGAAAACAATGTCCAGGAAAATGGGAATGCACACAGCAGTCTATCTGAATTTATGCAGTTAGTTTGACAGACAAACCTATTCTTAGCAATAGGAGACTATCACTAAAGCAACCCTGACTTCCTGGTGATGAAAACTGTCTTGGAAATCAAAGCAATTGTGGGAATGAGAGAAAACAAATCTAAGGACTTTTGACAAAGAAAGCATTGCCAGAGGCTCAGAGCCACTTTTCCTGGAACAGATGGTCCTAATTTTACTTTTCTGTTGTGGACAAACAGATTCTTATCTACTGTCTCTTTTAGCATCAAGTACAGTTATGGTAAATTTTCTAACTCGTGTTTATTGTGTTCCCTCTCAAAATGCTGGTGAAATGGATATGGGATAAGAAAGTCAGTGGATATCCAATAGGACCATTACTGACAGATTATATAATTCTTAAAACTCATTTGTTTTCCAAAACAGTGCTGTTAATCTTCTTTATTGGTAAGAGACATTCTCAACTTCAAAGCTATGGGGAAGAGATTGGAAAGTCAGTCATACACGACCGTTTTGATATCAAAAAGTAGTGACCATTGTTTTTATCTGATGTTTTGAAGAGGAAAACATAGTCCCTTACCCACTGCAGTATATCTGGGTATCACCTAACATCAGCATCTTCTGCAACTGTCAACTTACCCTAAATTCAGAAGAATTACAGTAAGACTTCAGTCTGTCTTTTGATATATAAGCCAGTGCTGAATGTGAATTTAGTAGGGCTACCACTTCTTTATTATTTTCAGTGGTATTTGGGTGTACATGATCTTCAGAGTTCATTTTTCAATCATTTACTATGAATCTCAGTAGAGTGAGTTTGGAATATAGGTCAAGAACTTGACGACAGGATTGATTGTCCTGGTAACTGCTGCAATGTAGGTGCACATATCCCAGCCTTGGTAACTGTCAAGTACCTACTGAATGTTCTTCCTGCCGCTGAGGATTGATAATGTCTCTATTACATTTCTTCTCTGCAACCCACTGGAAGCAGATACAACTGTGAGCCTTACAAGTGATGAAATTATATTTAGCTATTCAGCCTCCCTCAAGTTACAACAGGATGAGGACCTCTTTGCCCCTTTTTTCCACTTCAGGACTAGGATGTATTACATGTAATAACATATTTCTTTGTATTCTTGGGGGAAAATTGCCAATGGCTTGTTGAGCAGATCAGAAAGGAACTGGTCTTCAAAAAATCACTAGAGAAGGTGCACAAAAAAGGACAGGGAAGAAAACTGATGAGAGTGAGAAGGCAGCTTCACTGGACGGTTAGAATTGTCAATATCGAGCAATCGAGAACAGTTTACACAGATAGTCTGCTTGTTCTGCCACTGGAATACTGCTGTCTCTGTCACCAGTTTTGCTGTTTGTTTTTAGTTTTTTATCTAGGGTTCTTTCTGCCTGGAAACTTTTGCCTATCACTTGCCTCTCAAGAAATAAGCACAAATAAATATATAAGCAGAAGTGCAACATGACTACTAAAAGTAGTCGCTCTAGCTACTAAAAGATGGCGCTCTAGCTTCAATTCACTGGAAAGAACCTTCACAGTCAGGAGGTTCATGATTCTAAACTGCTTATGCAAGTTTATTAATATGGCAAATAATTAACTGTAGAACAGACAAAGTCACAATTTTCACTCTAAGCATCAAATTACCACAATAATTACTTTTCATGGGAATGACTGCTTTAACTCAATTAGGATGTGACCCACACATAAATGCAAAAGTTTACATAGTATCTGAAAACCCTATTACAAACATTCATTTAGTCCTTCCCTACAGACTTAAAATTTTAATGTAAGTTATAAACAAGAAATCACCTTAAGGATATCAAAAAAAGCAGTCCTAAATTAATGATACATTTTTAATTGGTTCAGAACTTTTAAAGTACACCTAGAATTATTACCTACTCTTACTGCTATCATTTGTAAAACTTTAAGCTGCTTCCACTAACACAGGAGGCCCAGGACTTCCTAAGCCCTGGATTTTTCTAATAGGTTTTTTGACTAGAGGTACAGTATTTTCATACACACAAATCCCTTTCCTGCTGTTGGTCAATACAGCTTTGTTGACAAATGCTCTAGTGTACATGCAATTATTTTAGCATAAAACAATCTTCAGCAGTCTGAGATTTACAGGGGCATGGATTCAGCTGTACTCTCAAAAGAAGTCCTTGGCAATTCTAAGCTGTATCCCTACAAGAGAGGTTTCCTACTAATTTATCCTAGCAAATGTGTAAGTAGAGGGAAGACCTTCATTTCAACAGCTAGCTAAACGTTTACAGAAGCAGAGAGCATCTTTGAGCTGTAACATGCATTGACCTCCTCGTAGTCAATACTCACTCATTCATGTGACTTTCTGATTAATGTGTCAAGCACTCAGAGTTTCTATTCACATTATGTTGTAACAAGTATAAATAAATACTGGCTCGAAGGCAGCCGTGGTATTTATTTATGACACTACAAAACATTGTAACAGGGACACCATGGTCAAATTTAATGCATGATAAGAATTGCATTTTTTCTTCCCAAATTATTTTAATAGTATTAAGTAAATGTGAAGCACCTAATCAGTGATGTGCACATCACACAGCCCATCAGGCCAGTAGTAATAGCTGCGCTGGTGGTAGCTGAAATAAAAAGAATTATGAATACAATGTTTTAGGAAAATACCACAGCAGAATGAAACACACCATGAATAATCCAAAGCTTGACATAGTACACTTTAGGACCATACAGTTCAAAAGAATAGGCACCACAGTGAAGACACACTACATAAAATATACTAACAGGTAGAGAGACAAAATTAATCATGGAGTTCTATCTTTATATCTCTCAGTATTTCCTTCTTGTAACATGTAGCCAAGTCAAAACAAATCTTTAGAGATTATACAAATTTGGTAGACTGGAAGCTCAAAGTTGGAAACAAACATTAAAGCTGTTGAAAACAGATTCCATGTTTGAGAGATGTGAAATTTAAAGCTATAAAATAGATAAGATCTCTGTAAGTAGATTCCTCTATATCAGTATCTAGCAAAACGCCACAATGAAGACTGATTTAAATTCAAATTGTCATACAGCAATTCAGTGAATTTGGAAATAGTCTGGCTTGACAAACATTGAAAACAGAGCAAACTGAGCAATGGAATGCTGAATGGCTGCAACAAAACCTGGTTTTCTAAAACATACCCAAAGTACCACAAAAACTACCTATCTCCAGTAATGTGTTACAATTCTATTTAGACATCCAAAAACAGACTCAGGTTTTGAGATGTATTCTTTCAAAATAGTGAAGCTACTGGAAAAAGATGGAAAAATGCAACCACCTAGGTAAAAATCAGAATTCCTTATGGAGAAATCTGAGACCTACAAAACTGAAAGGTCATAGTTTTCATAATTTACATTTTAATGCAGAAAAGGAAGGACAAAAACATTACACAAAAAAGCTAAATTTCTCATCAGGAAGAGTTGATGAAATCAATCCAGGAGTTATGACATCAGGAGAAGTCTCAGTCAATGACTAGACCATATAAATGATTGGCAGAGAAGACAACTGTTGATGGTGACTTAAAAACATTAGGCACTTAAAAAATATTATCCTCAAATATATTCTGTCTTTTTTCTTGTCTTGTGACTGCAGAATTTTAAGAATTGCTAGAAAATGCTACAGAAAAAGTAACTACCAAGAAAGTAAACTAACACAGACCACAATACTGCACAATATGACATGCTTTTCCTCCAAAATACAACTTACCTCCATGTACTTTTCCTCTGAATCTGTTAGACTTTGTTATTTATATTACCATGCAGTTTAAACTATTATGGGTCATGTGTTTTTTACGAATCTATCACCTCATCAGTGCAATTTACAATTTTAAAAACCAATTTTGCCTAAATGCCAGTAATTGACTAAGTAACATATAATGGGAATATTTAGGCTACTTTACCACTGTTGCTACCTTTCCAGACACGTTGTTTACATATGGCCAGTCTCATCTTTTTTTCTTTTAAAGTTTTGCTACCCTCGACCTTCCAGCTCACAAATTAGCATGCTATGTTTAGCAAGCATCAGGAAAAGCATGTAGTGTGCATTAAAACCAAAGCGGTGGTAAACACAGCATCATTCGCTCTAATTTCTGCACTATCTATTAAATTCAAACAAATACATGTTTTTTCCTGAT
This sequence comes from Corvus hawaiiensis, assembly GCF_020740725.1. Lineage (NCBI taxonomy): Eukaryota > Metazoa > Chordata > Aves > Passeriformes > Corvidae > Corvus > Corvus hawaiiensis. The sequence goes on along the minus strand of NC_063218.1, from coordinate 28,367,487 downwards.
TACAATAAAAATAGAAGATGGCAATAACTAAGTTTAGCTATTAAACTTTTTACATAAGCAATGGTCTGAAGAGAGCACTGAAATAGCTACAGTTGCAAGAAGTTTTAGACATTTGGTTCTCTGAGTCACAATAATCATGGACAAGACACTAAAGGTTAAACCGCTGCTCCTTAGCACCAATTCCTTCCTTAGCACTAATCTTTGCAATAGACATGCAGAAGATCCTTCATAAAACCTTTAAAATAATGTGTGTTTCTCGCCTAAATAATTCAATCATTTGCAGCATTAATTAACATGGCACTGTTCAGAACTGTAATCCAGATTAGATGTGATAGGACAGCAGATACAGGTTTGCATTTTAATCATGCTACATTGTCAGAGGTAACAGAAACTGGATGGAGCCAGCACGTCCACAGGGCCAGCTCCTGCTCTCTCACAAGTTGTGCAGGAGAGTGGAGCAGGACATGAGAAAAACATTCCTTTATTTTCCCTAAGTAATATAGAATTGGAATTCAAATTTGAGGTCTAAAACTCAGCCTTATCACCTAATACTTGGACAGAGATCCAGAGTTCAACTGCCTGTGTTAGACATAATGGAATCTCTTCAGATATTTTCTAGGTTTTCATTTAGCACAACAGAGTGGTTCATCAGCTAGCAACTCAAAATATGCAATAAAATCACAATGTATAAGCAGATTTTAATTTAGTCATTTGTTAAATGCTTTTCCCTCCCTTCTGCATGCTCACAGCCTGGTATCCATCAACTCTTAATGAAGGCTGTGATTCTACAAATGGAGAGATAACACCCAAGTAGGTGAGTTTTCTGTAGGTGCTCTACTGAATCTTCACCTCTGAGTGCAAAAATTGATCTTCTGTCTACCACAGTAGAAACTTGTGGGAGACAATTTCTTGCAGCTTCCCCTGTGTTGATTGCTGTTTGCTTATCTCTAGCGACAGATAAAGCATTGCTGCCAACAGATTCTGTCAGCTTACATATCAAAGTGTGTGGAGGTTCAGGAGAACTTCAGTGTGTAATTGTGCAGATTTATAGCTTTTTTTTTTTCTCCAACAGATTTCAAACTTCATCTGCCACTGAGATAAAATAACAAACAATGCTCTCAGAGCATTTTCAGAAGAGAATCTCACACGGCTGTAACATATATTACAGTAAGCATTAGGCACACTGCTCTAGACTACGCTTAACAGGTATGTTAAACACATCACCTGAAAATCAGATAAACTGTACTATAAATGCCAGAAATTGTAAATGCTAGTATTGTAATTCACTTTGGCATATATTAAAATTCAGAAAAGGATATAAGAATCTGATGCTTATAAGGTTTCTTTGCTTTAAGACTTATGAAGCAATCCTGCAAATATTCTGGACTAAAAAAAAAAAAAATCCCAAAGAAAATCAAGTTGTCTGAAAATGTTATGTACGTGAAAATGTTGGTGAAACCAGAAGTGCCAATTTTGTTAAATGCCCTATTCAGTTGTGTTTAGGGACATCTCTAATAGAACTAATTTACCTTCTTTAAAGATGTTCCTAGTGAACTAGTCACAACGTTCTTTTGTCTTTTATCAAAAGTCTTTAATGCCATTGACCAGAACTCGAGTTTCAAAGGTCTCACAGTTATCGCTAAGCCTCTTCCCCCCGCATAAAGAAAGTCTTGTATGACATCTCACACTGTTCCTGAAATCTCATCTACAGAATTCTTCAGTTTTATCTTCTCCACACAAAGATATCAGAGTACACCATCCTATTGAAACCAATTACTGGAACAAGTAGAACAAGAAACAGACTGCAGATGCAATAGAGCTGAATGATGAGGTACATAAATATACACAAGACCAATCCAGCAGCTGAAGCTCCCCACAGGTTCTACAGCAATCTCATCTGTAGGTGGTTATGTGCCTCCTTCAATACCTCCTGGAGAGATCCCATGCTAGAAGATTATACCATATGCATAGTCTATACATGCTCTGTAGGAAATGCCTAAAGCAGCTGATAGCACAAAACAGACACATTACATTACTTGGAATTTTTAAAAAAAAAAAATTTTTTTAATGCTATCACATACAGGAACAAAATATAAAAGCAAAATACATCTAACTCTTTTTAGCATTTATATAAGAAGCCCCACAAACAGGTATTACCTTCAAGAGAAATTTCCTTCCATGGATTAGGTGGATACATGAAAGCAGCATTCTGGATTTGGTCATGTATGTCTTCATCTTCATTGAATGGAAAGGTACCACTGAGGCTTACATAAATGATGACACCCACTGACCACATATCCAGAGATCTGTTATAGCCTTTGTTTCTCAGAACCTCTGGGGCAAGGTAGGCTGGTGTTCCTACAACTGAACGCCTAAATGATTTCTCTCCAATGATTCGGGCAAAGCCAAAATCACAAAGTTTTACCTGTTTAAAGAAAAATGCTGTAGTAAGACATACATTATTTTTATTATCAAATACATAATTGAGGAACTTTTATCATCAATTAGTTGCAAGATGGATCTCTACTGTTTCTTCAAGGATACTTTTTTTAAACTCCTCTTTGAGAGGAACACTCTTATTCCAGTGAAACAGTAGACCAGATTACCAGCCCATAGCATCTCTTCTATTCCTTAATTCCACAAATAAAACACAGTTTTGGACAGGTTTAACAGCTCAGGTTCCTAATGGAAGTAGTAATATATAGTAATACTTATTCATTCATAGCATAAGAACACAAAAAAGAGAAAATTTTTTTTACCTATGGCTTTTTCCTAAAACAAGCAACTTGACAGAATTTATTTCTTAAACTTCTACTTTTATTTCATTGTGGACCTAGTTATACTCTGCCTCTCTGCAAACTACCTTGTCTGAGTTCTACAAAGTAACAGATTTAGCTGCTTGAAAATTCTCACTTACAACAACTCAGTATAGATCCTCCCCTTCCAATTATTGATATTATTTAAAAATTATCAGTAGTACTCATTTTGAATATGGGGCAATTTAGGGAGATTATAGATGAACTCTGAAGACTGAAGGTAACAGAAGCTGACAAAAATACCTTTTAATGAGAAATACAAGTCAGAAAGTATATTTAAATATCCTGTGATCTACCTGGCATTTAAATTCATAAAATTAAAGAAGCTCTGGTTCTTCATGACCCCTACCCAAACTTTAAGAAAAATAACTTTCTTTCTGGAGCAAATGAGAAATGATCACACAAGCAGCTATGTCACACTTGAAAATCTAGTTCAGTATTTTAGACAAATGACAAGAATCAAGGATTTTTGAACATGACTTCTTTATAAAGGGGTTTGAATAAATGATCAGCTTTTTCGTATCTAAAGGTTCTATGCAGACAGGTTACTAGTAATTTTATTTATACATAAAATAAACATTGCTAACACTTATTACTTATAACAGTTTATCTTAAGGAAGGGCATTTTCTACTTGCCTGTGGGAAAGGATCAGCTGATGCCAATAACACATTTTCTGGTTTGAGGTCACAATGAACAATATTTTTGAAATGAAGATGTCTTAAAGCAACAAGGATCTGTGAATAAAAAAATCAAATTATGGTTATTTTATATTGTTTGAACAGTATCAGTGACCAGAGAAGCAAGGACTGGTGTGAAGAAAAACAATCCAACAAGAATGTACCTTTTACAAGAATGTCAACAATAAAAAAGAAAAACCCAACAAAAACCAAAATGCTGTGCGCCTCGAGTTTTCTTGATGTTTCACTGCATCAAATATGATTTTTCCCTCTCCAAGAGTTTACATTATAAAAATTTTTTAAAAACTGGGTTCTAGGTATTTGTTTACTTTTTGTGTGTGAAATCTTCAAACGTAGTAACATTTGCAGAATGACCTTTCATATATAAATTCAACTAAATTCACAGAAATATGATCCAATTGAAGTGTTTTCTTGATGAGAGAAAGAATGGAGAGTCTTGTATGTATTTCTGTTCTGTTATATACACATGAATATAGCAACAGTGTAACAGATATCCATCCTTTTTGTGTGGCTTTAACTCAATTCCTTGTGTTTGGTCAGGGGCAGAATATGCCACTGTATTAGAGCAGTGGATGGTGAGGAGGCAGAATGAACCTGTGAACAGAAGAAATCAAATTCTAAAGCTGGTGGCAGCTTTCCCATTAAAGCCTGGAAACTAGGAAACCTGTTAAATTCTACCCCAAATAATAAATTTATAATAATAAACACCACAATAGTGTTTGTTCCTGCATCTTTCTTTTATCCTGACTGCTGTAACGTGGGCTTCTCTGACTGTGAGGTGGCTCACTACTGATGTGTGTATCTAAATTTAAACCAGTATTTCAGGCAGCCAAAGAAGCAGTATGATAATATTGCAGGAATATAACAACAAGAAGCTCAAATAAACCCCAGAGCAAATTGTTAACAGAAGTCATAGTGGAAGCCACTATGTAGTCACAAGTAGCAAGATCCAGTCTCAGCACAGAAAACAGGTGTGAACAGGGCATAGCATGAACTGCAGGGGTTTGATACTGGGCAGTTCAACAGACTCAAATTTCTTTGTGCAGTTCTTCAACAGTTTGCTTTTAGTGCTTTTCTTTCTTGTGCTTAATTCTTCAATTGTATGAGAAACTGTACCTTGATGTCCCCTCCATCCAGCAGTCAACAGCTCTATATGTGTCTAGGTTTAAGTCCTCTTAATGATTTACTATCTATCAGATAATGTACAGTAATGTAAACAAACCTGTTTTACCACCCCTGTTTTACTCAGACTTTCATAAGCCAGACAGGTAAATTATGTCAAAAGGAAAACATAAGAAACAGTGATAATAATTGACCTCAAATCTCCTTCTAGGTCTGCAAATAATTTCTTACCTGAGTAATTAAAAACTTAGTTATTCTCTCTGGCAGTCTGCCCTTTTCACTTGACAAGATCATCTCCAGCATGTCTCCATGGAGTTTTTCCATAACTACAAAGACTCTTTCTGGTGTCTCAAACATACACTCCAGATTTACAACCCCAGGATGATGAAGATTCTATTAAAGATAAATACAGCACTGGATTTCTCAATATGATCAGTAGCTTTTATCATTACATATCCACACTTCAGACTCCCACCCAAACCAGACAATGTTTCAGTATTTCATAATTTAAACTGTGTGCCTAACCTGTAGGCAACAGGGACAAAATTTCTAAAAGCAGTACAGGAAAATATATGAATTTCAAATTAGTTTAACATGTATTTTCCTTATTGTGCCTGGTGCTTAAAACTGCAGATATTGTAACTCCTAGCATGACATTGTCGATACATTTGTTCTTGTATGTTTATGGAGAATAAGCAGCAAAAATACTAGTATTTTTGCAAAATCATTAGTCATAATAAATTAAAATAATTATATTATTATCTGGTATTTACAGAAATAAATAATGGAGCTAATACATGAAAAAAGAACAGAAAAATACCTGTAAAATGGCAACTTCATTACGAAGTTGACTTTCCTGTTTAGTTGGAAATCTTAGTTTATCAATTATTTTAATGGCAACATCTCTTCCAGTTTTGCGATGTTTTCCTGCATTAATAAAACAAAAGCTCGCTATCAATTAACATGATTAATTATGAAAAGTGTTCCCCTTTCATGGGTTGTACAAGTGGCCATAACCAAGTAGTTCTCAGAGCTGGCTTGCAGATACGACATTAAAAATTTTCTGTCATTTCTTTTCTTTCCTCCCTTTGACAACAGAACTTTTCTTACTATCTCCTGACAAAGCCATTTAAATATGTAAGAAAAAAACCATATGAGAAAGTCAGCTCTACATTTCAACAGTATAGATTCAAAGTTAATTTTCTTATATATATATACACACACACACACACACACACACACTAGCTGCATTCTCTGCAACTGGCTGGTTGTAGGCTTAATCTTTCACTGCAACTGGCTGGTTGTAGGCTAGGTCCAGACTAGCAAATAATGAAATGTGTGATAGCCTCTAGGCATGTTAGTGCACATCCCAGGTTTATCAGAGAATCAGAGATACACCTCAGTGAGAAATTTGTTGTTAGTTCTCACTTCACACCGTCTCAAACAACAGCTGTAACTAAATACACCCCCAAAAAACTGCTGAAAAAGGGAGAAAAGAGAGAGGAAAATCAATACGAAAATAAAAAGAGAAACAATTCTAACAAGCTACTGAAAAAACAATAAAAAAATGCCTCACTGGAATATGTAAAGGAACACAGAAGGAAGAATAATTTTTTTCATCCATTACAGTTCTCAAAAAGAACAGCTTTCTTCACTTCAGGGCTTGCTTTATTAGCATTTACAGAGAATATGAAGCTATTGATATACACTGACCCACTACTGGACAGAAAGCTTCAATCTACAAAATTACTTCAACAACACAAAACATAAATATATACTTTTTTGAATGTATGCTTCTTAAATGAAAAAACAGACAGCTAATTTCTGCAACAGAACATTTCAGAGTCCAAATACTTCCCCCGTTCAAGAAAATTTGTACTTTAAGCACAACTGTACAACACCGCAACCCTTACCTCCATAAACAATACCAAACTGTCCTGATCCCAATACTTCATCGGGGAAGATCTGGTATACAGTGCTAATATCCTGTTTATATAAACATAACAGATATTAAGCCCTAAGAATATGCAAAGAAAATTCGTATTTCATTTGCTTTTTCTAGTGGGAAGTAGCATACTTTTAGTACAGTGCCTTTTAAAATATATTATCTGCCAAAAAATTCAGGTGTGTTTTCTTACAAGTCATATTAACTGTAATTGCTGTAAAAGCTGATGAATCTTCAGCAGGTTCACTGAGAGGGGTAAAATATTCCATTTGTGCCAGAGAGGCAGTCTCACATCTCACTATTTCTCAGTGTTGTAACACAGGCTAAAGCACAAGCTGTTAGCAGATTCATTTGGGAGACTGAAATAAAGATCAAATCTTGCAGCTCAGTTTAATTTTCCTGATATTAACCAGCAGCATATACAACAAAGAGTAAAAGAATGCCTAATTCATAATAAAGGCTGTCTTACTTTTTGTTAGGAAACAAACAGACACATCCCTAGCAGGCAATCTTTTTGCAATCTTTTTCTGACAACTACCAGAGTTGTCCCAAAGCTTTAGCTGGCTGCAGGGAGTATCTATTTTTTCCCTCTGCCATGGGACAGAAAGCAAGCAGTGTGACTGCTCAACTTGACCACATGACCTGTGTCTAACTGTCCTAGAGTAAAAGAAACCCAGAATTCTCTTTGTGTGTGTTATGATATATGCAACTCTTCCTTTGGATAGAGTTTCATCTTCATGCAAGAGAGACTATCTGATCTCTGACATATGACAGGAAATGGTATATTTATCAAGCCTTATGGTCAGTTTTACAAAGTTCAGTTGACAAATTCCATGAACTAGTAATTTCTACACCTCGCTTTCCATTTGGTGATTACCATCCTACACAGGTCCACAATTAAAGTCTGTGAAATTACTCATACATAATTCTTGCATCTCAAGAAAAGGTGCCATGAAGATGGTTTTTGTCAAAAGTTAAAAAAGCTAATTGTTTGTTAATTTCTTCAAAGTAAATGAGAAATAGCTGATGGGAACTCCCCTAACATGCCTCTTGAAAAACAGATTAATGACTTTGCAAGCTTAATCATAGCATGTCTAGCACCAGCATCCAGAGAACACTCACCACGTTTTCTTGGACTTGGCAGTTTGACACAGAAATACTGATGGATATATCCCCTGGGGAAGAAAGCAAAATATACTTTAGATTGCTGTGCTTTTAGTCCAAACATGTTGTAATAGGAAATGACATTCACATTACATCAGTATCTACTGACAGCTCTAGAAATTGGACCAATTAGGTCAGCTTGCTTGTCTACCAGCTAATATAAAATTATACCAGCCCACAAATACATGAACTGACCAACAGTTTTGCAGTGTAGAGAAAAAAACAGAATTATACAATTCAATATTTTTTTTAATAGTGAAGTCTCATAATTCCCATTTATAAGATTCTTATTGCTTTTTTCCATTCTGTTTTGAGGCTTTGTACCTCATGCAAGTAACAACTGCAACTAAACTGGTTTTATTTAGTGGATTTAATAATAATGTTGATTTATTTAGTCACCTACAACATATTTGATGTTATTCAGATGAAGGCAAATACACATTCAAATTAGACTGCATTCTGTTACAAGTAATACCCATTTCAACTGGCTTAAGAGACATTATTAAAAACCTAAAAATTAAGACAGACTTAATGGAAACAAAATCTTGCACTTGTGTTTTAATACAACAAACACCAGATCCAACTTCTATCAATTCAGAGCTTAGGATGCCATAAGCATGTCATAAGCATTTTGAACTGCAAACTTACTGAGGGGTTCAGTAAAAATTCAGAATATGCCTACTGCTAACTGCATTACACAGACAATACTTTGGGAAGGAAAGAATGCTTCCTCAGAACATTGTCACTTCTGCCTCCTACTTCTCTGTAGAACCCCATTCATGGTGACTTTCCATTTGTTCAAGTAAAAATTTTGAAACCAGTGTCCCCTACTATAAGGCCTGTATTACACACTGAAGATACTTGCTACTACCCATCAGCACCAATCCCAGATGCAGTATGTAACATGAGTAACTTCTGCTTCACATGGCTTATTCCCTTTCCTTAGGAAGACTGCTTTTGGCATAGAATGTTTGTTATGGAGAGGCTTTTTTATCATTGCCGATTTGTTTTCAAATATATGTACTGCTGTGTTTACATGAAATAAAAACATGGACAAAGACATGGACAATTCTTGGACTTTGAGCAAAAGAAAGAAGGGTGCTATCATTCTCACTGTCCACACAAAATTGTTCTAAAGGTCTCAGATAACCTTAATTTTTGCATGTATAACCCAAAGATAACTACTAACTTATAAAGAAATTTTTCAAACTTCCCAAGAGGGAGAGAAGACAGCTGTCATGCCCAGTCCAGCATTTTAGGTGATTTGTTTGGCTACACTGGACTCAAACCAGGGGCACTAGGTAACTAGTCTGATGGAAATGACATCCAGAATTTGACACTATTTTATGCAGGATCCCAGTCAAGAAAGCAAAGGACATTGCTGATCTAATCTGATATGTGAGCTGTTGTGCCTGGAGATACAATGCCACAGCCTGTTGTATTACTTGGTTTCTGAAGGGCTTGTGGTCTCATTAGCATTTTATGCTGCATTAATAGCATACAGATGTCAAGTGCTAAAGTGGGTGTATATTACAACAAAAAGTCTAATCCAAATTGTGTAGACATATTCAAATTCTCTTTATACTGACTAGGCTGAACAGAAGTACAGAGCAACCACAGCAGCACATGGCTAGTACTGGGGAATTGTTTGCTCTGTATCAGTACCCAAGCTAGATTTAAACAGGTCTCGTATTTAGTTTACATAAACTGTCACCTTTGGTAGAGAATTACACAAAGGTATGTAAACTGGAAGCAAAGATATATTCAGTCCTTTTGGTCCTGGATAACACACATGCCTTGTTGTGCTTAGATTAGCTGTTCTTCACACTTGAGCTCTTTTCATCTCAGCATGAGACAATGTTTCAGGCAGCTGTATAGCCAAATATGATGAAAGGGAGCAAATTATCTATGCTGCAGTGGCCCAAAGAGTGAAGAGCTGCTTCTACAGACAGCTAGAAACATAAATTACAGCCAGGATGGGGAAAAAAAAATCTATCAGTTCTGAACTGGAGCTCAGAAACTTCATCCCTCTGCACAAGGAGGCTATTTCTCACACCAGCAATGCAAACTTGAATTAGAAGCCTTACTAATTTCATAACTATTTTCTCACTAAAATATCTGCATCTTGTATATTAATACAGCTGTCCTACTATAAACTGAAAACACATGGATAGGAAACTGTGGTGTTTAAAATAATATGGAAGACAAGTGATAAGCCATGACAGAATAGCCTTTACCAGTTGTGCGATACATCCTTTCAACGTGTGCAGAAGACTGAGCAATGTCATTTGAGATGTGATTCTACTTATCTGAAATGGAGGTAATGAACAGACTTACTGTGCAGGCTGGGTCCTGACCCAGTTGATGCCCCTTTAGGGATGACAGGCATCAGGGCATGCTGGATTGCCATCTCCCACATTCGTGCCACATCAATGCCAACACCACTACTGATAACACTGTTATTCAGTGGAATGCTTGAGAGGTTGTCTATGTTTTCTCCAACATAATAGACTATATTTGCTGTGCTTATTTCAAAACAATGAGCATTGGCTCCTTGAGGCAGCAAAGTGAAAGTTTTTGCAGGTTCCAGAGACAAAATTTCAGACAATGGGATTTCCTAAAATGAAAAAACTATTTTACTTTCTGTGTAAAGATTATCAACATATAAAACTTAAGCATGAACTTTATTTGATGAGTTTATGATATCAACTGTTGCCTTTTACCATATGCTTCTTGTACAAACAAAAAGGCTCTTGTAACCTGAAACTCTGTGACACAGAAGACTGTTGATGGTAAAATACTAAATGTTTCTGCCCAAGACTAACTAGAACTTTAATTATTTAACTGAATTTATCAAAGAGAGTAGAGAGGTTCCTTCAGAAAAAAACAGGGCCATCTATATATCAAGAGAACTCCATTAGAAAATAAAACCCTGTTGACTTCTCATATAAAAATTTTTCATTCCCACAACACACATTTTATAGGTCCTTGTTAGCTGACACCTTGCTGATCAGAGACTTATTTGTGAAAGGCAGAACACACATATGCAGCTTAAATAATGAGAAAAAAAAACAACAGACCAAAACCTAGATAGAAGTTATACTATTATTGTACTTTTAGTAAGCATCAATTTAGAAATTTAGTCCTTATATTCTGCTGGTATAAAAAGAGGTTGGAAAATATTCCTTACTTTGTAATATTTGCTTCCAGTATCATTTTGAAAAAGTGTAATGCATTTGCTGTCCAGCCTCCAGTAGTGTCGCTTTCTCTGCAATGAAAAACAAGCAAATTAATGAAATGTTCATTTCACAAAAGCACCACTGCCAAAATGTTTCTTTAGTTTGAAGAGATGTTCTGTGAACGATAAAGACCCAACTGCTATTACAAGATTTTAATGAAGACTTTATAATTGAATTTAGAATCTATAGAGCTCTTATTATGCTCTGCTGCTTCAGTAATAGTTCTGTTAAAATTGTACAAGTTTTAAAAATTTAAAATGTCATTTTGATGTCTGCATAACATTCAGCACAGTTTGCTGATATATATGATCCTAAAGCAATTACAATTTCTTTTTGTATCCCTTATAACACCCCAGTTCACTTTTGAAGCTCACATACTGAAGGCTTTATTCATGTTTTAGCAGGTTGGAATGAAAATAGCCTTTTTCTACACTAAATCTACTCTACAAAAGTCTCAATTCAACTGCCAGTATCAGGGAGAGTGTAGCTGGAAGGTAAAGCTACCTTACAGAATCCCTCAATGTTATGTTTCACTTCCTTCAAAATGACTACATTTGGCTGCCTATGATAATGCAACAGATATAATCAGATGGTTTTTGCGTGTTTTAACTGTCTCCTGTTCTTACAAGCAGTGCCAGTCTTAGTTATGATAAGAACTGGGACTTTAGGAATCACCAAAATTGCAAAAAATGCCTTACATGAGTGATTGTAAATTATCAGAGCATTGTTGGAATTTGACTCTGTACTATAACATAACATGTGCTGGAAGACAGGCCTTCCATAACAATTCTTACCAGTGTGTCCCTGCTTGTATAGTGAACCATCCAACCTTCCTTCATTACTGTGCTACTTCTCCGTTTTGTGTGCTTCACAGACTGTACCACTCTCATTAATGGAATATTGTTGCTGGTTGAAGGGCTTAAGAATAAATCATTAGAGGCTTTTAAAAAGAAGATAACTTTGGACAAAAAGAAAAAAAAAATCTTTAAAATCAGAATATATGTATACACACACACACACTATCCATATTTATTTTTAACATCACTAGCAGACCTGGTTTGCATACAATTTTGTTTTGTCATTCCAAATATTTCGAGATTACAAAGAAACAAAGCTTGTAATACTATACCATGAGAATGTCAGAGACCTTCTGAAGGCCTACACACATTCTTCCAAATGTATTTCTAAAGATGAGCTAAGAAAATGGGCAAATAACTAATACAATTCAGAGCAGTATTGATCTTTAATCTCTCTCGTAATCTAACACTGTCCCTCGGATTACTGTCCTGTGATCTTGCTTGGGTTCAAACACACAGTGGAATGATGACAGTTTATAGAATAGAAAATGTGCCCAGCTGCACACACCCTGGACAGGCACAGCAGAGAATCTGCTGAAACCTCTCAGAGAAAAGAGGTTTAAGCTATTCTACCCTCAAAGACTTAACGTGAAACACTATTGCCTTGTGGGGTATGCACACTGAAACTTTTACCATTCAGCTGACACACTAAGTTGGGAAGGCATGGGACTGTGACAGCATGCCTGACAGCACTGTCTGGAAAAATCTGGTAGTAACCAGAAGCAAACTAGCCCATCTTCCTTGCTGTTAGAGTAAACAATTCCAAAAGCAGATTCTGTGTAATGGAATATGGACTCAATCCGCTTCAATCCTAAACATGAATGCTTAGTTATTTCTGGCAGAAATTTAAACAGTGATGCTGCATTGTATGTGAAAACAGAGCACAACACTGCTCTTGTATTCTGCCCCGCTAGCAAACTTATTGGTGCAACAACTGCAACAAAAAAGGGCTGATAGTGTTTAGGAAAAGAATAATATGTTAAGTTCCCAAAGTTGTTGTGACTGTATATGTCTGCAGATGGCCCTGCTTCACTGTAATGCATTCTGGAAATAAGTTTTATGAATTGGTAGTTTCCCATCAAAATGAAGAAAGTGCTGTCTGAAAGTTTAACTAAGTATGTAACATAAAGTTAACATCTCTTTTCTGCCTAAAAATGATCAAACCATCTGCAGTTCCTATTTAGCTATTCTTATCTGTACTGACAAAAGGTTTACTTTTTATTTGCCTTTTATAGGCAAATAGACTTAAAAAATATCCATGGATATGGAAACTACCCTTAGAAATAACTGAGGAGAAGTATTATTGGAAACACAGGAATATTCCTTAAATAAGGAAAACACGTACCTTAGTTATAAATATTTTATTAGTACAACTGGATATTTTTATTTTGAAAACTTGCAGGGCTGTCCGCTTAATAAAACTTGGAAATTTAAAATGTTCTGTGACAATGATTTCGTCATCTAAGCACAGGCTCATATTCCAATGATACAAGGTACACATATACATCATACACATTGTATCTATGCAGACAAACATGACAGTAGGTCACTGCTGCATGAAGTAAAACTGCATATTGAAATGGATTGCTTTCTATTAGTGCAATGGGTGTATGACAGTAACACAGAAATAAGGGGAACGTATTACTGAAAGAGACTCCCAACAAGCAAAATAAAAGAAGAAATTGCAGGTCAAACAGACTTGTAAAAGAAACATGTTTTATGATTCTTAAAGGTATAGATCCATCAGATTTCCTAGATGCATCTAGGAAATTACAGCTGAAATTACCTTAATTCATTTTAGGTTCCCTGACAATGAATAATCCCTACTTTTTCCCTACTATTCAGACAGTTCCAATAAGTGAATAATGTTTCTTCTCTTAATACACTTCTGAGGTACGTTGCACAACTCAGTTCCCCTTTTCCTTCCCGAGCAGTCATTTCAAAGCACTAATCTATTTTGTAACTTGCTTCAAATTACTACTTTAAGTTTGTCAAACTTTCCTTTTTTCTAAAGACATCTAAAAATACAAAAAATTAATCTAGATCTGATCACACCATAGCTACTTACTCGTTTATTTATTTAAATGACCCGGCATTGCACTGTTAAGCCAGGGAAAGAATGGCTTCAAAAATAAGTAAACAATAAATAAATAGTTTACTATTGCTTATGCACAAATAGTTTCACATCATTTTCATGAGAACAGACCTGCAAGAACTACTTTTGCATCAGTTTTCACACACTACTTCAACTTGACAATAAAGCTTCTCTTAAATTACTAATACATACGATCAGTGAAGCATTCTCACTGCAGTTTCAAAACCACAACATTTCACCAGCATTCCCCATTCTAAATGAGTGAGAATAGTGCCCATGTAGATTCCCCCTTGAGCCCTAGACATGCTACGTACAAATAAATACAAAGAAAGACGGAAGGTACACTCACTCCCCCCAGCTCACCTGATCATCCTGTTAGATTCATCGTGATCCAGATCAGCATCCTGCATTTCTCCATTGTCACTATGGCATCCTGTCATTGACATCTCTGAATCATGAGCCATAGATTCTTCCATGTCATCTATAAAGCCACTGTTTCTTTCACTGTCGTTGTCATCACTCCCTTCTTCCATGACCACATCAGACTCAGCCCCAGGACTAAGAAGGTCTGGAATATCATTTCTCAAGTTATTATCTGAAAACATACAATACTCCAACTACAACACCCTGGCACATTTTAAGCTTCCAAAAAACTCAAGTTCTCTTTGGAAGTCCATTGCCTGGATTTAGACAATGTAAGTAGACAATTACTTATGTGAACTGAATGTTCCTTTGCACAGGAACAGTATTTTCTATGAAGCCTGCACAAAGCAGCACAATAATCTATACCACTGAAACAATGTTCCCTGCCATTAGAAAAGAAATACTAAATAAGCACCAAAACCAAAGACTTGGGATTTAACTTATTTGACTGTGGCATAGCATTAATAGTATCATCCAGCTTATATTTAAATTATATTAAACTTTCCAGTTTCCAAGTTAGATACGCCTAAGCAAGATCAGAGTAAGAAACAATTTTTTATTGCATTGTTGCTTGTGAATGGATTTATCTGGAATACAAAATCATTAGTCCAGTCAGAGGGTAAAGACAGCATTAGTTTTTCCTCAGATGTTGTAGTGTTTCAGAAATTTGAAATAAGGTTAAAAACACATGGAACTCATCAAATAGTTTCTCCTAGCAACTTTTGTCCAATTGTGTGGAGGAAGGGTCTTGACAGTCAATGTAGGCAATGTACCACAAGAAAAAGCATATTGAATTGTTGGACAGCACAATGTTTGGAATTGATGGCATTTCACTGAAATTAGAAGTGCACAGCTGAAAAGTTTGTTTTCATGTACAGTAGTCTTAAGATATTTGGATATAAATTACTGATGTGTGATTAAGAGACGTTTCATCTCTAGCAGAACCAGTCATTCAGTCATGAATGATACTTCACAGCGCAAGGCTCTATCTTTCCTATTTCTACAACACTTTTAAAATCTCTATTTTTAATAAACCTACAATCAGTTAAAAATAACTCCTTACATTTAGTATATAATGCATTTAACTAATGACACCATGCTTGGAATTTCATTGCTTCAGCTCTTCTTTCACTTACTATTTTAGGGAAGATGCATCACACAGCAGATGGACAAGATGACAGATATTGTATTTTGTTTATAAGTTTTAAAATAATGTCAACCAAATTACTGTGAAAATACAAATGACATACAGGATGAAATTGCCTTTGAAAATCCTGAGGATCCTCTATCAGTCATTCAGGACACACAATTCAGGGTTCTATGAGGATTCTATGTATACCATACTACGAATATTAAGTGGTGTGTAAAAGCCACATTCTATACATTTTAAGATTGCAATCTTCAAGGAATATACTTGGACTAAGCCCAGAATATGTGTTCTCACCCCAAGTGACTCTGCACAAGCTTTCCTGAGACAAACTATCACTTCCCACTAGCCCAGCATCAGATTCACATGTAAGGAGGAAAGTCCAAACAAAAGTAGTGTGTTGCTTGTGAAACAAAGGTGGGGAGAGAGCAGAGGGGGTGTGTTGGAGGGATGAAACAAAGCTGCCTCAGATGGAAAGAGGGAATTTGGAAGAGTAATTCAGAAACAAATATAAATTTTGCTCATTTAGTTCAGTTGTGCAGAAGCAAAGTTTACATCCCTTCCTGTCTTCTCACAGCACTTTAGATCAACCACTCCTCTCTAAAACTGCATCTATGCAGGAAAAAGTTTATCATTTATAAGCATATTTAGTTAATTTCTCTGACTGCAAATCTCAGAGAAAACTTTACACTGCTATCAATGGAATTAACACATCATGGTGTATATTTTAGTTTTTGAAAACCAAACCACAATTTACCATTGGCAATATTACTCACACTCCTGAAGAAATAGTTGTGTTGTGGGATCATTAATGGTCAAGTGAGGTATAAATGGTGCAAGATTTAAAAAAAGAAAAAATAATAGTGGCTCCAAGAGTCCTGTGAGAGGTCCATCAGAAAGGACATTCAATAGGAACACATCATCTATTTTCCAGGAAATCATGCACCTTGTCACATTTCAAGTGGGATGCTTAGTGTCTGTAGTAATTTTCCTATTAAACATAAAAACTTAGTAATGATACAGAGACACTACTATGAGAAATGCTATGAAAAATATTAGTTAGCATTCCTAATTTTGTAAATTCTCCATATGTCTTCAATAAAGTAGATCATTGGTTTAAATGAAAAGGAATGCATCATAAGGTAATACTTTATTAACCTCAGAAGCAGTTTAGGCTGACAACTTAACACAGTAATATGCATCAGAAACTGAGCACTTCACCACACTTCTCATTCCCTTATCACACAGGAAAGTGACATTTTCAAGGCAATCAACAACTCATCTACAACCACTCCTTTTTCCTCTAGTACCGTCTACCTACCCATACACCCCTATACTTAACACAAAACCAGCAGCACATGCATGGGAAAATTGGAGGATAGTCAAGACTTGATTTCTGGCAACTGGTATGATTAGTTTTATGCCATCAGTAAACGGTGGAATTTTTTCCTGAAGGGCATTTTTAGTTCTTCTAGGTACGCTTTTCCTTCTCAGGAAGATTATCTATAACCACTTTTTTCTCCCCTCACATTAAAAGACAATTTTGTGCTTCTTATAGGTGAGTGCCAACTTCTCACATGTGGCTTTTGGCTTTTCTCTGGCATTCTGCATTTGGCTTTATCACAGGGCCATTTTGCTGCTGACATCACATCTGTGGCACAGCTCAGCCTGTCTACCAGTGCTGCCTATTTGGAAGAAACACACCCCGAACTGATGGTGTACGAGCCACTCGCAGCGTTCCTCCCACACTTCATCTTCAACATACAACAGAAATATTGCAGAGGAAAGGCCACTCCCAAGCAATGGAAAAACGTGTGTTTGTACACGTCACAGTTTTATATTTCTCTTTTATTTAACTGATGGTTTAAACAATGACAGGAACAACTGTTAATGCAACTTACCTCCATTAATGGCAACTTCCCCCAGGCAGTTATTTGGCACTTTAGGAGCACAGCGTTTGTGACAGTTGAATCTACAGTCTGTTAAGTAAAAAAGGGACACAGCCAAATTATTTATTTTTCTGTGACACAATTATACTTTTTCCTGCTATCAGCCTATAGAAGTCAAGCCCTATCATTTTATTAATACAAGTCATATGCCCAGAGAGTGTCCCCTAGCCAGGCTGCACGCTGCCTGTCAGTGGAAGGGACAGGATGAAGATGCTTGGAGCACGTTTCTGAGGGGGGGGAAAAAGCATTTCCAAGGGTATCTGGGTGGAGCGGCACTACTGCAGCCAAAGTGGTGCTCAACTCATCTAGGGGAGTGATGAGGGGACACAAGCGCTTGGCTGCAAAGCCAGAGCTGCTTTTCCAATGAAAGAAGCAGAATGGGCTGCAGTGTATCAGCTGCAGTTGAAGAGACTGACTACATATCAAATACTGATGATTGAAAATTGAAACAGGAGAACCCTAGCTAACAATCTTAAGTGAGAAAATATTCGTTCTTTACATCTCAAGGCAACTTCTAGACAGCTTGGAACTGCAGGTTCCTTCAGTCCACCTATTTTTGAAATACTTTTCTTCACTTCTTTCATTTGTGTATGTAGCACTTCATTAGATGTCATGTGAACTATTTTCTTTTGGCTTATGAACACATTTTACTTAAACTAAGAGCTGTAACTTACTAACACACCAGGAAAAGCAAAGACCAGGAAGGAAAAAATATACTAAGGTTGTCTATATCCTTGTAATTATTTAAGATTGATCCAAAAACCAACTAGAGGTACTGCAGTGCCCAACTACAGATAATAGAATTTTTTTTTTTTTTAATTAGGTTAATATTTGCTCGGGTCACCAGGATTCAAAATGAACTGAAACAGGTGATGCCTTGATAGATATTTTGCTTTAGTTAAATTGTATCAGAATCACACTTTAAGTTAAATAAATGCAACTTTGAAGTTTTGCAGAGTTCAAAGAAGCAGCACAAAGTATACTGATTAATTTTATGATAATTATTATTTATTGTAATAGAAGGAAGGTAATTTTAAGCATCCATTAGCCAACAATCCAACCTCATAGCATGCACAATGCTTTGTATTAACAGGCTAAGGTGAGCCAGGATTCTAGGCTATGATCCAAGGGGCCTGACTCACTTCAGCACCTACTGAGGTATTCAATGCCATGAGACTTGAGAGCACATTAGTCACACCGAAAAAATGTGGGTTTAAATTCTCATATAAGCCCATCTTATTTTCCTTCCATTAGAACTTCCCCAAAATGCTGAACTGCTGAGGCTCAGGCATATGCTTCAATTCACACACAGGACTTTGTAGCTTGAAAACAATGAAGATATATAAGAATACAGTAACTATTCTGCTGTAAGCACAGGTTCACCTATGCCAAATACAAGATCATTTACACCTGAATGAAAAATGTGATCTACTGCACATACACCAAAGGATAAGAATGAACAGCCATGCAGCCAACTCCTACAGAACACCAATTACCATAATTTTGACTGCAGCTTAATCCAATGTAATTGTACATGTGCCTACATGTATATAGTTTAGTAAGGAATAAAGCTACACAGTAAACACTCAAACACAAATTTATTAATTTTATTATGCTCAGCTTTTATGTTCCTAAAGGACGTTTACTTACCTTTGCACTGCAAACCCTGTCTAAAAAGCCCTTTGAGAAGCTTCTTGCAGTACTGGCAAACTGTTGGACGTGTGTAGGAGTGGATGACAAAAGTGTGAGGCACTTTAACCTTGGACAGTAAAATCTTGTCTAGTTGAATAGGTCGTCCAATGTAGGACTGTGAATTCGACCTCTTCTCTCGCCCAGTGTATGATTCTGATGGTGTCTTTTGCTGTAAAATACATAAAAAGGAGTTTGGTATTCATTTTTAAAAGAATATCATTTTCATATATTCCCTCACTTGAATAACGCTGTAATATGTCATAAAAAGTCATGTAAGTGCCTTTAAACACTAACAGAACATGCATCATGCCCCTCTCAGACTACTTTTGAAAAATGTGAATGGTACTGAACAACACCTTTGCCAACACTATCATACACTTCAAACTGTGACTGAAACAGGCTTTTATTTTAAAAAAATTATTGATCAGAATTAAAATCTCATTAAAATTTCTCAGAAAAGCATTTTACATTCTGATAAAAACCATTTTTACTTCTTATTTTCTGTTTCATGTCAAAAGTACCTTTGAAGGCTGTATTTTTTGAATAAACTTTAAGAAAATTATTCCTTTATTCTATGTGCATGGAGGCTAATGATAGAAAAACTATTAGTATTTTCTATCCCCTTTATTTATAATTTTTGCTATCACTAAGCCTACCACATTTAGATTATGCACAATAGATCACAATAGGTATGTAAATGTGCGTGTGCATGCATATATACATATATACACACACATATATATACACACACATATATATATACACACACGCACACACACATTTAAATACCTATTATTTATATATGAAGTGAGACACACAGTCTAAGGTATGAAATCCAGAGAATTTCTGGAAGAAAAGTTACCTTATTTTCTCTACTAAATTCATCTAGATGTTTATATGATAATTAACCCAGAAAACAACTCACCTAGAAAACTGCTTTCTCCTAATACTCGCCCTTGGGAAACAACCAAACTGCACTCAAAATTAACATCGAAAGGAGAAAAAAAAGTGAGAAAATGCAGCTTGATTATTTAAAACTCAGCACCTTCTCACTATCATCTGCAAATAATCTGATAACTGAAGGCTGGAAAACAAATCATTGAGAGTGAGCCTGCACTGTTCAAAAACTGTAGTAGCTGAAGCTTCAGATAGACATTAACTTGAAACACTGCTTAGACTCAAACACATAATGCTATAGGAAATCCTCCATCTGAGAAGGTTGACTGATTACTATTTCCCAGTCACCAAAATATAGAAAAATAATTTTTTTTATGCTTCTGTCTGAGACTTTTGGAGTAAAGAAGGATTGAAAAGTCATTTTAATGGCAGAAGAACCTATGGAATTAGTTAGAGGCTTTGCCTTCACAGCGTATCTGCCAGGGTGAAAAAAAATTTCTTCCTTACAAAGTTCATATAGATTTCTTGCCGTGAAAATAAATTCTTTTGGTTATACTGTAGAATTAGGTGTCTTTTCCAAGAAGCATAAAGATCTACTGTACTAATGCAGTCCTTTCAAAAAAAGGAAAAACATGCAAAATACATGGTATGAGCCAGGTACATATGGTCACCAAAAAGACACTAGATTGAAAGAAGTATAAGAAAGCATCTGCCTTTTCTTCATCACAAATAATATTGAAAAAACCTGAGTACATACTCTGATATTATGGGTTTACTTCCTGAGGTTTAAATGTCCATGCTGTGTAAAACACTTATGCATATTAAAAAAACCCCAAACAATTAATTAGTCTCAATTTAAGATTAAATTTATTTAGTATTTGTTAACTAGCAATAAAATTTGCCTAATACTTCTAAGGCAGATTGCACTAAGTCTTATGAAGTCAACATGACCAGGCCTGTAAAAGAAAAGGCAGAAGACCATCAGGACAGAAGAATGAGCCACATATTCTGCACAAAATGCATTGCTCCGCTAGCGCGAGCCACCTGGAAATTACAGCCCTCAGTGTTTGTGGACAGGGCAAAGCTCACAAAGAGCAGCCAGAAACAGAGATGAAGTCCTCTCAGCTTTATGCTTGTGTAGAATAGGAAAAATTTTGGTCCAGACTGATGCTATTTCATAGCCCTAGTTCAGTGCCTTACAAGTTACAGCCTCAACCCTACCCTATGATCAGATACTTACCCCTGAGTTTGCTCTTCAGTGCCCACAAGAAGAGTTTTACTTGTGGCTTACTCCAATTTAACATGAATATTTTCTTTTTGAATAAAATAATTCCTAAGGGGTTTGCCTTAATTCTAACCACTACCTGCAATCCGTTAGTCACAACACTATGCTCTCTCTTTCTTGCATCTGGACCTTTGGTGGACTTTTTGCATCTAGTGATGCTAGTCTCTCAAAATGAAGTTTGACTGAAAAGGAGTGCGAATATGTAAGGGAAAGAGTTCTATTGCTTGCTTTCAGTATGTCACTGTAACAAACTAATATTTCAGTTTACCATTCTTACTGTAGAGCTATTTCTTGACAATCTTACCCTTGTCTGCAGTACAAGTGATCGAAATGTCTAACACTATCATCTCTCTTAGAACCCTGACTAATACCATCTAAATTAAACCTATTTTCTATGATCACTCTTTGCCTTCATTTTCTAAATTATTGCCTAATCAAAAATTATTTTGGCAACCGAATACTGCTAAAAGCAAAGTCCAAATTACTTATAGCTAGGTGACTTCATGCTTAAAGGATTTTAGAAAGCTGTTTTGGCCCAGTTTTCCTCACCAAATGCCTTGCAGGTTTTAGAAACGTCAGTAGTGTTGCTGAAATGTACTGAGACTAATCTTGGGCAGTTATGATTAACAGAGAGAGACAGTCTTCCCTACAGCTTTGGTTCTGACCTAGATGTCTGATCAAATCTCAGGTGTGGTACAGTACAAGTGTGGGAAAAATTATTTGCTATATTTTTTGCTCAGATTGCTGTCAAATTTTTTAGTTTTGATGTGCTAGTATATATTTCTGGGAAAATGTCAGGTTGAACAAAAAGTGAACTCTAGATGCTCTACCTTGAGTTGATTGTTTCTGAGATAACTCTGAAACAGTTACTCATCATAACATCAACCTTGATCAAACAGAGTTACCATTAATAAAGCTTTTGTCATGTTGTTTGGTAGGGTATTTTTCTCAAAATTTGTATTAGTCAATGCACAGTTATAATTTCTGATATATTTACTTCAAGTCTCATTTCACATGGCTGCCGAGTTGTGTTCCGGAACAGACAATTAACTAAGTTTCTGTTAGTAATTCGTAAGTGTTCCCTACAGCTCAAGCAGTAATGGATACTAAACAAATGACAAAACAATGGAAAACCTACTGTAAGATGTCAGTCTTCAAGTCCAATTTACAGAGAAAAGTATTTCAGCTTGTCTTTGCCATTCTACAAGTGCTGGGCTGCTACATGCCAGCAACGTAGCACACCATGTAATGCACCAGCAATTCTCAACTTACAGCGCCTTCAGATCAACTTACAGTGCCTTCAGAGGTAAAGCCGAGTTTCACCTTCTCCCATGCTAGAAAAGAAATCAGAATTTGTGGACCTGGTCTCACTCCTGCATGCCCTGGCCTGATATGCCTGACTCCACTCCCTTCCTCTTCCAGCCAAAGGCAATGTGCCCCTTGGGTCCTGCTCAAAAGTAGCAGGGTAAGGGAAACTGGTGACCGATAACTCATGGCAGCAGCAGCTGGACCATCTTCAACACACCTCTGATGACTGACAGATTAGGAGGAGTACCTCCTCCCTCTTGTCAGATAAGCTTCTCCTGCCAATATTGTCCAAAAGTCCTGTCAAGATCCCTCAACTCTAACTTCCAGCACTCCCAGAATCAGATATGTCACAATTTTAAGCCCCTGAAAGCATAGGAAACCAAGAACTGTCCTATTTTCACTGGAAATGCAAGAATCTCCTCTGCAAAGCACCTTCCCCTTCAGCTAGCGTGCCTGGTTTGCTAGAAAGATAAATGAGTTTTTCCTGGTAGACAGCCAGACTACTGACTCAGCAAGTCTGGAAACTTCCCAGGAAATGATTGCTTAACCAGATTACACCATGGAAACTAACAGCCTCACAGCTCCAAATACTAAACAGTCCTTTAGAACAATCATCCCAGCAAGGTAATCTATACTTTAACAGCTCAAGAGTATGATTTTCCAAGTGACAACAAACACCAACAAACATGTGCAGATACTCAACTGTCCAACCAAACCAGTGACACTGATCACAACCAGATACTTAAATTATGCTTTAACTGTGAGAATATCTAATAGTTTGATGACTCTAATTTTGAAACAAACAAACAAACAAACAAAAAAAGGTTTGGTTTTTTTAAATCCAAGAAGGCAGATGTGCCAATCTTTCCCCAACATGGGGCATTCCTCATGACTTTTATTTAACTGATGCCTTGTTTCTCCTTCTTGTTCAATTTCTTTGAATTTTTGGAATGCATTGAAGCCCCTCATGTAAGTTCTGGTGAGCTTTGTTGAAATCTATTAGAAGACACAACAATTTGTCTACACTAGCCAGAAGCATAAAATCATTGTACAGTCATTGCAGGAAGAACACAGTCCCCCAAAGGTAAAAATAGCTCAGCAGACCTTTCCTATTTTTTCTAACTTGTCCAAATACACTGCAAAATGCAATTACAAAACTGAAATAAATGCTGATTCCCACCAATGGATTCAGCTGTTCTTATTACCTGGATGAGTTTGACTGTCTTGTGGCATTCACATCTATTATTCCCAGGCATAGAAATCAAAGAAACTGTAGGGAGATGATGAAGGGACTAATGGGAAGCAATAAAAACTGACTGCTTGGACACAGAGATGGCCTCTTGGGAAGAAAGACAACGACCAGCTCTGAAATCCAGCTGCATGGGCTAGTCTAAAACATAAAAAAGACTGCTGTTTGCCTTATTTCTTTTAAAAGGTTTTGACAGCCCCACTAAAAATGTCCCAGGGATTCTGACAAAACTTGACCAAAAAGCTTCATGTTCTTTAAGAGTCAGAAAGCAACTTCTTCCATTTTGGTAGTCATGCTTACGGAAACACGCTCAAGCCAGTAACCTTCACTCAGAAGAGAGCAGGCTACACAACCTGTACTCTCCTAAATATATATTTTTTTCAAAATTTACACAAAGAAGTGCTAACCTTTTGCAGGCTCAGTATCTAAGAAGTGTTGCAACATTATTCCTGTACTTTACACTGAGATATTCAATCAGAAATAATGAAAGTATTCCTACAATTTTGAAATGTTTGCCTTAACAAAAGAATAAACTATTATGATCTAGGGTTTTTTATTTACTTGGACAACAGAAAAAAGTGATGTGTATTTTAAAGAACCAAACAGCAGTAACTGTTTGCATGAAGTTTCATTTTTAGTGTTGAAGCAGACTTGTTGAAACATGCCATTTCCTTCCTGTGAGGATAAAGCCATAATATGTTCATACACAATTTCTTCACAGGAAGCTACTGTCAAGTGAGGTGCTAGATATCTATGTAACCACAGGAACTCTGTTTTTAATGCAATGCAAATGTTGACTTTCTTTTACAAATTAAACTATGTGACTGTAATTAAGTGAATTCAAAGAAACAAATCTTCAGTTAAATATACTGAAATACCACACTTAGACTGCAATCAACTGTGTTGTCTTTCAAGGCTTCTTGCACTCCTCTCTTTAAGTCAAGTGTATGATTTAATCCTACAAGCACCACAGTTAGATAACTATGGTCTGAAAAACATTTCACTTTCACATGTGTAAACACATCAAAGAACTGACTTCAGTACAAGCTGTTAATATTAAACTATCCACAGATGGAAATTATGTATGCTGTTCTTCTACTCAGACATCAATAGCAGCAGACAGTGGTTTGAATGCTCTGTCTGTAACCTGCCTTATTTTGAAAAGTAGCAAGAGAAGATTACTGGGTTTCAGCAGGCATTGCGAGACTATGCTGACTCCTCAGAACCAGGGAATTCCCAAAACAAAAGCCCTTTCTTTTTGGACTTGCTAGTACCAGCAGCCATAGTAGGACTTAAATACCACAAAGCTTTTTTTCCAGTATCTTCCAGACACAAGTTCCTTCAAAAATATTACATTTAGTTTGATCTTGTATCATGCACTTCATAATTTTAAGTATATTAATTAGTAAGTTATTTTCATGGAAGTATCCTGCAGTATTAGAATGCCCACATCAGAAGCCAGACCTGGCAGCTTTGTTATGCCTGCTGAATAAAGGCGGCGGGGGGGGGGGGGGGGGGGAAGCACACATGATGATACAAAGGTATCATAGCCAAATTATAAGTCAATACAAAACCCTTCAGATAGCTTTGCACAATTCTGATTCATCCCATCATATATGAATCTTGCCATTTTAATTTTTTTTCCCCAGTGTCTATATAAATGTGTCCCATCTGACACTGTCTACACACCATCCTTACCAAATCAGGGATAACCAGCAGGTCTTTAGGCTTGACCAAAGACGCTGGTTTGGAAAGTTTTGGAACTGGACAGAGGAGGTCTAGACAAACCTACGTGGTGAGGCTTGAAGTAAGCTTGGGGGCAGTACTGTGTTACCAATACAGAAAAACAAGATTACATATTAGAAGAGAGGGAAAGCGCCACTGAATACACCTGGGCCATGTAAGAGGAGATAAAAGGTTGCGTTGATTGCCATTATTCCTCAAAATGCAAATAACATTTTGGGATCTTGTACCAATTCACAACACCCCAAAGGATCATGAATGATATCGGAGATACTGCAGGGAAGTAAAATGTGTGCTGCAGCATTCGGCAATTTTCAATGTGCGCAAACCCTTTTGCGACTACTTAGAAACTACAAGAACTTAGCTCCTAATTTTCCTTAGAGGTACCATACACTCCTAAAGAATTCCTACTGTTACAGTCACAGAGTTTCTACGAATCCCCAGTTTAAGCCATGGTGACTTAGATGTAGGGTCATAAGCAGGCAACAAATAGGTGATTTAAGAATAAGTGGCAATTACCTGATGACAAAACCAACCTGAACCTCTCTCCTCTTCCAAGTTGAGG
Source organism: Corvus hawaiiensis (assembly GCF_020740725.1). Classification (NCBI taxonomy): domain Eukaryota; kingdom Metazoa; phylum Chordata; class Aves; order Passeriformes; family Corvidae; genus Corvus; species Corvus hawaiiensis. The sequence continues at coordinate 28,341,292 of NC_063218.1, read as the reverse complement.
AGTGAAATACTCATAAAACCTCTGGGATCACTAACAACTGCACTCAAAAACATCAGCAGACACAGCACATATGAAATTTCAGAACATGTCTATCTTAAGCTGTTTAGCATTTTCCGTTCTACCTACCTTTCTAGATACTTAGAAAATATTAGGTGCACAACTGAGGCAATATTTAATGGTTTCCTAAATACACACGTGTAACTTGAAATTATAGGCTTAATCATCTTCTATACCTTATCTAGCTGTAATGAACCTCTGAAACTATCATATTGGGGCAAACTATCATATTAGGTCAGAAAAGCCCTAATGTAGTTTGCATTAGTTACACTTCTACAGCATTTAGTGCATGGCAGATAGTACTAGGACTACTATTATTTTATGGCACAGCAGTGTGCAAAGTGAGCCAGTCCAAATTTACCTTCTGTATCCTAAAATGATTTAATTTGGGGTTCAGCTGAACTTTGAATACCACGGACATGCAACACTTAAAGAAAAGAGAACTACATTTGAAATACTTTTTGATTTTGACCCTTAGTATGTTTTACTATTTTAAATTACTGTAAAAAGGCAAGAAAACTAAAAAAAAATACATTAAAAATTGTGCAATTAACTTAAATTCCTATTTATATATTCAACTTTCAACATCAGATTCACTGAGTTTTCAATTCTTAGTTCTGTTTAGTGCATGACCCTATATTCACCTGGTGGATCTGGCACTAGATCAATGTGAACATTAATTAGGATTGGATAAATTACTCAAAGCCTCTATTTTACCTTCTATTATTTTTAAATAAACTCTAGCTTTTGGAGCAAATTCCAGGAGCACTACCCAAAAGAGCATAGGGGGTTTTATTAAACATATGAGCACACTGAAAGCAAGTTCCCACTAAGACAAAGAGGAATGCGCAGTGTGTATCACTGGAGCATGGCAAGATAACTTGAGGGTGACAAGAGTAAAACATAACAGAACGGTATTAATTTACAGTCAACTCAAGTGTCTTCAAAAGAAAATATTAATTCTGCCTCTGAGGATCTTCAGTCTAATGAACTCTACTTCAGCCATTAGAAAAGGATTTGTAATTAGAAGTGGTTTAAGGCACCAAAATGCTCTCAGCTGCAACACCCGAGCTCTTCTTTAATCCCTCCCTCAAGGGCCCTTTTTTTCCCAGTTCAGTGAGCTGGGGAGGCATACAAGACTCTACAGGGACTGGAACTAGGAAAAGGAGATGCATCTTCTGCAGGAGTGTGGAAAACAAAGGCTTCTTAGAGTGGGTATTTCTGAGTCACTGGAAACAAGAACTCCTTATTTCAGTGGGCTAAGACAAAAGGGCATCTGTATTAAGTGTTGGGTGTGAGGAAAGAAAGAGAAAATGGCCACCTACGACTCAAGACAATTCCCTCCCAGAGAGCCTACTGTCCTAGTTCTGCAGAATCACTCTTCTATATATAGCTAAAAAGCCTCAAACCAGCTCTGCTTATAACAAATCTACAGAGGCAAGCAACACCTGGTGCTTTGTATTCTGTCAGTGATACATAGTCTTTTTAACTAAAACTATTTATATTTTAAATTTTAAGTTATTTAGCAAAAAATAACTGTAATTCCTGATTCTTCATCAAAAAGCAAAGATAATATGTAACATATCACCTACCCCCCATGAGACACATCATTCCTATTTTAAAAGCAAAGCTCAGCTAGACTTTTTCTGAAAAATCACTTCCAATGTGTCTGTAAAATGACCTGACTATATCAGCATTCATTGCTTCTAGAAAACAAATAAAACTTACCAAAATAATGGAAACATATATTAAAAAATATAAATAAAATTCTATTGTGTCATATGACTATTTTGAAGCAAAACCATTGATAGCTACCACATTTTCTTTTCACAAGAGAAATACAGTTTTGTTTTTCCTCCAAATACCTTCTTTTTTTCATTACTACCTTTAATTACTGCTACCTTAGGATAATCCACCATCATCCAGATTGATGGATTTATCATTTTTCAGACAGCACCATACTTAGAATAAAATTATATTAGATATTACAAAAACTGTGCTTTATATACACCTGTTTGTATTGCTTTATGGATACTCTGTGGAGCTGGAATTCTGCGGCACACAGTAGGAATGTATGTGTTTCAGGAAGAAATACAAACCTCATCCCTGGAAGTGTTCAGTGGGCTTTGAGCAACTGGTCTAGTGGAAGATGACCCTGACCATGGCAGGGAGTTGGAACCAGATGATCTTTAAGGTCCCTTCCAACCTAAACCATTCTATGATTATAGGAAAGAAAGTTATTTCTTTCAAAGAGAGAAGATGTTTGCCGACAGAAATCTTCATTTTAGCATAATGAAATATTCTTCAGACTATGTAATATTTCTAAAATGTAGTATTTCTAACATTTGCAAAGCCTGCTCTTCTCTGGCTGCATCCCAAATACATGCTTGCAAGGGTAGGTTTGCCAATATTTCTTAGTTTCAAAAGCTTTGAAACTTTAAACGTGAACCAAACTTCTTTGGAAAATCCATACTGAAAGTCAAAGAGAACGTTTGACATGAATCACCCACTTGAAAAGCAGTATCGTTTTCTCATTTAGACCTGAATTTTTTTCACATAGAGCTGTAACTTATTTGTACACTGTTCATGGCTATTTCCACAGAAATACAGAATCCTAGACTATTTGGGTTATTTTTAATTCAACCATAGTCTGAAAGAAAGATGTACCACAACGGTAGTATGGGATCAGAAGTTTATTGCTGGTGTGCACTTGAATGTGAGGTTTGTTCAGCTTAAAAAGAAAATGTTTATTTTCTACATTACTCCAGCAAATTCCCAAGTCCTGAAAGTCAAGGTAAAATCTTTTTCCCGTGCATTACTACCACATAAAATAGGGCTTCAGTCTAACCAATGACCTCTATCATGCCTAAGAAAGGAAAAAGTCACTCTTGTATTAAAATATTTTTATGTTCCCTAATTTTACTGTTTAGTCTAAGAATTATGACCCTCACTTTGGAATCTGGACTTTACTAGTCTGATTTAATTCCTGTATGCCGTCAAATTCATACTGATAATCATAAAAGAGGATGTTGCTGATAGCATGGTACAGAATAAATTCAGTACATACCTCATAGCCAGGGCTGACAGGAGACTGACAGGAAGTTGGAAAGAAGAAAAAACAGAACAAAGAATTAAGGGGGAGAAAAAGACAGAAAATAATGTTATTTTAGAAGCAAGCATGAATGTGGGATCATATTATACTCTCATTCTTTGTTATAGAATACATGCAGAAGAACTGCATTTGAGCTGAGACATAAAAATCTGGGTTGCATTGTATCCTCCTAGTTCTACTTTGTTTTTTACCATTTCTTTTGATGAGTTTTACACTACTAAGTTAAGAATCAAGAAAAGATTTTATTCTTTGGAGGTAGACGTTTAAACCTTTAATCAAATATAGTCCCCATTCAATTTTCAGTTCAAATGAAATGCTTTATTGGCTGATGAAAACATTTATACCCGAACTGACACTGTTTCTGTGCGTGGCGGTTCCCTATGCAAGGATAATTAAAGTATAGGTACATTTTGCACGATTCCATATTATCCTGTGTCAAAGATTTTTAAATGACAAAATCTCAGCAGATAGGGCATAACTTATTCACTTTGTAAGTGTCATTTTCCTGAAAGCAGGCTTACATGCTGTGTCTCCTATTAGGTGCACACAACATCAACAAAAAAAAAAAAAAGAAACACCTCAGTTTAATAATTACATCTATCAAAGATCTCCAGGAATTATTCTCTCTCAACTGCTCTGACTCTACAATGGTAATTAGGGGTAAAAATACATTTATTTTAGTCCTATTTAAAGAACTGATAGATATAACAGAGATTATATTTTGTTAGCAGTGATTCAAGTAACACATCAATATTAGTAATGAACGATACACTTCTATGAACAAGGGTGATGTTTTTCAGTATATTCACACAGACTGTAGAAAAATGAAAGACATTCATTCCAAAGTGCATGGTTTGATTGGCATCACCATATAAACTGTCATAAAACTTATCTCACAAGTACTGTGGAAGAATTGAGTCCAAAGGACAGATCTGGTACACGAGAACTGACAAAGCTTATGCCATTTAAAAAAAGCAGGGTGGGGGGCGGGAATGGAAATACATTCAATGGAAAAAAAACTAAACAGAACAAAAGACATATAGAAGCCATATGCGAGAGCATTTCTGAAAATCTAGTAAACAATACCATGACTTCATGAAATCAAAGTGAGATAAAAAAAACTATTTGATTTCTCTAGGCTAATGCCCAACCCTTTACCTATTGTAAATATATTTTCTTTGTGCACGCACATGTGATGTTCTGACTCATCAGCACGGGGACACCAATGTTTACAAGTTCTTAGAGAAGTATAGCCTGCAGTATAGATGACACTTACTGCATTTCTCCACTGTTAAGTTTTAATGCTTTCAACCATTTTGAAATATATAGCTTTGCAAAACAGGTATTTCGTATAAGAATGTATCAGCAAACAACACAGTCATACAATTTAAAATGTGTTCAAATTGAAATTTTTTTGCTACATTTTAACTGTACAGTGCAGTGAATATTTATAGAGGATATACCAGGATGCTCACACAATTTTTTTAACCAAAATTTCAGAAAAAAAGAGATCAGAATTAGGGCCAGCCTTCCTCATAATTTTCTGTCTTGGCCCAAGTAATTTCTGAAACAACCTGCTGAGAATTATGATTAATCCGTAAACATTTGTTGCTGTAGCTTGCAGAACTTAAGCACCTTACTCATTTATGCAGCTTTTCAATTAAAAATACAGATTCATAATGTTAACCTTAACTTCCAAGTAGCTTTAGACTAATGATAATCAGTAGCATAAGTACATAATTATGGTTCGTAGATAGTACTGCATCTAACACCAGGTCTACATAATTTGCAATAGTGTCCTTTTAGTATGTCAAGTTTAATAACTTTAATATTCTAATTGAGAGGAAAACACGATAATTGTTGTGTGTACTTATAAATTCTTTCCTCTCTTTTAAACCTTAAGGTTTTCAAAACTTTCACTTAGGAGTGGAGTCATTTACACACTGTGTAAAATCTTAACTATTCAAGCATATTATGACCATGAGTGCTTAAAAGAACAAACATGCCAAAAATAAAAAGTAGGTATCATTTTGATTTACTTCAATCAACATTTTGTTCTCAGAAGAGTTACTTTCATTTTGGAAAACTAATATATTAATGAATACACAAGTACACCATATAGTTATGTGCTTTTGTGTATACTGTACATATATATATACACACAGCTACACATATACAGACATACACATACATGCACCACAAAAAGCCATTTAAGGATCTAATGGAGATTTCTCCTACTTTCTTCTGAACACTTAGAAATATGCTAAATATGCAGGCTCCAACTAATTAATGACAGCCTTGACTGTGACAGATACTCAGTTTAATGCTGCGGTGTCTGGGTCACAGTGTTCTAATGAGGCAAATCTTTCCTATTTAATAAGACAAGGGATATAATGGTCTGATACAGAAGAAATTCAACATCTAGTTCCAGAATAGATCCTCCAAGATCCAACTACTTATATTAGCATGGGTGGCAGTTTTAGATCTTAAAAATAACCTCATTCTTGACAAAGGAGGAGACTCCCAGGAGTATCAGAAGTGACACATACCTTAAACCCACATACCTTAAGATGGTGACCTCCCTTTCACGTCAAGATGCCTTCTCTTACTTTATAATTTACATACCACCCTCCTCTGTAGTCTGTAACAGGCAAAACCAGATTCTATAGCACTAAGAGACAGTTTCCCAGCTCCTCCCATGGCCTCTACAGGTAGGGAATCCCATACCAGAAGGGCTTCATCCATCACGCTGGGTGAGGGCTCTGCAGAAACTGTACGAATGGTACTCAGTCCTGTTAGGGACACATTTGACAGGCGTCTTTTCCTTACACCACTGCAGTTGTTAGGAATTTTAAATGCACATCTCTTATGGTAGTTTAGACCACATCCTGAAAAGAGAAATTTAAAACCATCTGATTGTGGTTTATTACTCAAAAAAGCAAATAATTTTTAATTTTTTCAAAAACAACACAAATTCAAAAACACTAGCCTTATTTTTGATTAAACTTTTTCCCTCTACTCTGCTCTTCTATTCTACCAAATTTTTAGAGAGACAATGTTATCACTTCCAAATAGATATAGATATAGATATACACAACCAGTGTTTTTTCTCTGATTTTTCAAAACCTATGGTCTCAAAGTGCAGGGAATTTCTACAACCAGCACTTGTGAGGCAAGGAATGGCATATTCTGCTGCATTCAGTTTACCAGAAGTCAAATAGGTGTGCCAAAATGAGAAAACTTAGCTATTACAACTTCATATGGATTGACAGTAACTTCAGTTAAATAATCTGAATTACTGCGGTACAAAAATGATACAGGCTCATTAAGAATCATAAGGCAAGGGTAAGCCTTTTCTTAAAAGTACATATTGACCAAATTTTTTACACTCAAGGTTACAGAGCCATATCTAAGAGGCCTCAGAGCAGTCAAAAATATAAGTTCTTTAATCAGTTAATTACTTTGATAGTTCTTACTGTCTCCAACCAATTTAAAAGCAGCATTAGACACAATACACAGAATTGGAATGGAAAAGCCTCTTCTTTAGACTGAAAAATTGCATCTCACTGCAGCTTACCTTCACATTTGAGTCCCTGACGCACCAGCCCCCACAGCATCTCTCCACAATGGTCACAAAAGGCTGGAGCTCGATATGAATGAACAAATAGAGCATGGGGCCGGATTTGAAAGTCTTCAAATGTAGCAGAAGCTGTAACAGTAAGATCACAGAATTAGTAACATAACTAATAATCTCCACTTATGTGGTACTTCATCACAGAACAAAGCAAAACTCCTTCTGGCCACTATGATGCTGAACCTTGAATTTGGAATTGTTCACTGTACAGTATTTTGAAGATAAAAAGAGTGACAATATACCTTCATACTACAGTGACCACTGGAAAAAGCATAAAGCTGCATTTACAAACCTGAAGCAATGACGTCTCTGACAATATTCTTCCTATCAAACACAGGAGTATAATAGCGTATCAACATTTGCCAAAACTGTCAGAGTTCAATCAAACGTCAGAAATTTTTCAAAATACTCTTTTACAGGCTTGACTCACTACACCTGAAGTTATACGTACATAAATTAAACTGAACACATCCAGTAAAGAAATACTGCGAGGTTTTTTTGACAAGTAAATGAAAGTGTATCTAAAACTTCTCCTGATCATTTGGTGTAATTAATTCAGCAGCCTATGTTGGTATTGGTGAACTGATCACTCAAATTAAAAACATACATTAGAGCTTAAAAACAAAAATGTAATGATATACCCAAATTTTCAATAAAGAAAAAAACTTTGAAGAGCAGCCTGGAAGATGGTTGTGCATTTCTTGAAGTACCAAATCCTTACAAAGTGACATGAGCCTGCAACTAGTGTAACAGCTGCAAAAGTTAGGGGCTAGTCAAAGGCACTAGTGCAAACCATAAAAATAACCAACTAAAATGTTTATAGAACTATTTATAATACAGAGACAACCAGTACCACACTTAAAATCAGACTCAAACGAAATATTTTCATTTTCTTATTAAATATCTTGAACATGTATCAGATAGTCTAAAGAAATATCTGTCAAATGTTGTTAAACACTAATCACATACGCAAACATTTGATCTCATTCAGACTGCCATTTAAACAAGTTATTTGTGTGCTCACTCTTCACAGATATCAGGATGAATGCAATAGGTATTGTAGCCACTTAATAGAAATACTTTGTCTTTCAACAGAAATACATTCCTGATTTGCAACTGACAGAAAGAAAGAAAGGGGGGAAAAAAAAAAAACCAAAACCAAAACACACCCCCTCCCCACAACCCAGTTTTTTAATGGTTCAATTCAAAGGAATTCTTAAAAGATCCAAATACCCTGGCTTGTTCCTTGTCTGCTAATGAAAAGAGAACCAAAAATCTGCACACCGATCAAGAAAACATTTTTAACTAACTAGAGGAAGGTACCAATAAAGACCTATGCCCAGGCCTCAGTTGCTTCTCTGTAAAAAACTGCTACTCTTTCCCAAAATCATCCACAGAAAAATATGTTTCTAGCCTCAACCAGTCTTGAGATCTAATAACAAAAGTATTTAGAATACTATCACAAAAGTAGGATCCAATGATCCCAATAATATCAAAGTTCACTTTTAAAAAAAATTTTTACTAGACCAATCCAAACCATTTAACAGCTTGTTTATTTCAGGATTTCCCTTTCTTCTCCCAGGATTATTTCATAAAAAGCCACACTGAAAAAGCTTACTTAATTCATAACACTAGGACTTCATAGAATAGTCCAATGCAGACACATCCTGGAACTAAATTAAATAGTTTTGTATTTATCTAAAAATGTTAAGTCAGGCATATTTTCCACTCAAGGGCTTTCAAATACTTGCTCAAATATATTATTTTTCTATTTTTTTCCATACTACAGTGGTCAAATTCACTGTTAAGACGTTCACCCTGTAATGACAATGCTCTCCTTGGTCTACTGAAAACACTACTCATCACAGAATGGGTGAGAATTGGAAGACACCACAGTGGGTCATCTGGTCCAACTTCCCTGCTCAGGCAGAGTCATCCTAGAGCACATGGCAGAGGATTGCTCCAGATGTTTGTTGAAAATCTCTGGTGAGGGAGACTCCACAGCCTCTCTGGGCAACCTGTTCCAGTGCTTGGTCACCTGCACAGTAAAGAAGTTCTTCCTCATATTCAGGTGGAACTTTCTGTGCATCAGTTTTTGCCCATCACTTCTTGTCCTATTGCTTGGCATCACTGAAAAGACTCCATCTTCTTGACACCGTCCCTTCAGAACACATTTTTAGATGTTGAACAGATTTCTTGTGATTTTACTTCAGGACTTCGAGTTAACTATCTTTTTGTGCATATTGCCACGTGTTTTTCTGCAATTCCAACCACATGAAAGAGTATGTTGGAAGGGTCAAGCACTCAAAGCTTTAAAATATATTTTGATCTTATTAAAATACAAATAGATATTTATATACTTCACTTGTACAAAGAGAACCAAATACAGGCATATAAACTTTCCTACTTCATTTCATATTGAAGATAGGAATTTGGACAACACCCTCCCAGTAGACCACTGGTCTGTGAAGTTCAAGAAGGATTTATTTTTCTGGGCCTCTATTATTACCAGCACGCAGCCACAGGAGGAAAAGTTGTCACAGTCAGGCAGCAGACACCTGTATAGTCCTATCACCTGTGGGTACCAACTGTATTGCAATAGGTCAGCAGCTGGATGAGATCAAATTATAGATGTAAATCGTACTGGCCCTTGATAATTCACTTCCTCTTCTCTTGCCTGGTCTATGAAATCATGATATATATGTGAAGACATGTTCTTCAGCATTTTGGAAACTCCAGCCACAACACACTATGACACGCTACAACATATCTCCTCAGCAACTCAGACAGCTATAAACACAGCACTAAGCCATCCCATCTTTCTACTGGTCTCCTTCAGACTTTCCATCTGGAGTTTAGCGCCTCATCTCTGCTGTTCCAGACTATTGTTCATGGATTTTGCACATTTACCTACAACTTCATGAGGAATACTGTGATTAACATTTCTGATTCTTTGCAAAATGAAATGATCATGGAAAAGATACGTATGCATATAGGAGCCTTTTCAAGAATAAGTGCCAAAACTGGAACACTATGCCCTACCAGCTTCCAACAGAACTGCAATGTACACTTCTTTGCTATTGCGTCTCTAGCTTAAATTTGCACGTGCAAATACAAAATCAAGAAGCTTATGAAAACAAGATACTCAGTATGCATTGCTCTCCTAGGAGAAGACAAGGAAGACTATAACTACTATAACAAACTCAAGACACAATAGCCATGAATTTTGGTAACATATATGTGAAGTTTAGAGATGCAAACTTTTTGTTTACAGACTTTCCTGAGGTTGTTTCTAGAAGCATACAAGTAATAATCAAACCACTATTAAAACAAGGGATATGTACAATAAAAACAGTCTGAATCTCAATCTAGCAAAGGATTTATGTAACTAAGTTCATGACAATTGCTTTGCATAACCTAACATTATGCATGTATTTAAGTTCTATTTTGCATCAATGATGCTTACTAAATTGGAAGACTGGAGAGGAGTTTTACATTGATTTACTGGGTAGTTTTACAAATAGTATGAACAGTATACCAAAACCACAAATAGCCTAAAAAAAATTCAGTAACTCAGTTAACTTTAGTTAGTTAAATAATTTAGATAATGGATTGAAAATATATTACCTTAAAATAGCTTTAAAAAACTGGGGATTTTGCAATGTATATATTATTTTCTCTGTAGAAGCAAACCTGAAATCAAAATCTCCCATGAGTAGTTTTGCCTTAGGAAGTGATTCATACATTAGGTCCTCCTTTTAAACTTCTTCCTACCATCTAGTCAGTCAACTTTTTAAAATTACATGTCTAGGAAGCCTTTCATACAGCCACTAACACTCAAAGCTTTAACTTTCAGAATATTCCTGTTATTCACTGAAAAAAAACCAAACCAAAGCCTTGCTGATGAAGAGAAAGATATGTATATTTTTTCCAAATTAAATTGAGGCCTTTCTTGGTAATAAAAAGCTTCTGTAATCAGACTACCCTTTTGCTTTGACAGAGCACTGATGGGGTGAAGACAATTTTGTTGCTGTATGTTAAATTGTGCTGTAAAAAAAGGGGGGGCCTCCAAATATGGCTATAAGCACATCCTAAAAAACTTAATTACTCTGCAGAAAAGTTTGAAATATTATGTTCTTAATATAACACTGTTACCTCTCAGACTACCTTGTCATCATCTATTTAAGCTTTCCTAGTATCACCAAAACACAGACACTGAAACTTCAACAGTTTTGACAAGACTATTTCATCAGATCTACTAATGACTTGGCTGTTAATGGCTAGTACTCCTTGTTCTGGGCTCAGTAGGAGATCTATCATTCAGCACAGCTGGAAAGTAAAATAAGAGGACATTGCAAATCAGAGAGGCAAGGTAGGTCTTGCTTTCAAAAACAGGCAAATTATTTACTTCATCATTTTGTGTTCCAAGTCCAAAAGGGCTTTGAACTATAAGCAGAGGTGAGATCCTGCTATTACGAGTAACAGAGCTTCACACAATGGGCACTGTCATCTTACATCCTTGCCTCTCATGGCAGAAGAAATCATCTATCACAAGACTAGCAATATCTTGCAGCTATGAAAAGCAGGCATTCTCCTGCTACCTTCTGCCATTTGGAATGCATTTAAGAGTAATGTATCCTGTTGAGTTCCCACAGGCATTCGTAACTTGAGTCCTTACTTACAAGAAGTGCTGGCATCCATCACTTAAAAAATTAATATAACTCACAACTATACACTACTAAACTTCAAGCACTGCTTAAACCATAACAATTAAGGACTGCGTATACAGCTCAGCTGGACTAAGAGAAAGGAAACCATTTTATTCTTTTCAATGTTCCAGTCCTGGCAATCAAATACAGTTTGAGTTTCTGGAGTTTCATTTAAGTTAGCAGAGTTCTGGCAGTTCATACAGGCCAAAGACTCCATCTCTGATCACTAGAAATAATCTTTTCCTAGAATCTATACATGTACGTATTTATAATCATTCTGTTTCTTTCTTTGCTCTGCTCTGAAGTAGGGAAACTTGGATATGGAAAATTTGAATCTATTAAGCTTTCTGGATATGAATGTATTTTAGCACTCTAAATTTTACATGCAGGGAAAAGCCTTTGAATACAATAAATTTGATTTCGTTTTCTTTACCTATTATTGCTTTATCCCAATGCTTTAGGTAAAACCAGTTCTAATTAGGAATGCTAAGTTGACATTCTGTAGGAGGTAGGGACAGAGGGAGAGATACATTTTCAGAACTGAATTTGGAACTCTTGAGCAGAAACCTGCTATTGCTAATTGCAACTGGTACTGGCTAGTTGCAATATTTTTATAATACCCAGACTAATCAAAAGCTGCATGTTCTCAATCCTCCAGCGACAAAGATACAGGAAACTGAATCACCTGCCACGAGGCTGAAAACATGTTGTGCTTCTGCACCTGGACTATTTAGTTTGGAAACATGAGCTTGGGTGTCCAGAAAGCCAATGAGAGGGAAAAGAAAGGTCCCCAAAAAGAAACAGTCATGTCAGAAAGAAGGGGGGCTGGAAAGGCAAGGGTGAAAATCCTGCATAGAGGTAAGATGCTAGAAATAGGGGAAGATCCCAGAGATCAGACAGAGAGGGAAGCCAGAGAACCTCCATGCATTTTGATCAGTGATGGCCAAGGTTGGTAGCTGCATGTGGTGGTACAGCACGAACAAACAAGACTTTGTGCCCAGCCTTCCTTGGCCAGCAGCTACCTCCTTACTGAGGGGAGCAGTGGGCAGCTGGCAAATGTAAGGCTGGGAAGCGAGCAAATGAGCCAGCATGGGAGGCATCCAAGGTAGGATCTCATCTCCTTCCTTCTTAAAGCCCAGTATCCAGATTCACTATGGGCTGTTGTTTACACTGTCTCATCAGTGACATGAGATTTAAGTAATAAACTAAAGAGACAATAAACCATTTGCAATCATTTGTCCAGTGCTAGCTCAGAATTTAAAGGAGTGTTAATAAAAGATTAACATTTATGAGTCAATGTGCTTGATTCATCTGTACACTCTAAATTTTTAAAGTTCAGTTCTGATGTACTTCTATATATTTGTGAATGATTCCACAGTTTCAAACCTACAAACTATACAGCTCACTGTGTTTAAGTTCATTTGAAATCCCATCACACAATTGTTTCATTATGAATTTACCTATTTTTCACACAAGTGGAAAAACCAGCAATACCTTACTTCACAGCTTCAGGCCCTGTTAATCATAAAACACTGCAGAGGTATAAATTTAGCATAGGAAAAAGAAATTAAATACTCTGCAGGTTTACTGGAGCTATTGATGCAGTGTTCAAAACTGGTTCTGACTAATGGCACTAAGGAGCAGCCTAACATGAAAAATAAAGTCTCTTGCTCCTTTTCCATGCTCTGACCAATCTAAATTAGTATCTTAAAGTAAATGTTATGAGCCCTTTACATCTTTATTTCCTCTGACATTTTTTTTATGTTCTTCAGTGTTCTTTTCCAAGGATTCTTAAAAAAAAAAAATCTCAAAAAGAAGAGGTGCTCAAAAAGAATAGCACTTGCAAAACTTACTTAATTCCCACAAGTTTCTTTCATAAAAGGTCAAGATTTTTTTTTTTTTTGTTATATGGTGAATAAATGCTATTGGCTAAAAGTACAATGGAATTAAAAATACAATCTTATATTAAATTCAGTAAGGAATGAAGGAACCACCCCTGCATACATTAAATTATTTTTAACAAACTATATTGTTAACTATCTGCAAAAGTTTAGATATCTTTTAGAATTACCCTAAGAATTCATAAATATATAGCATTACAGAATAAATACAGCTGGGTTGTTTTGGGGGTTTTTTGCATAGTTTTATCAGATGTCCACAGGCCCAGATGGGACGCACGCAGCAGTACTGAGGGAACTAGCTGATGTCCTTGCAAGGCCACTCTCAACAATCTTTGAATGATCATGGTGATTGGGAGAAATGCCCAAATTCTGGAGGAATGCAAATGTCATTTCTACCTTCAAGAAGGGCAAGAAAGAGGACCCAAGGGAGCTACATGCCAGACAGCCTCACCTGAAGCCTCTGAAAAATGATGAAACAACAAATCCTAGAAATATATGACCAGTTCTGGAATACGCTTTAGTGTCTGATTAATAATGCTTTCTTAAGGTCTCAGACCTTTGATGAGACCACCAGAGATATTTAACAGAAGCATGACTGTATACAACCATTCAGTTTTCTCAGGCCCACTTGAATCTTTCTAGGATAACACTAGAAAAGGGAGAAGGGAAATTAAAAATGCTAAAGAAATGCACAAGGTGACATAACCTTGAAGAAATAAATTAATTATAGTTCTGAATTGTGGTTGACTTTTAAAAATTGTTTACAAAAATCCAACAATAACTCATCATAGAAACATCTCCAGTGCCTGGCCAGGCAGATCAGAAGGTCAAAATTATATAAGCAAAATGTTTAGTTGCTCACTAAAGAAGTGTTCTACTCACAACATGTTTACCCAGTATTTCCCCCACACACATAAATAACTAAAAATTAACACTAGGAAATGGTGATACTAATATTCCCCACATGACATTCTGTGTTCAGTTGCTGTGAACAGCTGTAACAGATGAGGAAAACCACTAGAGGCATGGAAGAGACTTAGATATAAGGAGAGATTAAAAGATTGGAATGGTTTTGTTTGGAGAGGAAATGAGTTAGAGTTTACTGGACTCAAGAAGAGGAGGAAGCAAAAAAACAAACCAGGAAACAAACATAATTGCTGCAGAATAACCTTCTGCACTACCAAACTACAGTGATAGAAGTCTTCATGTCCTAAAAAGCAGGAAAGCTCTCCAAACTTCTTTTTGGCAACAAGTCATATCTTAACTATGTTAACAGAAACATTCTTGGGGCCTCTTTAAAAGCCAGATTCCAGCTGGAATGACAATGTCTCCAGGTCTGAGTCACACTACCATCAAGATATAAAAACTAGCAGACTGCAACCTGTGGCAGTTCCTGTGTATTTTCCTCCTTAGTTGCCATTTCAAATTGTTATATTCCCCAAGGGAAGTAGGTTTGCTTGCTTGTGCTCAGACCTCTTTTAGCTACAAACCTCAAGCACTTCCTGAAAGAAGATGTGTATCTTACCACAAAGGACTGCAAACATAATTTATTGGAAATTACCATGAGACTGTGTATTTCTATTTGCTCTTTCAAAATCAAAGTCAGCAGTCAGCCAATGGAAGTAAGTCCAATGAGTTCAACAGTGATATTGAAAGATATATTTTTTACATAAGCCATTATTTAACTTGAAGCCTACTGCAGCACCGAGTTATTCAGACCATAACTTCAGAAAGACTTGAAAAAGTAGAGAAATTCTCCAAACACTAGGTTTTTTCCTGACATACATCTGAGCAGTGTAGAATACACTGTTGACCATGTGTATAAGTTGTCTGATGGGCAAGTTATTCCAAGTAGGTTACCCTTTATTTTTCAATGTTCTGCATCATTTATAGCTACTCTCTATTCAAGACCACTACTATCATTTAACGAACACACTGATACAAATGTTTCATCAAGCATGTACTGGTCAAAGAAACTATTAAATAAATCTATTAAACAAAACCCTGTATGACAAATCAAAGATTTTTCTGCTTAGCTGAAGCAAGGCTTGCTCCCCATTAAATTTGTAGCTAGTGAGAATGAACTGGGGAGGCAATTATTTGATGAAAGTGGATGGCGTCTGGTGAGGAAAAGAGAATTCTTTGAGTGGTGGCAGTTTTATAATTAAAAACTGTGTTAGTAGCAAAAACAACTGACAGAACATGAAGAACTGTGAAAAGGAGAAAAAAATTTAATTGAAGTTTTCTTACTCAAATATTCAAAAAAAATTTCATAAAGAGATGATTTTTTTTTTTCCTTATATACAACTTCAAGTGAAACTATAGCAGTGGTCTCCGAAGTGAGGTGCACACACCCCTGGGTATACAAAAGACAATCCATTAGGGTGCAGAAAGAAAATATTAGAACTTCAGCTACATATATAAATTATAAAGAAATAAATACACATATATTGAGGGTGTATGCGTGAAGATTTTTAGTGATGAGGTGCACAATAAAAAAATTTGGACTTTGCCACTATATCTTTAAGAAAAGCTCAAGTGCTATTAAAGACATCCTGTGAAATAATTTATAGCGATACCCAAGTTTCACACACCATAGATGTAAAGAAAGACTACGAAGTAAATAAATTTGTAAAGCAGTAAACAGAGTTGATGAAAATATGTTTTTGTCTTATCTTCCACTTTTTTCCATAAATGCATTTTTAATTATAAGCCTTCCATTTGATTCCCAAATGCTAATCAGATGATAGCATTGCATTTTAAGTCTAAATGAACACACAAATATCCATTAAAATATTGGACAACATACTGCAGACTCCCAAGTTTCATTCATCACCTCAAGTCTTTTGAGAAAGGATCATCTGACATGGGGGCTGCTGAAGTATAATACTTGAATAACATATTGAGTTACTGTTACTAAGAGGATTGTGTTAAACTCAGTCAAAATGATAGCATCTAAAATCTTTTTTAAAAGGGTAAATGTGAGATGCATCATATTAAGAAAACTGAGTAAAAGTTAATACGAAAGGTAAAAATAATTGCCTCACTGAGCTGAGAATATTTTAAGGAGAACAAGGGGTTTTTTAACTCCAGAGGCTTTAAAATAAATATAATATACAGAGAAAATCAAGATTTAATTTGGTCCACTTTGGAAGCTGATAGGCATTTTTTAATGCATTAACTGCAATTAATGGAACGAATCAATTCCACCTTTCTTGGAAAGCTGGATGTACAACTTACTGGGGTGAGGCCTGTTAAAGTGGTGTGACATGAAATATGTCTCTTTTCAGTGAAATCATGTGATAAGAATACAAAAGCATAAGAATTACTGGATCAGACAAAAATCTACTAAGCCTGGAATCCTGTCTTTTTGAAAGAGGAGTTCTCAAAGCAACATCAGCATTCTCTGAAGCAGAGAAGGTGACAAAGGTAGAGCACACAAGGGCAGTGATACTACAAGCCATTTTCTGTTTTGTTGCTACACCTGACACTTTACTAGTCATGCTTTCCAGATCATTCATGAATGTATTTAACAGCACAGACTTAAGTACCTTGCTGGTAACCTGCTTCCACTGTGAAAACAGCATGCACTCATACCCTTTGTTTCCTAAGTCATAAACAGTTATTTACCCATTTAAGCATTTACCCTGGTCTCTCATGAAAGCATAGTTTCTTTATGAGCATTTGGACTGAAAGTGTTTGTATTAAATCTGGAAAACCAAGTGAAATATCTCAAATGAACCGACAATTTCATTAAAGAGCACACAAACCGAAAATGTGCTCTCGCAAAAAATCAGACCATTAAAGATGTGTAAGGTTGGATATTTGATCTATTAGGTTGCAGTGGAACAGTGACCTCTCATATATAGGCACTGTCCAGAAAGTAACAATTAACACAGATATAGAAGAAAAGACAGTGAGGCAAACATAAACAAAGAAGGAAAGAATCTTTGAGTCCTGAGAACTTCAAACACAGTCATCTATCTGAAATTCATGACCCAAGAACGTTAGACTAATGAACCGTGAGGGACACAAAATCAAACAACTTTTACCTAATCACAAATGAGCCTTACCTCCATAGAAGAAGAAAAATGACAGCGAGAGAAAATTGTAAGGACATAGAGGAAGAATAATTGTTAAAGATATTATCTTAGACAGAATAAAGATATTTGTATTTCTCAAGACACCAAAAAAACAGCGTGTTACCATAGCCATGAAGGCACCAAGAGAAGGATGCTCTTCAATCACAACGAAGCAAAATCACAAACTGTGCCCAACTATGTAAGTACTATAAAATTATGTTCAGAGATATAACATCATAGGGTTTCATCTCAAGTTGAACTAACACTACAATCCAGTTATGTGTTGATACATGGCATTCACTGTAATTGTATAGCTATCCACAGCTTTTATTCAGCTCAGTATATTTTATCCTAGGCAGTATAAACTGTACTGAATCAAAATAAAAGGTCCGCATCTAACA
This sequence comes from Corvus hawaiiensis, assembly GCF_020740725.1. NCBI lineage: Eukaryota > Metazoa > Chordata > Aves > Passeriformes > Corvidae > Corvus > Corvus hawaiiensis. Next base: position 28,323,396 of record NC_063218.1, on the reverse strand, counting down.
ACCAGGTGATCTACCATCTATGTGATATTATAACAGAAACAGCTTCTTAACAAAAGCAGTGGATCAATTCCTGCCCTCATCAGCTCAGCAAGGGAACATAAAATAGCTGCTATTTGACTTTCTTGCCTCAGGAATCCTGCCAAGTTGAGCACAACTGCTCACAGCAAGCAGTTGAAGTACATTCCACTAATTTGCACAAGATGCTAAGGTTTCATTGTCTGCTTTCCAGCAGCAGACAAAAACCTCTTACACCTCAATGTAACTTCGCCCAGTAAAAACAAGGTAGAATTTTTATAAACAAACCCATATTAAAACTGTAAATATACAAATTTTTTTTCTCTATATCATGAATAGACCGGGCAAATTTACACAGCAGTTTTTAATAAACTTCATGAAAAAGGTACAGAAGAGGACAAACTATGCTGGCAAAAACAAGTCTAAAGACATCTAAAGTAATTGTTTCCCTGAAGTCCTCAAAAAACAGAGCTTTAAAAAAAGAGTACAGATGTACAGCACCACAGCAATTAAGGGAAAAATGGCAAATACAGTTATTCTGAAAAAAGTCACAGATACACAGATGAAAGGTGGCAATTGCATCTACAGACAGCTTAAAATAACAACTTCGACACACCATTCATTTCAGAAAGGGGCTAACTCATCTACATTCCAGATCTCATGTAACAACTTAAAGTAAAAACTTGTTAACTATTTAACTTCTCTGCAAAGAAAGGGTACGAAGGACAGTACCTATCATTAATATCAATTGATTGGCATCAACAAATTGCAGTTGAAATAAATTATTTTTACAAGCTAGTCAAAAAAACACTGAAGGTCTTCAAAAACCTAGGAGTTAACTTCAAGAGAGTTTATCACAGCAAAAATAATCCATTCTGTTCAAATTTATTGTGATTTTTTGCATCCTTTCATGAGTGGAACATGAAAGTAAGCTTTCAGAGGTCCAGTTGAAGACTTCAGCAAATACTACTTGATCACATCAAGACTGAAGAACATTTTTCAGCTTAAACTCACTTCACATAAATATGCTTCCTTTTCTTGAGCAAACAGTAACACTACATTTTAGAGAGAGATCTAAGAAGACGTAACTTCTGGTTTCTTTTCCTTTCAGTGTTTATATATGACTAACTACTCATCTACAGCCATCTTGGACTGAAACTTTGCAACTTCTGTACCTTGCTTCCTGATTTTGGGCTGCCTACTAATTTTTGATAGTATTCTAATAAAAGGAACCCTTCATACAAATATACTTTGAAAAAAAAAAAAATCCTTTCTCTGAAGATTCAGATCCTTTCAGTCTGAAATGCAATAGAACTATGTAGATGTTGGATTCAGTGAACACATTAGTGAAGACTTCCACAGAAGTAGTAAAAATTTTTCCTCTTTTGTGTATCTGAAGATGAACTTTCCAACATTTTGAAGAAAAAATGAAATAGAAAATGCACAGCTAAGAAAACAGAAACATGGTGAGTTATGTGTTACTGCCGGAAGAGTATTAGTGATACTGTTCAATGAATGCCCAGCAGCGCAGCCTAATAAACCAAATGTGTTCACCGTACAAATATTTTGTTCTAATACATTTCTCAAGTGTTCCCACATTTCTATACAAACTCTATCAGAATCCCATAAATAGTGTTCAAACAGATATTTTAAAAAAACCATAAAATAAATGGAAGAAAATACTGTAACTAAAATAAACCCATATTTATTAGGCTACTACGATCATAATAAAAGTTCCCTTTTCCTCTTTTAATGTGCAGCTGACCAAATCTGTAACTCAACATACTCTATTGCTTCCACTCTTACAATAATGCTTGACCTTTCAATTCCAAAATGCCAGAATCTATACCGGCACTGAAACCACAGTTCATCTGGCTGACTGCAACAGCCTGTGCTTATCTCCTCTGGATGAGTCAGCAGACACACAACATTTGTTCAGCACACTACATGATTGTCGCGGTCCATTAAAATACTACTGCATATTGCACCAATGCAAAACGCAAGTAATAATGTTGAGTAGGAATAAAAAGCACAGTAGGTGCTGCAATATGAGCTGCGTAAATTTCTTGTGTTTCACCAGAAATCTTTAGCTCTAACACAAACTGTTTCAGTTATATTGCATGACATCTGCAGGTACAACTTCCTTCCCTAAAACAGACTAAGGTGCTTCAGCTACCGTGAGCAAAACCTCTCACCTGTAAGTTTTTCTGTAGAAAGTTTTCAGCTCTTTCAAGAACTTGTAATATAAGCTCTAAGCCAGAAAACTATCACATTTACTAATCCTTAAACTGCCAAGAACAGAAGTGTGGCAAAAAAAAAAAAAATCATCACAGGTGGTCCAGCCTTTTTAATAAAGTTTTAACTACAATGAAAAATAGAAAATGCATACTACTAGGATATGAACTGATTGTATAACCCTGAATACGAGGACTGACAATTCATCTTTCGCTACTCTGACCAATACTGACCTGAGCAATAAAAAATGAATGCAGTCGATCAGTACAGCTTTTGACATCAGATATCAGGGCCTCAGGGGATGCTGACCCAAAGCACAAGGAGTTTTCAGCAGCAAAGCCATAGCAGTAGCAATGTGTTCTACTGCCCCTTTTGGACATTACAGTCAAAAACAATTACCATAACATACCTTGAATTCACAGAACTTTAGAATGTATATCCTGTTTAGATCTCTATAATGAAGGCTAGAAATAAAACACTTCAATCAGTTCAACATATGCATCTGAACACATACTGCATTTCATTTGTCCTTCCACCACTCAAGCACTCAATATCATACACTGTAGTGCTAAAGGCAAATCTCTTCTGTTTTCAGAAAGTTTTTTTAATCCCTTCAAAATAAATTTTCAATGCATATTATTAAACATCCCAAAAAAGACTTCTTATGGCCCTGTATTTAGGCAGACTTTGTCCTTTAATTAAAAAGAAAAGATAACCCATCTACAGCTACTTTGATATGCACTATTGCAAAAATCCGTAATAACTTTAAACTATGTCTGAATATTTTTCAATTAAAAACTGCCTGCATTAGTTTGAATAATTCCCTAAACATTACAGACTATTTGTACAGTTCTATCTCTTCTTCAGTGTTGCAGAACTGGGAATACTTTCCCCCCTTTACATCACACAGGAATTGTCTGTGAAAATTAATTGCTGCATTTAGTTTAAGCTCATTTGGGGGAGGACACTAATGCTTTCAAGTGTTTATTACGGAAACGTGTTTAGTTTCTTGTATTATTTGAGACATCTAACTGAAGGTTTTCATTTGTAATAGTGCCATGAGTCAGGCAATGACATATTAGAAGTTTTATGTGCTGTCCTTTGCTCTTAGAGATTTAAACAGCTACTTCTCTAATTTTGGCAACTAGAAGGCATCTGATCTACACTCCAAAAGCATATAAACAATATATCAAATAAAGCACTAAAGTCCTTGTTAACTTTTTTCACTGCATCCCAGTTACTGAAGTGGAGTGATTATTTTCTGTGGGAAATATTAAGTTCAGATTACTAGTATCTTTTTTAAAGTGAAAAACTTATTTCCTGACATGGAAAAGATGAATGATGACTTACAGGAATGACATGCATTATTCCTTATTTCACTTTTTCCTATTCTAATCAAAGAATATGGAATAGGCTCCCATACAAGAAAACTATGTTCAAAAGCTCACTGAGTCTTCCACTCTTTTCAGCATCCATTAGGACTTGGCCTTTCTCTTCATTAATCCTACACTCTTCTACAGTTGCAATTTTTACTTTCATATGGCATATATGTCTTTGTATTTTTAAGCGATTTTCCAGATGCTCTGTGTGTTCCAACTCCAAAAATACAGCCCTTCCTTCATCCATCTTCCAAGTTTTACTTGTCAAATAACACCTTTACATCTTTACTACTGCACACCCATGTAAACTTTGCACCATTCCTAGTCACATAACTCGTATCTTCTTACATCTAAGCTTTTGACAACTCCTGTTGACACCTAATGACATCCTCAGACTTCCTCTACATTTGAGTCACATAATTGTGTTCTCCCATTCTTATAATTAAAGAAAATAAATCATGTAAAGAGTCAGAGCAGTCTTGGCAAGCATAATTCTGCAGGACTTTGAAAAAGCAATTACTCTATTTCCAGTGGACATTTTCATGGCACTCTACATAAAGCAAAAGGCTTATTAACATTGACCTGTTGCTTAACTAGTAATATGGATGAAAGAGGTTGTTACAAAATATACAGGGCAACAGAAAAAGTAAGTAAAAGGCATAATATGCCTATATACATCTGAGAAAGGAATCAAGAAAAAGGAAATTTTCCTTGTATGGACTCTCACTTGTGCTGGGTCAAAATCTAACTGGGAGAATACTACCCTGGGTATTTTCATTCACAAAAGAATGACGGTAATTTTCATTGGGTTTTTTGTTACCTGATAAGACAACTTCAACTAGGTCTCCCTCTTGGATATCTGCAGCTGATTTCACCAACTGGAGAATGTTTTCAGAGGTAGGGTCATGGCGGAAGAGCAAGATTTTGTCGTACATTCCATAGAAACCACATTCAGGAAACTGCAAATACAAACCCATGAGAATTTACTATGCTATAAAACACATAACTGTAAAATACAGAACTGTAAAACACAATTAATGTATAATGAAATTTTGAGGGCAGACTGGACCACTTCTCAGACTGGTACCAAATAGGATATATCTTTTTACACCTATGAAAATATTTATCACTGTATTCTGAAAATGTTTTTTACCCCAAGCAAGTAAGCTCATTTGCCTTTTTCTTCCTGTGAACAATGCAGTATCCACTAGGAAATGAGACAGAAGTAAATGTGTCCCTCAGCCACTGCTGGTAACTTTTTCTCACACAAGTTCCTGAGTAAAATCATTTAATTAGACCTGGAGCAGGTGTTTGGACCAGGTGTCCTTTGGAGTGCCCTTCTAGTCTATATTATATTATTCCATGATTCTATCATCTCTCCCCAGATGTCTGCCCAAAAGACGCTTTGAGGCCAAAAGAAATATATTTCAGCTCTGCCTAAGATGCAATGCCTAAATGATAACTCAATATGAAATATCTATTTTTTGAGACTGAAGATACCAGGCACATAAAACAATGCTTCAAAACAATGTTTGAAAACTTAATCATAATCATTTGTTTCAATGCAGAGAAATTGGAGCTTCAAAATCAGATTAAATCCTGTTTAAACTAAAGGTTTTTTAAAACTCTGAGGTTATAAAATGGAGATTATTATCTAGATAACTTCTTTTCCTTTTTTTTTTTGTTTTCTGCAGCACAAAAATTAGCATTTTTTTTCATGCTCTCAGCCCAAAGAACTAAGACGTTGCTCTGAAAACACAACCAAGAAACCCTTTCTCTGTTACAAAAGAATCCACTCAACTTTACATCAATGCACTACTCCGTGTTTTAGCAACATGCAATGAAAAAAACACAGTGACAAGTAGAGCTGGAGAAATAAACTGGTATGTTTTGAGGTTATACACAAACACAGTGGCATTCCTAAGAATGTTTTTTTATAGAGGCAGTGAAACATTTTTCTTCAAAATGAGAGCTACTGATCCTTTTCAAAAACTGCAAGGTTTTTCTCATTTCACTGGATTTCAGAAATACCACAGGCATTTCCCTCTAAATTCATTATGATTTAAATTGTTTGCTCTCTTTATATTCCCATTCCATTTGCTCTTTTCAAATAGGTCTACTTTTTCTACCTAAAAGAAGTTATTTCCAATATTACACATACTACGTATGTATGTAGAAATATGTGTATTGTGAGGTATAATTTAGTACATTATGCAGAAAAAAGTAAATTCAATTGCAGCATTTTTTGATAATTTATATACAAGAAATATCTTCTGTTTGAATTAGTTTTCCCCAGATACACTACTCGCATGTCAAAACAGTCATTTTGATGGGGCGATTATTCAAACATTTTACAAGGACCAACTGTTGCAACAGTGACAAAAATTCCCTCAGCAAAGCTTATCCCTGCCTACAATAATGCTGATACACACAGACCAAAGTAAACAAAAAGCAGCCACGATGCTTGGTACTACACCACCATGAAGAGCATTCAGTTTTGCTAAACACGAAAGAAAATAGGGAAACCATGGTATTGGAGCTAAATTCCCCAATACTAATAAAAGGCCTAATAATAATATATTAATAAGGCCTAATAAAATACTAATGATAGCTGCTTAAAGTGCAGTTAAATGGTCATTATAATTGCCATAATGAGGAAATGCAGCACATCTGTAAGAATCAGGAGTGGAAGACTTCTTACATGGGGTTCAGACACAGGATGTATTTCTGGCTGCTTAACAAGTCATCAGTAGTCATTAAGACATCGCAGCTGTCCATAAACACCTTGTTTGCCTACTCCAAGTGAGAAGTAGAATGAATCACTTTAATGGCCTTTCAGTGTGGTTCAGTCAAAGGTGCATTAGTTTATAAGTGAAACCAGATAAATGACCTTTACAGCATAATAACTTGCTTAACTGCCACACTTTAGCTGTGTATTTCAAATGTGTCCTGCCTCCCCCTACTTAGAAATAAAAATATCAGTTTTCTAACATGATCACTTACCAGCAATTCTAGGTTCCAGATTTAAAATTTAGCAAAATTTCTAAATCAACGCAAGTCTATCCCCAGTCTTGATGTTATTTGTTACCCTCCTGTTTTGGTTTAAGAAAATTTAAAGGGAAACACTCTAAAATGAGTTCTCCCCCCTTGTTTTAACTAATCCCTTTCCACCAATAAGGAGAAACAAAATACAAGTACATGTAAGTGAAAAAATAAATCTACTAACAAGTGAAACTGCAACAGGCAAAAAATAAAAGTAAATAACCATTAGATAGAAAATCACTTAATATCATGAACTCCCCCAGAACAAAGAGAACCCCAAAAAGGCTCTTTTCAAGATGGCACCTGCCACGGGCAACCAGTGTGGGGAGAGAAAGGGAAAATGGCATCAGACCCTGCCCCTGAGATGGCATCTTTGCAGGCGATCACACAGTCTGGGAGACGAAGGGAAGAGATGGTGGCAAACCCTCGGGAGGGCAGGAGCTTATGGAGCGGTTCTAGTGGCAGATGAGAAGTGCTGGTGCTTGCGGGGTCAGCACCACTGCCTGCCAGACTGATGATGTTGGTGCTGACGTTCTCCCACTGCGGGTGTGCTGTGGGGGGAGAAACCGGTGTGTCAGCACTGACACGGGGTGACCGGGCCCCAGCGACCGGCTGGCTTTGCAAAGTTCACTCCAAAACGGTTTTTGATTGCAAAGTGCAGTTTTTCCGAGTGGCTACTATTGGAAGCCCAGAAAAAAAAAAAAAACCAACCAAAAAAAAAAAAAACCACAACCACCCAAAGCAACCCCCTCCAAAGTCAACCCTTCACCTTCAGCAAAGGCTACAAGGCGAGAGAGACTCCATCCTTCCTGGCTCCAACTTGAAAATGGACCTTGGCAACACCCCATTTCCCCGCTTCTGTTTTCCAGCTGCCGGGTCCTAAAAAGTCAGTAACAATTTTTGGGCACAGATCGATATGGAATACAATAACATTTTGGGTTACCTACAACACTTCCAGTGTAGAGAGAAGAAATATTGGACAGTACACTTGGTCTGAGAATGAAAGGCTCAGTGCAACTGAAGAAAGTTCAACATTGGGCTCACTATAGACACTAGAGTTTGGAAAAGCTGATATAATTCCTTTAATAAAATCACTTAGGAAAAAATATCGTATGAAAATACAAATAAGAAGGAATGGAATTACTATTGAAGAGACTATCCAACATGCAATGTGAATCCCTTTAAGGCTTTATTTCTATTTTCCACATTCTTTGCTACTTAAGGACAATTTATTAGAGATGTGTAAGACCATTAGGAAGATACATCATTATTAGGTAAATCCTCCATAAACACAAAGGTTCTTTAGCCTAGACGCATTTCATGTCTGAGACACAAGCGTAATCAATTACAGTCTTGTATGTACTTAAAGACTGGTGCCAATAGGAACAGAATAATCCTTTTCTCCTCTGCACAGAACATTACGGATTAGCAGATCTGAAATACAGGAAGGGATAAAATACAGGGAATTGGACTGAAGACAAAGAAAGCTTTGTACAGCTAAGAAATTTTTTTAAATTCTTATCTGTCATCTTAAGAGTATCTATTACTGGAGAGCTTTTTTTAAAGGTTTTCAAACAAACATATTATACAAATGTCAGGAACTTGACAGCTGATCTTTCTGTTTTGGATAGAAGATTAAAGTAGGTAACATCACATGACATGAAAAATTTCCTATCTAGTACAAATGGATACAGTTTTGATCAACAGTATGGCTAAATGTGTATTGCTATTTTTTTATTTTATTTATTTATTACCTACTGTAAGTCTGTCTGTCCACAAGCAAAGTTAAATCTTGCATGTGGCTATCCAGAGTGATATTAGGCCAAAAAAAGTGCTGAACTTGGCATGACTGTTCTCAATAAAACGGTTATATCTTACAGAGGACAGTCTGTACTATACATCCACAAGTTCCATTCATTAATTTATGAAATCAAAGGAATTCATAAAATAGTTTGGGGTTTTTTTAGTTAAAACAAACTATCCTAAGAAAATGAACAAGTATTCTATTTTCTACAAGAGCAGTTAATGTTGTCCAGCCTTGCTATGTAGATCCCATTTGTTATTATGTTTATGACCCTGCAACAGCCTTACAGTGGAAGCCTGGTGCTGTTCCCTAACTGTATTACTGTCAAGCAGTAATGTACTGTAATGTACTACCAGAGGGATATTAGAGGACACTGTCAAAAAACTGCTACACCAGTTATACCATGTATAAACAACTACTAGTCCTAGAACAAACCATTGTCTAATCTGTAACATGCTCTTCTGCAGAAATGTAAATACAATACACTGTTTTTCCTCATATTGACAGTTGCATTTAAAAAAAAAATTATTTGCTCCTATGAAGAAACAAAATTCTGGCAGTAAGTAAACGGATTATTTACCACACTTAAAACTTCAAGGAAGATCCAGTTTGTGTGTCCTGTAGAGCTGCATTTATAAAGCAGACAGATGTAAGTTTGCAGGGTAAAGTTTTTAGAGGAAAATAGCATTCGTGTAGACAAGTAATTATGTCACAATACAGCCAAAATAATTTCAGCCAGCCTGATGAGGAAAACTTGTAATTTAGAGATCATCTCCATTTAAAAATCAGCATTCAGGGATAGCAGATGGGGACTGCTATCTAGCTATCTGCTATCTAGCAAGAAGATGTTTCTGGATCAAACTGCAAGTTATTTTTTTACTTTTCCACTTTAAGGTGAAAAATTAAACATTCTATTAAGAAGAGTATTCATTACTGTGGCTTAGAGCGATTACAAATGTATTCTGAATACAACCCATTTACTACTGGATAGTAGTGATTTAAATTTGTTAGCTTTTAAGCTATTAATAGTTACTGAATGTAGATGCAGCAATCATTCACAGACTGTGAATACTACTTTAGTACTACTTTAATCAATTACATCTCCACAAGAAGTAAAATGCATGTCAAAAGGTGTGATTACCCTAAAATTTTCTTCTAAGAATTTCAACAACAAAAACCTAAATGTTAGTTTTCAGTATTCCCACTCTTGCCTTCCCAACGTTTGTCTCATATTATGCCGATAATTTTTCTTTACATGTACTGTAATACAACCACAATAAAAGCATATTATTTAGGAAAAGCATAGCAGACTTTTATTCCAAACACTGAGCATTAAAAAAATGCTGTCTAAACATTCATATAGAACATGTCAATATTGTAGCAGCTTTTATGGTAAAAAGAGGAAGTGCTACTAGCACTCGAAGTCACCTGTAATAAGCACACTGAAACTGTGTGCTTCTTTCATTATCTAAAAATAATACATCACAATTGTCTACCCATAAAACCTTAAAGAAATAAAAAATAAAATTAATTTTTCCGATGAAAAAGACTGCTGATCAGGATCTCAAGTAATAATTTGTCACTGCCCAGCTTGTGGGCACTTTGGCAGCAGATTGTCCATAAAACACAGGGTAAAAGGAGCCTCAGCACTTATCTTCCTCAGCAGATACAAAACAGAAGCAAGCATTGAAGTGTTTTTACCCTTAGCAACTGTAAACATCTCAAGAAAATCCACCAAAATATTTCACCAATAACCAAAAAGAAGCAAAATGATTATGCAAATTGTGGATTTTCATTTAAAAAGCCTTCAAGTGATACCACAAAAAAAAATTGCAAAGTCAAATTACAATAACTAGAACTTCTATTTATAAGTATTCGATAATTCATTTAATCCACTACCCATTGCATCAGTCAGTAATTTCAATGGCATTGGTCCCTCCACATGCAAATACAAGCTGAACTATGTACATCCTTAACTGTGCGGTTATTAACAGTTGTTCTCAAAACAAGGATCAAAGAGAAGCTGACAAAAGAAAAGATTTGTTATATTTAAGAATCTATTTATTGTGACAGTCAAGCGGTTTAATTATTAGAGAATGGAACTTTACAAGACCTGATCTTTCTAAATACTAACATATCTCCAAATTGAATTGTGAAGCTTTCAAAACTTAATTAATAATAAAAAACCATATACACAATCATCTGAACGGACAACCTACTCAGCCTCCTTCTTTTCTGGCAAACCACAATTTAGAATGGAAATTAACTTCAAAGAAAGATAAGACTGTCTAAGGTGAAACAACTCTTCACCAGTTTGGTTTAATAATTATGTATTTGGAAGATTAGCACAGTAGATATGTCAAATGAAAACCAGATGAGAAATAAATTTCTTCCACATGAAGAACTTAACTTGGAAGAACTGGAAAACATGTACTCCAAACAACGATGATGGTTTCATTGCAATTAGTAATGTAGTCCAATAGTCAAAAAAGTCTGCTGCTGTGATAATTTTGCAAAAATACTTCTTTCAACATAATAAAATTCTAACATACAGGTAGACAGATTCTCATTGCTAAGAGTGGAAAAGAAAGAAAAAGTCATCTTCCTGTTTCTGTCTTTTTGTATGTTACTACAATATTGCACATCTCCTGTAAGGGTTAGTTTCTGTTGCTTTATTCTAGGAAGGGATGAAAGGTGTTTTTTTAATTTTTTCAGTCATCATTGAACTTTTCCTTAAAATTAAATTTGCCTGTTTTAGTGATGACTTCTTTTTTCTTCTAGATTAGTCAGATTTTTAGAAGCCCTTAGTGATTACCATAACAGCACCTGCAACAAGAACCTTGATAAAACCTAAAAGTCTTTTACAGCACAAAGATATTGATCCAGCACACATAAGGACTGTAGGCTAGACAGCGTCTTCAGAACATGTGGAGATGCTGAGTCACACTGAATGATATTTAACTTAACTTGCTAAAGCACAAGTAACCTTGACCTAACCTAAACAAGACTGTTGACCTGACCCTAACGTGATACAACTGTTTTGGTACAAAGATATAAATGTGCAAAACTTTTGAGACAATCACAATAACCAAACTGAAACATTTTTCTTTTATATTCTTAAAATAACAGTGCATTTTGTTTTTAGAAGCCAGAATTACCTTTCTCTACAGAGGTCAGAACACAGCAAAATTATGACACTGAAGAGCCAATGTTTCATCAAGAGGACTGCCTAAATTTTCACTTAGTTGTGGCAATCATTATTAACTCACTTGCAAAACTCAAGGGATTTTTAGAAGGCTCTATTTTCCAAGCACAAAGCTATCATGAAAACTTTAGTCTTATGCATAAAGAAAATACCACAAGACTTCATGGGTTTTTTTGTAAGAAACATCCGTAAGTATTCAAAGACTTCCTTCACATATACATTACTGCAGTTACTACTAAATAACACAAACTCTGAGTTTAAATAGAAGTTTACACTATGGCTATATAGAACATATGTAGCAACATCGGGGTACAAACAGGAGGTGGAGCTTGCTCCAGCAGTGGTGGCATCTCCATCCAAGATGTCACATTCTGTGCCCGAGACATCTCAGAAATGGTGACTCACCCTAGACCTTTCCTTTGCATTTGCACTTGCTAGGCAGACAAACAGCAAGGATAGGCAATAAACTATGTCCTTTCCTTTCTTTCCTTCTTTTTTATTTTTCCCAGGTAGTCTTCAAGTTATACAGGAAGGAAAAGGGTCAGAAAATGTAACGAGTAGTACTGATCAACTTGATGCTGCCTATGTTGCTGTACTACCCAAGACAGGCTCAGGTCAAGCCCATTTGTCACAGGTTCAGAAAAACAGACAAATGATAGATGAAAAAATATCTTGATTTGGAAAGGCAAAGGGGCAACTGAAGAAATCTTGAAAAGCGAGGAAGAGATGACCAGACCAAAGAAAATACAGTTAGAAGAGAGGCACGGGAAAGACCTTGATTGTCTCATGACCCTTGAGGACAGCAGCCAAGAACCAGATTTACAAGGGTTAAAGTGGTGAATGGGAACAGCAATATAGGTCTTTGCTCCTTTTTTGGCTTTGCATTCCTAGAAAAGTCTTGGAAAGTTTGCTTTCAATCTAACTGCTAAGTGAAACAGACAAGTTACTAAGAATACAGCAGCTATACCAGCCAGGAGCCATTCTCTGGATCCACAGCTAAGTGGCACAGAAATGGCTCACTGCCATATAGATGACCTCTTTCCCCAGAAGCAGGGAGATGACATTCCCCCTCCTTATTTTAAACACTCTCTTACACATGCTAGGACCCAAACTGCCTGGGCATCATCTGAAAGAATGTGATTTGGCACAGTTCAAACTGTAACAGGAAGCATGCAGTTAAACAACTGAAAAGTTTATGTGATTTTGGCCAATGCTTGAGCCTCTATTCTCATTTTGGTTTATTTCTATTTTAGATATAACCCCAGAGAACTATCACCATTTGCTACATTCCTAACATCCAGTTCAGCTTAATGCTTTACTGCAGGCAGTGTAATTCCTTATTTACACTATTCATTATTCCTTTTACCTTTTTACTACAACACTTGATGTACGTACATGTTCTATAAAGGACTTGATGCATGAAGAATGGAAGTTAGTAAGCAGTTTCCTAATAGGCCATCAGAAAGCAGCAAACTTATTGACTGCTTTATGATGTAAACAATAGTTTAGATAACAAATACGTACATACAAATATTTCACTAATTCTGTTTGCAGCGGTGATCTGCTGCAGAAATCAGCTTCCTTCATCTCTCTCAGATTAGGAACAGAGTATGTTGCCCACACACACTGACTTGGACTGGCTGTGGAACAATGAAGATCCACAGAGTTAAAACACAGCTGAGCTCCTTCACAGAACTATCCATGAAAACGAAAAAATATGGCCATGGTGAAAGATAGAAATATGGCCATTTTGGAGACAGCCTGAACTCTGAACAACCTACTCATCAGCCTTTTTCAATACAGGTTGTTTCCTGTGGCCATTCAGGGCAGGAGTTGTTTCCTTTGTATTTCTTTAAACAAATAGGTTCTCTTGCTACCTATGCCTCCTGCCACTGTATGTCAGTTCACCTTTTGTCACTCAAACTGCTCGCTGCCAAAAATACTGACTATATACCACATTACTCATGCTACTTCCATGCAGACTGAAGAACTCCCAGTTCAGGGCAAGCAGCCCTGGGTCTTCTCTCCCTGTTCCTGAATTGAGTCCGGCAAGTGGTTGCTTGCTGGGGTCAATCCACCACAGCAATTAAACATGAAAATCTAAAATAATAACACTTTTCTCTCAAACAAAGAGAGAGCATAATTAGTGTAACTTTTTGTTCTATCACAAGACACCAATACAGCTATCTCCATTTCCATAAAAAATACTGGATTTATTTTTCATTGAAACTTCTATGGAAGTACTTTACTCTGAATTACTATATGCAATGGGTTACGAAAAATATGTTGATTATATGCTGGAAGTTGATTTTCCTTAATACTGTGCAAAGACCACCTTAATATATAAGAGCTTTTGTCTCTCAAATATAATGTATCTTCTCCAAGACTAATCTTTTTTACTATTATTCCTTCAGCATTGTGTGAATATTCTATTACAGCTTCCAATGCAATGAAGACAATGCAGAGACAAGAACATGTAAAGAAAGAATAAGTTCAATAACTCAGAAATTGAGAAAAGACTCAAAATAATTTTGTCACACAAAAATTCTATAAGTTAATGTGCCATGCAAATCAAAACACACTTGTATAGCTGACTGCCCTAACATGTAGATTAAGAGGTTAATTCAATAGAAACATTTAGAAAAGTAATAATAATTAAATCACAACAAGAGTCAGAAGATAAAACTGTTTTTTGCATCCTGTTGGTGACAAAAATATCACATCTACCACATCTGCACATGCTGCATTATTTCCCTGAAAATTTTCACAGGCAGAAGCACTGAGAGGGAGCACTAACAGTTACTGTCTTCTCGGTTGTTTCATGCTGAGAGTTTGAGATCTACGCTGATCCATTAATGCCACATTTCTCTAAGACAACGGGGGACCTCAGCAGAAAGGCTCCCACAGTTCCTGTACATGTTCTCTGTGCAGCTCAACATTGTCCACCCCAGCGCAGAATTATGGAGCTTCCTGTGAAATGTTTAGGAGAACGTGACAACAAGTGCCAGATTGTTGACAGGCATCCATTTACGTAGATACTTCATGAACAGATTGCATTTCTCACCAAGGAGGTTGAGAAATGGAGCAGAAACTTTCATGCCCTTCAGCAAACAGGCAGAAAAAGGATGATGAATCACTAACAAAATCAAGATTTTTTTCTAGTTCCTTTAACATAAAAACATCTAAAGAGCCCCTTGCTCACAAGTATTGACTGCTTCTGAAGCTGTAGTCTTACTAGTTCTATGCCATATACTACATCTGGGAAAACAGATCTCTAATTTAATAAAGATGAAAGGAAACAAATTCAAGAGCCAATTCCATACACTACTATTAAAAAAACCAAAACAAAACAAACAAAGCACCAAACACCCCATTTCTGTGAGAGTGTCCCACCAGATGCATTTCAGCATCATTGATGCACTACATCAATTCAGGAGACACAGTCACCAGTCACGTACCTCACTCAATAGACTACACAGATGTAGAACAAGTGTCTTTGATCTTTTCACAGACTGCACAACACAAACTGCTTACATGCAGTCAAAGCTTCTGTTTTTGAGATAAGAGATCTAGAAAGATCTAACAAAGGTAAGAGACCTACAGATCACTCTCACTTCCTTATACCTCTGCTCTACTTTCAAAATCAACTTCATTTCCTTCAAGACAGATGCCAGTCTACATAATTGCTTAAAAATAATTTTTGTTTTGCACAGAAACAGAAAATAACATCTCTGATCAAGAGTACTAGTGTAAATAAGGTATTCTCAAGTATATAGTTTACTCCTGAAAAAGCAGAATTCCCTCACATTTCAAGTAAAATATTAAGAGAAAAAAATTAATTACTCTTTCATCCACTCCCAATATTAAATCTATATTCTTAGAGTATTAGGAAATACAGTAAGAGTCATTTGAAAAATACTTATAAAGGGCTCTCTCATACTGAATTTGATAGAAGCATGAATGTTTAACAATCATACTGGTTCTGGTTTTAGTACTAATAATTAGTTTGCTCTTTAGTCAGTTTTCAGTTTTACTTCCATTTATTACTAACTAGAACACCACCAAGTAACAGGATTACTGGGCTCCCTAATTCTGCAAGAAATATAATCAGGAGGGAATTCTAGCAGAAGGAAAGGCTGCGGGCACTCATGTTGGACACCAGTTTACATGAGCACCCTTACCTAGAAGCAGGTCTGTATTGAGCATCAGACAACTAACTTAGAAAAAAGAACTCATAATGCTGTGTTATACGTACTAATTCCCCATTCCAAAATACTAAGAGGAAGCTGTCCAGAAGACCTAGTAAAAAACATTAGAACAAAAGTGCCTGTAAATTATTGTTTTATGCAAATTTAGCATTGCTTTGTAGCTCTGAGTAAGCCATGTCATGGGAAGTTTGGGTTTCATTGTCTACAACACCCAAAAGGATTTTCTTGCCAAACACCTGCTTAGGGATAAGAAAACAATGTGATTTTTTTCTTTTTTTAACATGATAAAAAATGGCAGCTTCTATATAATAATACAAGAGCTATATATAGGCTTCTAGAGAGTGAATCACTCAGGAAGAGGACATTTGGGTTCCTGGCCTTCCTACCTAGTTTCAAAGGTGGACTGTACAACTTTTTGAATGCACTCCTAATCATGATACTAGGACATGGTCAGTAAAGAAACGGAAACCACTGAAAAGAGAATGGGATCACAAGCAGACCACAACAAAGTTTCTGTCTCTGTAATGGGACCATTTGCATCCAGTGCTTCCTTTAATTGCATGTATTCACTGCAGGAGCACACAGGGGCATAAAGATTCGACATATGTCTAAGCCTTCTGTGAATCTAGAAACACACAAAATGAAGACAATTTAAAGATAAGTATATGAATAAACCTTAAGGATAATTAATTTTCTTTTTTTTTATTGCTTTCAAAAAAATAACTGCATTAAACACATTTTCCAGGCCTCAAAAGAAGCTTTAAAGTATGTCCCCCATACATACAGAATTATAATGTTCAAAACAGAAACTTGATAGCAACAGATATACATAGAAAATTAACAGTTGTAGAAAACCAAGGAAGAAGCCCAAAGTAATGTGGAAATATCACTGTCAGCATACTTAAAGCACATTAAAAGTTTTGCTAATACTTTAGAAACAAAAAGAACTTCAACAATTCTACCACCCACAAATATTTATCAACCACTTTCTCATTTGGAGAAAAGATATTATTGAATATTAATGAATAAACACTTTGTACTCTAACATCAGTTGATATGGATGCTGAAAAGGACTCACAAAAGCTGCACATACATTGTCAAGTCCAAAACCAAAATTGAAATACCTGAAAAAGTCAATGGTTGGGTTCTGGAGTAATCAAGATGAAGAAAACTAATTTGCTGCTCTTGATAAACGGACACAGAGCTGTAGGCTTCTCAAAATCATAGAGCAAATGAAAACAAGAAGGACAGTATTACTATTGAACTACCTTGGCTTATGGAAAAACTAGATTACTTGGTTATGTAATGAGGAAAATGCACAAGCACAGTTTAACAGCGACACAGGTTCAGACTTTGCAAAACGTTATTTCAGACGTGTGGAAACATGGAATACAAACTCCTCTGTTGTAAAAGGGACTCGATTCTGAAAAGCAACAATGAAATTTAGCCAGTGTAGTAAATCATTGGGGAATATCAAAATAGTTTTAAACTGGGGAATATCAAAAGTATATGGATTTACTAACTCTGCTTTTGGCAGCGATATAACTGCAATGGGAAGTCTGTTCATACCTAGCATTTAGAATTCAAAAACCTAGGACACTGGCAAAAGGATTCAGGGAGGACTAATAGAATAATTAAGGAACTGAAAGACATATTCTCCCATACATGGCAGCATGGGATTAAACCGTTTAATTTCTAAAGGCAGGTCAGGATTTGATCATTTTTGATAAGCATCAGTACTAGAAAGTGAAATCTGATTTTCTATTGATTCATCTGCCTAGCAGACAAAGAAACTGCAAGTTCCAATTTCTAGCAGCTGAGACTATGTAGAATTCGATTACACAATAATTAATTTGCTGGTCCAACTTCTTTTTTTGCTTAATTTAAGTATCCAAAACAAGTGCTTACTGAAAAACAAATATGGCTGTGCTATTTCCACATTACAGGATTTTTGTTTCTGATAGAGACACTATTTAAAAAGGAGTTAATTCAGACAACTCCTATGGCTTTTTAATACAAAAAAGTATCAGAACAAATTGCCACAATGTCATATTCTTCAACAAAACTGTCAGGATAAATTGGAGAAGGCTAACAGATTTCTTGGGACTCTTCTCAGAACATCTTTTTCTTTCACTCTCAGGACATCAAAAGAGGTATTTAATACAACAGGTATCTGAAATTATCCTAACACTCATTTTGGCACTGACAAGTCCTCAAATGCAGCAGTCTAGTTCTGTGTGTCCAAAGACAGTCCAAGGACAGCAGCAGAAAAAATTTTGCAGAATGTGCTATAAAGGCAAGATTTAAAGAGCTAACCACTGACTAGGTGAAAGAAGATAGACGGAAGGAGACTTTGACAGTCTTTATTTCTGCCTCTAGATAGGCAGGAATGAGTAAAAATAAATAAAGGGAACTAAAGTTCAATATTAAGAAAAAAGGATAGTTTAACCAGCAACGACTTTTCAAGGGAGCTTGTGATACCTCCATCACTGGATGTTCCCAGAACAGGTTAGACTAAGAAGGGTGCAGACAGAGCTGAATCTGACTTGAAATAGGAAGAAAACCTTTGGGGTCTTTTGAAGTTTATATCTACAACTGTCCTGGATGACATGAAAAAACCCTCAACTTTCAGTTCGAAGTAAGAAAACTATGTAAGGCACATTCCTGCAGTTTAATGATCCTTTCTGCAAGTCACATTCCCGTGACTTTCATTTCAGATATCTAAAATTTCCATTGTAAGTTCAATTGGATAAATGCTTCCCCATTTTTTATCCTGAACGGTTGCACAGAGCTCCTAAATAGCTGCCACATTTCACAAGGGAAGTATTTGCATCTCAGTGTGGGTGAATACATGTCCACCCCCATCCAACTAGTACTGACAGATTATTTGACAGTTTAATTTCAGTCAGACCTATCTGCCTCAAGAGTATTTTTAAACATCAAGACAAAAGTTGTCTTAGAGTTTAATTTGTCTGGGATGTGCATCTTAGAAATCATATATCTAACACATGAAATGAACACACTGTCAACCCCAAACTCCTGCATGGGTTTGGTTGTTCAAATATCCACTTCCATATTGCCCTACTTAAGTTTTTCCAGTAGAGAATGTCACACTCATTAAATTTCACTTCTCCTACAACTGAGAAGATATTTGTCAGTATTGTTCTCAGGCACAACAAGGGACTGGAATTTTTCTCATGGCTCTGCCCCTCTCTCTGATTTTGGACTTCAAGTAGGTTCCTTCCTATTGCTTTTGATGAGATGGAAGTTCTCCTGCTGCTAAAAAAATAGTAAATGCTTTTGTGAAAAGATATTGCCTTAATCATGTCTCTGAATATTTAATTTCAAGTGTTGGCTCCTGCCTTCCCACAAACTCCACTTTTTAAAAGTCTTTTTTAATGCACTTTTCATTCATTGAGCAGTGTTAACAATTTTCAGTTGCAGAACTGTGTTCCACAATTGATGCTAGAACTTTTTAAGAAAGCATCTTTTTTTTCTTTTATAGTCATCTTCCTAAGAATCGCGTAAACAAGCCCATAAAATAAAGGGATTTTTTTTCTTACTTAAAATCAGAATGGTTAATTTATAAATGATGCAGAGAAGAAATTTACACTGAGAACAAAAAGGTGAATCAGCTCCTTGAAGCTTCTGGTTCACAGGATATTTTCATACAGAATACCATATTAAAAATATATTGCTTGCAGCAAGGAAATCATGGCTTCCTGCCTTTTATAGAGAAATTTAAGTCTTTGGCATTAACTACAATATTTGAAGAGCACTACAAGCAAAGTCAAAATTCTGTTTCTGCCAGGGGAAAAGCAGCTGTCACAAACTAGGAAAACTTTTTAGACCTTCATTTAACATATAAAGAAACCCTTCTAAGTTCTAAAAACAAAAGAGTCATTGTAAAATAATCTTATTTGCTTGAAGTCTCAGGCATTTGGCACCCACCCAGCCAGGGTGAAGAGACAGACACTTAATACACAAAGATCCTAGCAACTAGAAGTCTGCAGGGAGCAGGAGATTGTATTGCCAGCAACTGAGTGATCAAGATCTCATATATTAAAAAGGAATATACAAAATTAGGTGTTCATGGGCCACCTTAGTCTTTTGGAATAGACCAGAAGCAGGAAGATGGGCAGTAACAATCATAGTCAAAGGGGGCAGACACCTGTATGTCCTGTAAGCTGCATGACCCTACAAATGTGAGTAAAAACGTTAGATTCACTTCTGACAAAAGGAAAATAGAGGGACCAATACAGCTAGCTTCATTCACCACCATTTTAAAAATCTAGTAACTCCGTTAAGCTGCTCATTTTCTTCTCAAAGTTGAGACACACACCTATCCTGGTATTTGGCAAGACAAAAAAAACATTCTGAGTTTTTTCATCTGAACTTTTACATTTCTCCCCCACCCCAGCAGAAGGGGCAGCAAGCAAAGTGACAAGTTAAGAAAAAAAAAAAGAGTAATGTCATTTTTTTATTCAAAAGTAGTGGTGGTTAATCCATTTAGCTCTGACCATATGCATTTTACTTGCGTGGCAGCAAGCCATGAATTCTCAGTGCCCTTCACAAGGAGACTCCTGGCCCACGGCTTCTGACAATATGCCAGAGTCCAAACCAAGCCAGACCAGCTGTAGCTGTACATTCTTTACATGTGAAACCCAACAGTGTTTCCCATGCCCAATACTGAACATTCAAGGGGCTGCATACACAAACACCTACTGTCACATGCTACCTAACACCCTCAGGAGCCAACCAGCTCCAATATTTTACTTTCTCCTCAAGCACTTGAAGGGGTCACTGTTATCATAAGAACATTTTAATTATCTTTTAGAAGTAAAAACCTAAGTATTTTCCCACAACACGTTCAACTGTTTTGATTCTCTATAAGTGGCAGTGTTCTTACTATGCATAATAAAACCATGAAATAATGGATGGATGTGTTATTATGACAAACAGATCCTTTTCATTGTATCAGATCCTCTGTACCTGCACAGAGAAAACTTGGGGGGGTTGTCCTTGCAATGTTTACCAAAGTACTCTAGAGGTAATATTTGTGCTTTGTGAATGGTTTCTCTTTTTTTCCCCTCACACCAACAAATAGTTTTACTCAACTAATTACATATTATCAGCAGGTAATTTCACCTCAATTATTTTTTGCCTCTAAAACCAGCAAGTGCACAACTGTGAGAACAAAGCTATAAACATTTCAAATGAGCACTGATTTGACTGCAGTGATCCAGCATGCTGAGTTAAACTGCCAACATGTATGGCTTCAATAATAACAAGTGACATTTCAAAACCCTAAAGCAGTCACTGAAGAATGCTTCGTGGGTTATGTCACCTTTATGCAATGTACCATTAGAAGCATACATTGGTCATTAATTATTATGCTTCAATAAGGTAAATGAGCACTTGAAACTGGATACTATGCACTGACAGACCAGTGTTTGACTTTCTGGAATTTTCAGCAGGGTAAACTAACAACTGAGGCCATGATTTTTAAAAGCATCAGGTAATTGCTTGTATGTATCTAACTTAAAATAGACCTTTAGGAACTAGATTAATTTGGTTTACATTAATTTCTTATTGCTGTGCTAAGCACTTGTAACCTGTACCACACCAAATCTTAAAATGTAATAAGAAAGCTAAAAAAAAGTCAAGTGAAAAGAATCAGACCTGTCCATTAAATGGATGCATATAAGCAAAGGTTCTATGTATATTTGATCACATTTTCCACCCCAAAAAGATTCACCAGCATCATCATTTCTACCACTGACAACTATGCATGGAGGAGAAAAGGGTTTTTATTATTCACAAATAAACTCAAAACCCAGTAAAATGAACAAAAATTAACAAGCAGCAAAAAGAAAGCTTAATGAAATAAAAATAAAATGCCTGTATTGTTATGTAGAGGGACGTCTGAATATAGACCAAATTTCTAGGGCCAGAAACAATTTTGCATGCACAGACGTGGCACCACAGGCAGGTGCATATTTAAATTACGTGCACATGTACATTCTTGGTTTCTGACCATTCCCTCCCTTCCCGCCCACTGGTCCCTCTTTGGACAGATCTGATTAGAGACTGAAGATCATCTCAGCCCACAGCCACAAACCTAGTTGCAGCAAGAAATTCTGTTTACAGCCTACGAAAATCTGTGCAGATAATCTCCCTCAAAATGCAAAAAAATACACCACTCTAAAAAAGTTAGATTACAGAGAAACCATAATAACTGAATACTTACAATGATACAGCAGAAAATACAGATACACAAGGTTTGAGTAGTCTAGAAACATTCTAGAAATATTCTTTGCAAGCATATATTTTTATTTTCTTGTAAAGGGAAGTAGAAAAAATGTTTAATGTTCTTTAGTGCAATAATGCATCTGACATTCCTCACCATTACTCAGAATGTTTCCAATTTGCAAACTTGCCTATATTTTGCTAAATCTTATCCTAAATACAGTCCAGTTCCCTTTTTCGTTCTAAAGATTTTATAACCATGTAAGTGGACAAAAGTGACCACTTTGCAGGGGTTGTCTCATGAAAAAAAAGCTGGGCAAATCACTCACAGCTTTGTCTGCCTACTGGGTATAACAACCAAAGAGCCCACGCCAACTTCACCACATCACATCAGCCTCTTCCTCCCTTCCCCCTGAACTACAGCTGGATCCAAGAAAAAAGCATCTGATCTCACCCAAAAGTCCACACAACCAAAGTAATGGAATCATCCAATCCTGAATGGAACTGGTTGTGTTTATGAAAAAGCTGAAGTGAAAAAAAAAGAATGATTTATGCTGTTAAGATTAATTATTAAACAGAAAGAGAAGTCTTCACACTGGTATTTTAAAAAGAAGAAAAAAAAAAAAAAAATTTGCCAATGATTACTTCTGCCAAGCTGGAAAAATATCCTTTTTGTTTGAAATGAAATATGCATAAATATACAGGAGTGACAAAAGACTATTTTTTTTGCTTTCAGAGCACTATAATTTTACTTAAATGGTAGGTGTTCTTTCTAAACAGAATGGCATTTCAAAGAGGCACCCAATCCTGTATTTTAAATGGAACAGTCATCTCTGAAACAGGGTCTTGAAGAAAATTTCAAAATAGCAAGAAGCAAATTAGCAAAAAAACAAACTTATCAACTCTACTTTGAATAAAAACATAATCATGAGGAAACAAATGTACCTCTCCCTTCCCCCCTTCTCCTTTCTCTAAAGTCTGTGCCTGCACAAAGATATAAGAAGCCACTAAACCACAGCGTCCCACGCCTGCCAACCGCAATGGCTAAATAACTCACCATGTATCAGCAACATTTTACATGAATGTATTCCCTTGAGATTTTGAAATAAAAAATGTATACAGCAAAATGATCACTGAAATTAAATGAGAAAATTTTAAAATCAACATCTTTTAACAATTAATTTTTCTTTACTAAAAAGGGTGAGTTTATGTATTCATTCAAACATACAGCACATCTCTTTACAGTGGCTTGAGTAAGCAATCAGGTCAAAGAGCTTTTTCCCTAGTAACAAAAAAAGCAAACTTGCTACATAGGTTATTTTCACTAATTGATTCTGATTGATTAACCTCCACAACTATGATTAGAGGAAGAAGAAAAACGAAGGAATATTGAAGATGAATTTAAATAACAAGAACATTAAGTTTGGTCAATGCCAGTGAATGATTGTGATGAGAGAAGAACAGGGCGCAAAATTCCTTGAACACTGATTTCAGAATTACAATGAAGATCTTAATCTCATATTCAACAACTACCCCTCTCCTACCCCTAAAGAGCAGCAGAAAAACATTTTAGACTGTCTTCCAACTGGGGTTCTTTGCAAAGCCTAAGAACGTAAAAGGGAATGTATTTCGCATTTCTATCCACAATTATATTATATCAAAGGCCAATGACAGTTCAAATTTAGAGACTTCTAAAGTTGACACTTTTATTTAGCTGTTTCTTTTATGCCATGCTTACTCCTTTTAAAATATTAGTGATTTCCTTTACACATTGTTACCTACTATATGAGCTAGTGTATCTTTTCAGCAATAAGACATAAAAATACTCTTTAACTGTTTTTTATAGAGTGATAAAATCATAGCATACCAGACCTTAGGCAGGGGTATCTCTCGTATGGCTCCTAGCAGCTACAAGGTGTAGCAAATATCCTAGGAATGGATGAAACAGGGAAATGAGAGGCTAGAAACTGGGACAGACATATTTATGTACTAAATCCAAAGATTTCAACACCTGTATCCTGAGTTCTGACACATGCCATATATAATTTTTATTTCTACCATTAAGGTTTTTTAAGTTTCATAATTTTTACAATTTAAGAAATGCAGTGGAAAGCTGGGCTTCACTAGATTCTTGCTGTCATCTCATATACTCCACATGTGTTACCAGTACATTGCAGAGACACTGCTGTCCTCTCTATCAGGTCAAACAGAAGTTATAAAATTCTGATTTAGACTGGCAACTCAAAAATGAGTCAGGTCATGTCAAGTAATCTCTTTCACCCTCTTTTGAACACATCATAAACTCCTTCAGAAACAACTTTTGTGTACACAATCCCTTACCAAATTAGACATCAGCATTCTGCCTCATATCCAGCAGAAACATAGTGTTACACTGTAAACAATGGCCAGCTGACCTCACCTTCAACAGAAACTTAATCATAAAAGAATGTTTTGAAATAGATTTTCTAAGTCAATTAGCGAAGATGACTTCCACAGAAATAAAAGTATTTGTGTTTATTTATAGCAAAGCCAAGCCGAGAAAGAACTACCTCTCAAGATATGCTATTTGAGGATACATGGTCCTGTGTTAATTTTGTTAACTCACGAAGTTACCATGAAGTACAGTGTTGCACTTAACCAACCACAGAAGCCAAGTACCAGAATGGAGGTTTGCCTCTACAAACAAAAATCTCTTCCTTTGACTCTTAAGCATATTCAGCAGAGAGTGATCTGTTCATGCTCTAGTAAAATGCACAGGTAAAACTCAACATAGGTATGACGCATAATCCCTGCACTCCACTGCCAATAAATACATAAATAAATAAAATATCAAATAGATTACTTGGAAATAAGATAAAATGAATAGAACTAAGGAAATACATAATGTATCTTATGGGATGAGACAAAGTTTTGTTTGGTTAACCTGTCTCAATGAACTTGAAAAAGAAAGTAGGAGAAGCTTCCAGAGATATCAATCTAGAACAGAATGAAAATAACAAGAAAACCCAAGATATAGACAACAAAAGTGACTATCAGGTGACTAGGAAGAGAATCAGGCTGCATATTTTAAAATAATTCTGTAGCTCCAAAGAAATTTATCTTTCAGACAGTTTTTCCAAGTAAAGCCCCAGGGGCAGAAACCCGAATCTTCTTAAAGTCAAGTTTGACAATTTTATGACAAGTTAAATGATATGACTGTCTGCCATGACAGACAGTAACACAGGAGATCCTTGCCAGCCCTAGAATCCTGTTTAAAGTTTAAGAAGGAAAAAAAACCAACACACCCACACTGCTATTAATCTTACCAAAATACTAAATTATTACTAATCTGTTAATCAGTTTTATCCTCTTAGAAGTAGGCATAAAGAATAAGCTGCTGAAGCAACATAAAATCTTCTGAACCATGCCAATATTACAGCTGAAATCTGCTGAAATCTCCCAGAGCTAAGTTTTCATGTTTTATACTAGCTTATAGCAAAGAAATAAAGCAGAAAGCATTAACTTTTGCTAATGTGCAAATACTTTTAATACGTATGATAAATAATTCAAACAATGCAGCTTTCCTCCAGGAAGTTCTTAAAGATTAATAGAAATATAAACCCACACTCATTAATTCTACTGCCATCACCCCAGAAATTCTTTCCTCTTGATCTGAGAACTTTTGTAGCCTTTTCGTATATATCTATCTGCACCACATTATAGTAATACCTAATATATATAAAATGTGTCTATTATATTCTCTCTGTTGTTCCACTATCTATATACTACATGAAAATTTAGTTTAGGTATTTTTATAACAAGCTACTTCTGTTAATAGTAATGTTCAAGTGAGTTTTTTGGACACAGATGATTTATTTCTGAGGTGTCATCTCACAGGTGAACTGGAATCCCAAACTGGACTGACTTATCAATGCTGGCAAATGAACTATTGGCAGAAAGAAGGGAAGAAAAATAAATTAGTGCTGCAGTTGTGATGATGTAGGAATTCAAACAGTTCTCAGTGTTATACAAGCAATAACTACTTGTTTTGCTCCCTTTTTTTACACAGGCTGACAAACTTACTGCCACTCCCTTTGCTAATATTTCTCTCTGTCCACAGGTTCCAAGCTTCGTTTCACTGAAACCTGGACTAAGATAACTAAGAAAATTTCAGAGAAAATGTTCTCAGGTGTACTTTAGTTGTACAGCCACCACTGTTGTTTTAGCCCTAATGAAGGGCTGATGTTTCCAAACATATCAGTTAATGCACACACAAAAATGTTACCACTTCCTACCACAGAAGTCAAAAACCATAGTTTTAAATGTTTTCTGCCTTTTTTTAATTTTATAATGAAACTACATAAATCTTCCCTCATACTTTGGAAAGCCTTCAGCCATTACAACAGAGGTGCTCTCTTCACCAGTCTTAAGTACTTATTTCCAATAAGGCTCCATTGCTACCACAGACATTCGTTCCTTCTGTGGTATTTCAAATATCATTCCAATTATCATTACTTCCTGCTTTAAGTTTTATTCTCTTCTAGTGTGACAGTATGGCTTTTTCAAAGGGTTGGATGTTGCAATTTCCCATACCTATCAGCAATAGTTACAAAACTCTGATTAATGCTTTCTGCATTCTTCATATGAGAATGATTAAATCTGCTTATACAGTTTATTATTTTATATTTTCTTTTAATTTTATTCTAATTTTAATAATTTAGAATTTTATAACGTACATTTATTTAATATTTTAAAATTATTTTTCCTATCTAATTATTGTAACAACCTCATATCTTGCATCTCCATCAAGTCTACTGAAAGCTCCCTCACATGCTTATCAACTGTAATCTAAAGAGATTCAAAGTAAACTAATATGAAACAAATTCATTGGGACTGAGGGTTGACAAAGCTGCATCACTGCATTTATTCACACATCTGCAGAATCAGGTCTTAACCTCATACTTGAAAAGTGTACACACTGTTAAAGAATGATCTACTGTTTATTTTTTAAAAAGCAGTTTTCTGCATTAACACCATCTTAGTCATACCTTTGAAAACAGTCAAACCAAACTTAAAGGAGGAGGCTAGAGTAGCACAAACACATCCTGTATTTACACACAGTGAATGCAGACATGCTTAGCAATACCAATGCACAGAAACAACAAGCAGCATTTTGTCACAACTTGAGAAACAATAAGGGGTATCAATCTTTGAGGGGTTTACACTTCTTTATGGGAATTAAGTTAATACTTTGGGTTTTAACCACCTCAAGCTAAAAGGAAGCTGCAGTAACATCACATAACTTTTGACTGCCTTCTGAATAAACAGTGTATTTATTTGCCTGCTAAAGCTACCTGACACAATACCAAATCACTTACTGAAAGAAATTCCTCCCTGTGGGAACTTCAGCCTTGAAGCAAACAAAAGGCAAAGCAATGTTGCATTTCAGTCTAAGAAACTAAAAACCAAAATCGAGTTTGAATTTCTAGAAAGTCAAATCTCCCATTTCTCTTATAAATGAATATGATCTCTAGAACATCCATGGTGGTTTAAGAAATTTTCATTTTGCACAGGCATTTGTACATAGCATCACAAGGAAACCAGAAACCATGGTTATACAAAGTCCTCCCTGTTCTTTCTCTTGCTCCTCAGAACAGGGTTACCACAGCAACAAGTGAACATCTATCCAGCAGCTAACACCATCAGTGGATGTGTGCCATTGGAGAGCGGAGTTCACTGACACTACATTCAATAATTTAAGCACCATCAGACACAAAGAGCTATAGAAAAAGTAAAAATAATTTAATAAGAACTTTAGCTGACTGACTACACGATTTTACCCGACAGACTATTCCAACAGCAAACACACCCAGGGGAATATTTGCAGTAAGTTTTAACATCACTCTCCTCAGCCCTCTCTTGTGGATGACAAAAGTTTAAACATTGTTATATATATATATATCTACACACATATATGTATGTACTTACATCTGAATGCATGCTTGTATACACAAAATTAAAATAAATTTAGGCTTAGTATTTGTAAGCACGAAGAGAGGGATGAAAGAGATGCCATTAGCACAGGACTAGTATTTTCCTTCAGTAAACCACTACAAATCAGAACACAATGCACAGTCCAACCTCCCTGAGACACCTGCATCTTTCTGGTATGCCAACACTTAGGTCTTACTTCACACAACATAAAAATTTACATTGATTAGAAATATAAATGTCAAGAAGTCCAAGCCAGAAGGTTCAAACAAGTTTCCTTAAGAACAGAAGGATGGAACAGTAGCAGAGTCCTGCCTAGGAGACAGACTGCAGCCTGCAGCTTAGGCTTGAGAAAAAGGGAAGGTGAGGGTTCTTTAGCCACGGAATACTGGAGGAAAGCACCAACTCCTGTTATGCTGTCTCTGCTGTATATAAACACCACGCTGATGGCACTTCCTGATGTCTCTTGCTGGCTACATCTTTGTAACCAAAATGGACCAGCACTCTCACGCCACATCAAAGACTGGGGGAAGAAGAAGGGTAAAGTTCATGGGAAAGCACTTGTGTTATCTGGGCAGAATATTTTGCTGATGACCCATCCACCAGCTGCCTGAGAGACCACAGCATCACTCAGTACACATCCTGGTAGTCCAGTCCTTTCTCACCTGTCCCACCCACCAAAGCAAGTGCCCACATAAAGACTCACTGAAGTTATGCTTTCCACACAATTATAAATACTTGGAGAGTCAGATCACCAGTTTTTCATGTTATTAAACCAAAGAAAGTCTTTCAAATCTAATGCCACACAAGAGCTCATGGTCCAAGCTTATAATGTCCACAGCCTCACATCATAACCTTCTGTAATATATGTAAGTCTCCACAGGGACTTATGCTGCTTGGGTACTTATCAGAGGCATCTTTCAACAGCATGACTGGGATACAAATAGAGAACACTAAACTGTGAGGTTTGCCAGGACCCCTTTAGAAGGCTACACTATTCATGGTGCATTTGTTGTAGGCAGGGTCTTGTCCTTGCTTCATGTAGAGGTGAAGTTCTACCTATAGAACTCTATTCTCCAGTTGCCTTCCTAGCGGAACTAATTACAACAAATAGCCTTAATAGTCAATAAGACAGGATAACGACCTGATTCATGGAACACACCAACACAATCTTGCAGGTTGGAAGAGACCTTTGGAGCTCATCTAGTCCAACCTCCTGCACCAAGCATGATGGAATGGACTAATGAATTACCTGTTGGACCACCTGGTCCAAAACCAGTGCAGCAGAATTTTAAAATAAAAATCCATCATCAAGATTCATTTTGCTAAGACAAGACAAAGACATTTGCATAATACTAGAATTCACTGTAAGTCATCATTCCACTATTACATTTCTGTTTGTATTGGTAGCTGGGGAAAGCATTTATTACTCCCTTTTTGTGTCAATGATATAGATAACATACCTCACCTGTAAAACAGCTTTTAAGTCTCACAACACTATGAAGTATCTTGGAAGAATAAAGTCAGTTCTACAAGCCAACAGCAGAAAACATGGACTGTTAAAGCACAGGATTTTAAAGCTGAATACACAGGCAACACAATGTAAATACTCTGGATGAGGAAAAAAAAATTCTTATTTCCTTCACTTACCAAAGTCCCCTCTCAATGGTCTGACAAATTATAAAGTATTATCTTTTTGTTTTTAAAAGTACAGCCCAAGATAAATGATGCATTATACGGACTACTCCTGCAAGCTTGTCCTCTGTATTCCTTGCTTTCAAATTTTAACCTAGTATTCTCACAAAATCAAGTGCCTAAAAATATCAGAGATATATTTATCCCAAAGTAACGGTCAGAGATCAAAATATATATTTTCTCTGTAGCAGTCTTGAAAAATACTATACTATATTGGTATATTACACTACCAAATCTCAAACTCACCTAAATTTTCAGGTTTATTAAATTTAAGGTGGCCATTAAACAGGAATGTTTTATCATCAGTCATCCCACTTCTTAGATATCTGCTATTGAAGAATTAAAAGCCATTTCTGAGTGCTTTTATACAAAGACAGGGTACATATGAAAAACAGACATTCAAAATCCCTATGAGCAATGCAGATGTCATTAAATGTCTCTTGTAATGGAAAGTATTGCAAATTGAAAGGTTAAATACTACTAAGTTGAAGATGTGAATACATGATGTGTAGCTATATAACAAAAAAACCCAGATGCTTTCAAGGCACATGGTCCGACATCTACTAAAAAAAACTATGTATGCAATCTATAAACATTAAAACAAACAAAAACAAATTAAAAAACCAATCACTTAACTCCACATTGTTTTCTCAGGGGGGACAAGGAATAAACATTTTGCTCAATTTTAGTATCATAACAAAAATCTCATCTTGCATTCTTGCTCTAAAACCGATACAGGAAAAACAAACTGCTAAAAGAAGCACTGTGTAAAATGTTAAGTAACTTGAAAAGTTTTAATAAATATTCATGTTGGACTATCCCTTGCCACAACAAAAAGAAAAAAATATAAATAAGCTTTCAGCATAAAACAATCATTAATTTCAAGTGGTACTTAATTAGTGAGTCTGGAACAAATCTACATAAATTCTCATTACCATATAAAGCACATTTACTTCCACCTTCTAAGTAAAGCTAACTGTAGGTAAATTAAGGGTTTGACCTTCCTATGTCAGCATGGTGGTTACTGCTTCATTTCCTGTTTTCCAAAGTTTCAGTTTCCTGACACTCTACTTTCTGCAGCAACTTTTATCTAGCAAAACCAGCTACATTTTGACAAAAAAAAAGTCAGTGAAGTCAACATCTTTTAACAGAAATAGTAGTTTTAGAAACTAATGACGATTCTATTAGTTACAACTTTCACACGTTTGCATTTAAAAAGCTATGTGATGCTATGCAATTCCACATGTTACTCCGCCATCCAGGTTAATTTAGCACAGTAGATGTGTATTTATAGTCCCACAGTGCAAGATTCATTTTATACTTGCTAATGTTACCAGACAGAGGATTCACAGACATGCCTTGTATTTTAATATCTGAAGCATTTTATTGCACAATTTTAGCAATTTTTCATTTGTGACAGGCAATCTGCGCCTTGCATTGTCCAAACTGCAGCTTCCAGCTATTTCTATCTTCCCCAACATTTTCATCCTTATTAGTCCATTACCAATACATTAACAATTAGACAGAGCTGCTCCTTGCAGATTTAGCATCATATGCTGTGTTGTAACACAGTTTACCAGAACAGTGTTCCTCTACATAGCTTCTATCACATCTTAAGCAATGCCTGCATCTGCCTCCCTGCTGGGATTGCCCAGGACCGCGCTGCCACATGCCTTGACCCACCAGCTGCTCTGTCAGTTTCTACACTATATTCCAATGACAGCATAGATCACGCAATATATAAAATAATGTTTCATTTCTTAGTTTCCAGAAGTTTAAATTTCAGTTATCTTCATGACACCATCCCATATTGTGAGTATCACTGGAATATTTCAGGAGGACATAACCTAATACTAAAGGGTAACATCTTCCCAAGTGCAAGCAGAGAAGGAGCACTAAAATTCAAAGCATGGCTCTTCCATCTTTGCTGATCTATGTGGAGTAAATAACAAACAGCTGGAAAGCTAACAAAGTGCCTGTGATGTGGCACATCATGGAAGTTGCCCTTACTGTAACTCCTCCATTGTAAAAAGGGGCACAACACTTCAGATGTCCTCAACTTTTTTGTCCCAATACACTATTTTACAAAAGAAACTTATCTATAAATATGTACAAACAGCTTATAGTACTAATCTATTTTGAAGTACGTGTGTTGTTAATACACTTATTTATCCGTGCATGTGACAGAAATCCAAATGTCATCTTTAGAGAAGGTATTGGAAAACAGAAAAAAAGAAAAATCACCAAAAAGCTCACAAAACTAAACATACCCAAAAGAAAAAAACCAAACACCAACACCACTAGTCTGATCCTCGTGTTTCATAAAATTCTTTGGGATTTGTTACTTGTTTTATCTTCTTTGAACGTTTCAACAATTATATCAAGATATCAAACCCTAAAATAAAGTCAAATCTTTGAAAGAAAGCATGGTCACCATGAAAAATAGCTAGCCTCTGAAAGAGAATTATAATTTAGCAACATGTTCTTGGCAGTGATTAATATCCATTTACTGTGAGCTTTCAATACTTGAGTGGCTAGTTTACTGTTTGTACTTTGTCCTATAATGAACTGACACAGAATTTTGTCATTTGTTTCCTCATAAAATTTTCCATTTCTCATCTGGTACCAAGGACAGCTCAAAATTTGATAAACTGTTTTGCCAGATTTTGTACACAAAATCCCATCTTCACTGACACAGGTTTATATCGACTTATTTTCACCTCCTGCACAGCTATGCAGATTCTGCTATATATGTAAATACATCTTGTGACAGTTTTACACTTTGGCAGATTGCAAATGCTGTCAGATTAGAGTTGGTGTCTTTGATAAAGTAAATAAGTTACAGGGAATTACTACAGCAAGGGGCAGTGGGTATGAATGCCCACATTAGTACTTAATGCTGAAGCTCTCAGCAGCTGAACATTCATGCCTAAAGGCTAGGTGTTGCTGTTCATCATATTAAAACTCTGGTTTACATAAAGCAGCAACATATTTGACACTTGCTTTTATCACTTTTTTAACCCCTGTACAAAGGTTCCAGTAGTTCCCCAGAAGGTATATAAAACAGAGAAGAAAAAAAACCCAACTCACAGTATAAAAAAATCCATGCATGCAAGGGTAGGAAGTGTTACTAGATCACAAACAAGCTATTTCTGGGGCTCATTCTTTATTCTTTTAATACCAAGCTCATTGTTAGCCCATAAATGTAGCTCTGAGAATACTTTTGCAAACTGGCAAGTTTTGTATCATTACAGATTGTTGTTAAGATTATGACAGAAATATTTATAGCAACAGACAGGAGACAAAGCAACCTCCTGTGACAGCTCCAAGCATTAGATCTTCAATGGGTTAAAGGCAATAAAAACACAAAGAGAAAGAACATATATCTATATGCACACACACGTGTGTACGAAAAAACACTAAACATACTGGGTGACAGTTTTCTACTTAATTTCAGGAAATGTATCTAACAATTTCAAATAGCGCTTAAAGGCGGCTGCTGTGAACACATTCCATGCAGTTATCACCAATACATGCTAACACTTACCTTCAGCAAATGCTGAGGAAAACCCCTAAAACCCACTGGGAGTAAGAAAAAGCTGCAGACTTAGAATATGGACAGATGGATAGGTGTATTCAGAAATTAGTTTTATGGACTTTTAAACACAAGAAATGGCTCTACTGACACACAGAACAGCCTGAGAAGAGATCTCCATATAAGCAGCTTTATGTAATTATACAAGAAGGCCACATTAGGGAAAAAGAGTTGTGAGCATGTGCAGTATGAAGAAATGGTGACAAATCAGTATTCCCAAATGGTCTGCCTTCATGCCGCTTACCTCCCCCTACTTCTGGGATTTCTTTGTAGGCTTTGTCTTTTCTTTTCCACAATACCTAATATGGCCTGTTTCACAGACAAAAAAAAAAAAACAACCACATTTCAGAGTTCTTCATTTGTTTGTACTTCCTGTAGTTGTACACTAGCTTAACATTCCTTACCATCTTATTCTCATCTTACATGACTCTCTTCCTTTCTGCTTCTACTTCTCCTCTCAGATTTCTTTCAAACAGTTGCCTCCCTGACCTGGACCCTATCATTTTACCTCACTTAAATGTCTCTTGAGATCTCTTTTCTTCTGTTCTCCACAAAAATTAAACATTTCAGGTGGAAACAGCAAGCTCCAGATGCAGGTAGGTCCTCATAGTATCAGTAGGTTCTTTAATTCCACCACCACTTCACCCAAGAACCACAGCACCACCGCGGCTTCCTGCATTTCCACTTCGCAGAAGTAATCATTAGAAGAAAACCTTGCTGATAGTGAGGTTGAAGATGTTTCAACTCAGTCACTCAAATTCTTCTTATAGGAGAACTCTGCTGTAATTAACATCAGTAAAGGATCTACGGAAATTTTATGGTGTTGCAGAAACATTGTTCTACTGCTTATACTATCTTCTTATCCATCAACAGTTAAGACATGAGCCAGAAAGATCATCTATTAATCCATCCAAAGAGCACACTGAAATTTACAAAACTCTCTGTAATAGAACATAATCACAAACCATGTGGTTTTTATACCATTCCCCAAAAAACACCACCCTCCACTGAAACACAACAATATTCATAACAGGCCAGCAAACTCTAACATCCACCTTCCTATTAACTGGAGTTCTTTTCTGTTTTACAAACATCTGGCTACTGCTGTTCTCAAGCAAGGAACTGTAAACTGTTGATTTTCAATAAAGAAAAAATTAATTTAGTTTTAAAATATACAGTTTAACATCTAAGAAAATTCAAGTGGAAATTACACCAAATTAGAGAAATCGATGTTTGGTCCTGACACTAGTTTTGAAATTGTACACCTAAGGAAAAGAAGATGTGACCTGTATGAAAATAAGAACTTTCTAAGAACGCATTAATTTTAATGCCAGTGTTCAAGCAGGTCTACAATTACTATTTGTTCACTCCAAGTAAATGACTGGACAGGAGGGAAGAACTGGGTGAAGTCACTTTAACAGCAGACTTTATCAGTGCTTTAGCAAAATGTTCTTGCCAAGGAACTAGAAACAAACCATTTTCATTTTATCCAGCTTTATAAATTCTCAAGTATTTTTTCTCTCTGCAGCAAAATAAACTTCAGATCTTACAGAGTTTTACAGAAAGAAAAATATATATCTGACACTAGAACATCCAACAGCTATTCACCAGCACTTTTAGGGAGTTCAGAGTGTGTTTTGGCCATAGTGCTCCCCAACTCATATAACAAATTCCAATTTGTTACTATATGCCCACAGTTTTTTTACAGTGCAATTCCTTCTTGCTGAGCACCATTAATTCCTGGGGTTTGTGTCTGCTGTGTTAGGGGAAGAAAAAACAAAACAAAAAACCCAAACCCTCCCTGCAAAAAGAAAAAAAAAACAAAAAACAAAATCCCCAACACACAAAAACACACAAAACCCCCACAACCCACAACACAACTCTGTCTAAATCAGTGTAAAAATATCCTTAAAAACAGATATTAGAGTGCAAAACCATCTGTCAATTATGGCACAATAACAGTTTGTATTGATAACTGCAAATAACAGTTCTGCATTTGGGTCATTTTTCACACATTTTGATGCCTTCTATCACACACACTGGCAGGCTTGAAAGTTGAAAGGTACGACAGCAAAGCTTTAGTGAAATAAGAGCCGTCTTTCATTCTTGCAGTTTTAGGCCTACTAGAGACAGTACTAAATGCTGATCTTCCCTAAAGTTCATCTACTAATCAGGAAACTGCAAGCAATTTTATTGAAGTCCTGCTAGTCTCAAACCCATTTTTAGGTACAAGAATTTTAATTAATTTATGAACATTATAGGAGAAATCTGGGGCTTCATTCTCATTAGTAACTTTATTTGAAATGTAATTTCCTTAAAAGCTAATGAAGAAAGTGGAACTATTACTGCCAGCCATTTGCGAGCAAGAGGGTCGGCTAAACACTTCTTGAATATAACATTAATTTTAACTACTTTAACTTCAATGTCAAATGCATGTAGAAGTGAAAGTAAGTCATGGAATAGTTACCAGATTTTAGATTGCAAGTTTACTATTCATTCAGTAATAACACTGAGAAGCTTATTTAAATGAAAAATCCAACCCAGTGTTGGTGAAAAATCTTTCACATTTCAAAACAGTGACTCTAACCAATAGCTAGATTTTCTAAAAGAAAAAAGCCTATTTAGTCTGCATAAAATTTCTCTCTTTGCAGGGCAAAATCTGAAATATGTCTGTACTAAAAAAAATAAGAAGCCAGAAAATTCTTAACTGGAACCAAGCCACATCTACAAACATAAAAAAACATACCATAAAATAAAGGACTACTCTTGGTTTTCTTCATTCACATCTCACACCAATTTAGTGTCAGAATCAGTACTTATACGACAAGTACATACTTGTAATCATTTACTGTGAACTAGTGCTGAGAACCAATTCAGTGAATCCAATTCTTCGTATATTTAAGGGTATTTATTCATTGACTCTGCATCTACCAGTATCTAGCTCATGGATTATACTCACAGTCTTCTCCCATCAGCACAGAAAATGATCTGGTTTTCTGGATGAAAGATTTGAATAAATAATATATAGTTGTTTAATGCTAAATACTCATTACGTTCGAGACGAAGAGTTCAGTCACCAGCAGATCAAATTTACTAACTCCAACAATTAACACAATGGCTTTACTACAGTCTTTGTACCTCACAAATCTCACAATGTGATGATCTGGTATCACTGACAGTCACCTGCCCATCTTAAATACCAGCAACGTAGTTTGCACCTTAATAATAAAATATGATATTCTATAACAGGATTCCTTCTGTAATTTCCAATTTCATAGTAATGATTAATATTAAAAATAACTAATGCTCCTCCTTCAGAAACTTCTGTCATGTTGCCTTCAGTATTCTTCTGTAAACAAGAATGCAAGTAAGATCACTCCAGTAAAGATAAATTTTAAAAAAATCTTACAAGATCTTACCAAAAATTCACCTTGATAGGTAAAATTGAGTAAAAACTCAGCGGTGACAACAGGATTCAGTAAACCATCTAGTTTGTGCTATTAGTTAAACAGCTAGCATTTATACAAAAGGTATATGAAAATTGAACATCTGAACTCCGAATTATGCGGTAGTGCCAGGTCTTTCCTTTTTTTTCAAAAGCCCATTCATACCTGAGAATATTACGCCCATTTTTCTCCATTACCAGTTTTATTACACAATTAGTATTGAGCAGGGTTATACCAAACGCCTGCCAGTTCTCCGTGAGCAAATTCCCAGCACACACCGCGAGCAGCAATCAGAACGAGCACAGCTGGGAGTCCGTGCTCAGGGCACTTCAGCCGTTTAATCAATCCATGTGCATTTCAAGCGAGTTATCTGCAACAAGAATGGTGGTATAGTCCCAGCAGTGCTTATAGTGTTATTCTGAGCAAACAACAGAGAGCAAAAAATGTTTTCATATTAGAGAGAACATGAGGTATGGAAAAAATGACACAAATTCTCTTTTTTAATTATTCTTCTTATGGTTATCAGTGCTCCACTGACACTTCGCTGCCTCCAATTCCTCTGTGCATTTAACTCGAGGTCAGTACTGGATGTGAGATACAGCCAGTAATAAGACACTTGGCTTATAGGTTAACAATAGAAAGCTGATGTATCTGTACCATTGTTTCCAGTAACTGCAGCTGGACTGCTCAACAAACAGTGAAGCTTAGCTTTCAGCATGCTGATATTACATAATCTTAAATTTGGAAGCAGTGCAAAAAATGTCTTACTTATCATATTCTTTTTGCTTGGAGATTTATTTTTTTAATTTATCTTTTGCAGTGTTCCAGATACATGGGTGAAAATTCTCTAGTAGAGGCAAAAACATTAACAGTACTAACCATTTCAACTCATATTTGAGTACTTAAAGGGTGGGTGCAGTGAGGACAGAAACTTCCCTCTTCACAAGGAGCCATGCAGAGAAAACATGGGCAACAGGCAGAAGCTGCATGAGGAAATGTTCCACCTCAATCTAAGTGCTCTCTACAGTGAGAGCAGTCAAACTGTATTGGGTTTGCATGGCCTGGTTTTTGGAACTGGGGGAGCTACAGGGGTAGCTTCTGAGAGAAGCTGCTAGAAGCTTCTACCATGTCCAGCAGAGCCAATCCCTGATGGTTCTGAAGATGGACATGCTGCTGGCCAAGGCTGGGCCAATTAGAGATGGTGGCAATGCCACTGTGATAAAATATTTAAGAAGAAATCATAACAAAGGTTGTGCAGTTTTAATTCCAGTCAGAGAAGAGTACAGTGAGAATATGCGAGCAGAATAACATGGAGACACCAAGGTCAGTGGAGAAGGAGGGGCAGGATGTGATCCAGGTACAGGAGCAGAGATTCCCCTGCAGCCCATGGTGCAGACCATGGTGAAGCAGCTGTCCCCACAGAGGTCCATGGGGATGCAGAGGTCCACCTGCAGCCTGTGGAGGAGCCCAACACCAGAACAGGTGGATGCCTGAGAGGAGGCTCTTACCCCACGGGAGACCCGTGGATAGAGGGGCCCTGCTTCCAGGCTGGAGCAGCCTGTCTGTCAAGGACTGCACCCTGTGGAAGAATGACCCACAACACAGCAGTTTGAGGGGAACTGCTGCCCATGGGATGGACTCACATCGCAGCAGTTCGCAGGGATCTGTTTCTCACAAGATGGGCTCACATCAGAGAAGTTAACAGGGAACTGTCTCCCGTGGGAGGGATCCCACAGTGCAGCAGGGGAATGACTCTTCTTCCTGAGCAACAGGAAAAGCCTCAAGTGATGAAATGACCATAAACCCCATTCCCTGCCTCCATGTACTGCTGGGGCAGGAGGTAGAGCTGGGAAGGAGGGAGAGGGGGGGGGGAAGGTATTTTTAAGGGCTTATTTTATTTCTCATTATCCTGCTCTGATTTTGTTAGCGTAAGAAAAATTAAAGCATATCTCCAAGTTGAGCCTGTTTTGCTCATGATGGTATTTGATGAATGATCTCTCTCCCAGATCTTATCTCAACTCATGAACCTTTCATTAAATTTTCTCTCCTCTGTCCAGTTTGCAGAGGCAAGTGAATGAGTGGCTTTGGTGGGTGCCTGGCATCAAGCTGGCATCAAACCATTGCAACAACCTCCCAGGTACATGAGTCCTTATCACTGGAGGTTTTCAAGATGTGATTGGAGAGGATGCTAGAAAATGTCACCTAGGCTGCCTTTCCCACAAAAGGTTGGGCCACATGATCTTCCAAGGTTCCTTCCAACCTGGGCTGTTCTATGACTGTACGATATGAAAATCAGAAAAACAAAATAAAGGAACATACACAAAATATTGTCAGTACTGCTAACAACCAACCAGTAATGGTTCTGAAATAACATTACTGGTAAAAAGAAATGAACAAATAAAGCAATTTTTCATGTCCTCTTTGTGACTAGAGAAGGGTAATAATAATGTTGCTCAACGCTTTTGGGTTTACACATACTGGTTCTTTTCCGCCTGCAAGGCTGCTCTGTAGCTGTCCTCCATCAATTTGAAATGTACTGGAACCATCGCATTCTGCAGGAACCTGCTCAAAGTCAACTTGAATTCAGAAAGGCTATAATAACAACATATGGAGACTCTTTTTACTATGTATCATGGAGGAGAGGTTCGCTGAGAGACAATTTTTATTACACCAAACTAAGTCAGAAAATTAAAACATTACTGAATGGCCTGTCATTCCTGATTTTAAAAAAAGTATTTTGTAACATACTCAACTGCAGTATAGATAGCTCCTATATTTGAAAGTAAGCTCTGTATCACTTCAGACTTTTAGCAACTCCGACATAAGCCATTAAAAAGATTATTTGGGTTGGCTTTATTCTGAGTAGAGAATGTATTACAACTCTTTGTTGATTTCTCATTAAAGTATCTGTGGAGCTTACTTGTTTGGAGGCAAATGACTTACATCAGAAAAGCCATTTAATTAACTTAAATATTTCTTTAACCTAAATATTTTAAGAAGCAGGGCTTCTAGCTTGGTTTGCCTTAAGTTAGCTAAATCAGGTAACCCAACAAGACATAGATCCAGCAAGTACTGTTTGCTAATAAGAAAAACATTTAAAGCAAATTCTTTTAAATTAAACATATTTTATGCTTAATTTTAAGGATTAAAAATCACATGTTACAAAGTATTCAATAGCAAGACATTTTTGTAAGATTTACAATTACTAAATTAAAGCAAATTAAAAATACTATCCCAACTGGCAGTGAAATAACCTATCTGCCAAAACTGTAAATTTCTGAGTATCTAAACAAACAGAAAGAAGCTCTACTTAAATTTTAAGTATGTTCATTATTGTCCAAAATTTGCTAATAAGTCCTTGGTGATCACAACTTGTACTGCCCTCCTAGTTAAATAAACAAACAAAAAAGGCCTCTCATTTGGATACTCTTCGTTGTTTTCAGAATTCACATAAGGGTTTTATTTATAGACACACACATATGTATGTAAAATATTAATGAAGTAACAGTGTTATACGCAGACACAGCCTACTTTGTCTCTTTCACTGATAAATAGATTTTAAATGAGCTAATGGAGACAACACATTTCCAACTGCAACTGCTGTTGCTTTTTCTCAGCTTTTAGTCACAATTCAAATCTTAAAATAGCTAATCTACAGCATTCTGGGGATAATCTATGGATACTGTACTTAAGAGTGCATTGTTTGAGCATCTGGAAAGCTAAAAATCTACTAAATAGCCAACCCCCTAAACATATGATTAGAGAATAAAAATCTGTCTTAGTCTGTTCATAGAAATGGTTTGTAACAGTGTATGTTGCAAAGTGCACTTATTTCTGCTGAATACCTTTTTTAAAAAGTACTGATTTTACTTAGACCTATTTGAAATCTGGTCTGAAAAAGGACATTCACCTCATCAAATCTACTTGCTGAAGGTTACCAAATTATTCCTGTTAAGAAACTATTTAAGAAATGTGATTTTTAAATATTAATTTAGCTCCAAGAGATTGTATGGTATCAGTCTGCCTTGGTAATGTCTTTTTGCAGAAAACCATTTAAGGGGCACCAAAATATTAATTTCCAGACATCAGCCTGTAGTCAAGGTTCAACTAGTTATTATTACAATAATAACAGTGCTTAAAACATATTATACATATATTGTTTAAAGGTTGGTGAACATTTTAAAGAAAAAGCATATAATTAAGTTTTATTCCTTTGAAACAACGTTACTGGAATAACTATGGAGAATTGGGTTAACACTGAAACACAGCTGAAGAGAAAAATCTCTTCACAGAGATCATAATGACAAGACAACATACATTTTATTTAAATTTTTTCTTATTGGGACAGCCTCATGAGATGCATATCTCATTTAAATGAGGACATTTGGATGACAATTGTAAAATTTGACTATGAAATGCAAAGAATAAGCTCTAAACTGCATGAATTTACAGACATAATTATTCAGCATTTACCATACAGTATAAGAAAATGAAGTCAGAAGACATATTAATCAAGTTTAAATACAATGATAATGTGGTACAAACGATACCCAGCAAGTGTTAGAAATAATACTCTGCAAGAGTACAAATTAAACTGCTCTGTGATGTAATATTACTGAAAAAATTCTCAATATATTTAAAAGAGTTCCTAGTCATTTGATAGGACTCAGTCCTACCACCACCAGCTGCCCAGGAGGGTGACTATATTAGAGGTAATACAGGCCATTAGGGCAAACCCTAACAGAGGTACTCTAAATTATATTTCTCTGAAACTTCCTTCCCCCTATTACTATGCAGAAGAGCCCAGTGTATTTTAAGTATCTCTCAAATATCCTCCCAGCCCTACCATGGACCTGCTTACAGTGCTACTAGGACAGCAAGCCTGTTAATTGTACTACTATTTTAATGTATTTCAGCTTATTGCAGCCTGACATTACAGTATTATCTCTGCAGACATGAAAGGAAAAAATTCACACTAAGTAAAAAATTTGGTTAGCTTCAGAAGAGAAGTTCTGAAAGTCCTACCAACACCTTTTTAGTTTTTCTGATGTATATTAATTCTGAAACAGTGGTTCTTGGCTTTCATCATGCTAACTCCATTTTACAACAGACAAAAGCATTGAAGTCCTTATCCATCTGATTATAATTGAATATAAGAAGCTACCTATATTTACTATGTGTACAAACATTTTTAAAGAACATATACAAAAAAGATTGGAAGACCTGTTAACTGACTTGCTGACTGAACATTTGCTTGACTGTTTACATAAACCATAGCTAAAAGACAGAGGAATCAACCAACCCAGAAGACAAATTTTACAGTTAATTTCAATTTCAGTGATAGCTGGTTCTAGTCCCTATGGAGACAAGGCTCCTGCAGCAGTCAAGATTTTCAGATTGACCTGCAGCATAATTTTATGAAGCAATGTTGGCAGTTTACCTCATTTCTTTTTAAACATACAAATATCTTCATGATTAAGGAATCTGCTAAGAAGCTGTGAAATTAGCATATTTAGTTTCCATTGAAAACATTAACATGCAAATTGATGAATATCAAATGAGAAAAATAACGGAGTTCACCTTTGTATAATCAAACATTCTGCAAAAGACATTCTTTTTCTCCTCAAAAATGGAAAAAAAAAAGAAAGGCAAAATAGGAACAAGGCTACCATCAGTCTTCCAATACAAGTAAAAAATGTAAATCAAATAAATTTACTACTGATTGCCTTTAGCTGTATGTTACATGCAAATTATAATATCAAATAGGTACAAGATTTAAGTTCTGTAAGATAATTTTAATGGTAAAATCTGAGAAAGCAGTTCAGATGTTGAGCACCAGATTTAAAATGCAGTACAGTTACAAAGCAAGCCATCAGTAAACAATATACTCAACTGCTCCTAGTCCAAATCTAGCAGGACCAGCAATGACAGCTCATATTTGGAAATTCACAAAATGTTCCTTCTAGGAAAAGCAAGACAAGGTAATCACAACACACCACCACATAAAAATCTAGCAAAACATATGCAGGGAAGTCTGCACAGTGAGGGGGTGGGGGGGAATCTCGAAAACTCTTTTCACTATGCCAGTAAAATTAATACTGAAAAATAAAGTTACTGCCCAAAAATATATAAATGAAATTGATAAAATACCTTTGAATATATCTCCTTCCTGAGTTTTGCCTTTAGCGACAGCTCATGCAAGAAAATGTGCCCTTTACTTCCATTTTTTCTCAACTCTGTTGACTATGAATTGTTTTTCAATTCAGTTGACTACTGAGGTTCTCCTCAATTCTCTCACCAGAATCTAGATTGCTATACATGAATGTAAAATATCATACACTATGAACTCTAGTTATAGTAAATCCTGTCTCTCTCTTTGTATATATACACGTATACATTTGCATAATGTTCTATCATTTACATTTCAAGAATCTAGGCAGTGCAATAAATTGTCTTCAGCAATATCCAAAATAGACACTCAGATCTATAATTTACCCATAACTTGTATAGATCCAATATAATAGTTGTGTACATGAGAACAATATGTAAAAAAATACGTAAGTATTCCAAAACTATTTTTCTCAGTGAATATGGCTGAGCATGCGTAAAAATATCCTAATGAGTCATTGCTTTCAAAAGAAAAAAAAAAAAAAAAGGTGACTACAAGAAAAATAAAGTAATTGCTGGGAATATGATCAATATTTAAATAGTGAAACTGAAGAACATCCAACATCCAAAATCCTCACTATCTACTGCATCTTTCATTTTTCACAAACTGTGAACTAAAACTACTGTTTTGCCTGACAAGCTAATACCTACCTTTCAAACTTGTGTCACTATTTAGTGAAGTGGGGGGCTGGAGTGGGACAGGAATGAGATAAAATGAAAGCAAAGACTGTTGTTCATACACATGTTGCTTAGCAATACACCATGGGAAACAAGCAGAAACGGTGACATTGGCCCCCAGTTGAATTTACATAAACCCTAAATGTGCGTCACTGAAAGAGTTGTGAATGCAAAGTGTCAAGTACATGACCTAGGACAAAAAGAGACTTGGGAGAACAAAGATATATGTTAACATTCCAAAATCTAAACAGAAATGTCACTTGTTTATAGTAAAGCCTAAAGCATCAGTCTCTCCCTTTTATGACCTCAGAATTGATATGAACTAAAATTCAAAGTATTTTTTCCC
The DNA here is from genome assembly GCF_020740725.1 of Corvus hawaiiensis. NCBI lineage: Eukaryota > Metazoa > Chordata > Aves > Passeriformes > Corvidae > Corvus > Corvus hawaiiensis. The sequence continues at coordinate 28,279,361 of NC_063218.1, read as the reverse complement.
TGATATGCACCACAACAAATTAATTGTATTCCTGTAAGAATGATTAAATATCTTTCCAACTCCCATTTTCTACATATAAACTTTGCCTGCATAGCACTAGTTGTTTCTGCACACTTTATTAATCACCTATTCTTATTCTGAATAGAAATAAATTTTTTTAATAGTTAATTACTAGTACTATTACCAGTGATGCTCCTGTAAGCTTTGCCCATTGATCTCAAAGTACACAAGTGAAGAAAGATTGAAATATAACTGTCCTTTCCAAATATGAATAAATAGAGGCACAGAGTGATGCAATGACTCCATCACTTACATGAAAGTGTCAGAGTAAAATTTTCACAACAGAGACAAAATACTGAAAGTAACAGTAACTTAATGTCAGCACTTGCATGCCACTTTTCACACCACAGTCCATATGTAAGGTCAGTTCTATCTACAGCAGTATGTCAAAACAGAGAGATCAAAGACTTAGGGAAGAAAGGCTTATGTTTTGAAATTTTTACAGGTTTTAGACACACTTTTAAACACATTAGCCAGACACACATAAAACAAGTGTATGTATATTCCCTTCCTCATTTAAGTGCAATCTTTAGAAGACAGTTAAGGAAACTTCCTAAGGAGTTTCCTAAAATAAGATATGTAAAATAAATATTCTTTACCAAAGGAGAGGAGAGAAAAAAAATTGGAAACCAAAACATTTTTTAAGAGCTTCAATATAAAATAGTATATGTTTTGAACCCAGTAATGTGCAACAGCCAAAAAAAAAAAGATACAGTAATTTCGTATTGAAATGCCTTGTTGCTACATAGCCAAACTTCTTAGGAACAATCATTTTTCAAGCAAGTAGTGATTCAAAAGCTGAAAGATCATCATATGACACTAATTCCACAATAAATATACAAAGAAAGAATGTAATCTACACAATGAAGAAACAAATACCACTCTATCAGTAGATAAAGTTCATTAACCTTTAAATTTTTTTTTAAAAAACAGTGTTTGAATAGGGGCTTATATTTCAGGATAATGAAAATTCATATGCTCTACTTCTATTTCCACTTACTGTTTTTTACATATATAGCAATTAGTCAAACAGCTGAAAACCAAAACAACCTGCCAGATTGTCTTTTCCAACTGTGGATCCCTACTTGTACAGCACATGCTGCTGAGTATTCAGTCTGATAAGACAGATGTAAAAATTAATTGGTGGTCTATTTGGGAGATGAGGGCAAAGAAAAACAAAAAATCTTGATAACCTGTCCAGTGCCACTTACAGTGTACAGTCATCTTACCACCTTGAGAGCAGCATATATCCTCACTGGCCTTCAGAAGGCAAATCTCTACATTACTGCAGCATAGACATTACCTTATTTCCTCATCTGAAAAAGCTGTAATTGTCCAAGTCACTCTTTTTTTGACAGCAGATCAGCTGAGTGGGAAAAATAACACAAACTTGAAATATGTCGGGATACAAAAAATGCTGCAGATTATTGTTCCATCCAGAAACTTTCCTTCCTGAACAATTCAGTCTCTAGTCTTTACCTACATTAATACATCTTAAAGCAAGCACATTTGCCAGTGTCTATGTTCAGTTATAGCTGTTTCACATCTTCTGAATTAGGATGCCTTAGAGATGCAAAAGAAAACTCAAAAATTCAAAGAAACATTTAATTTACAACCAGGAAAAATACTAAGATACTTTGACCATGCTTCATTAACTGTCCACACTCCAGCTAGCTCATACTAAATCAACCTAAGCAGACCTACCTACTCCTCAGACACATATGACTATCCTCATACCCTACCAGCAGTGCCCATCACAAGGCAGAGGATGACTGCATTTTTGCCCACATTAAAACTTGTGACTCTTGAATATCTGCAAGGAACTCAGGGTGCAAGGCCCAGTTTTGACATACCAGACTAACGGATTTGGCTGCATTGACCTCTCACTTTGTTCAGGCCCATAGTTCCAAAACCTTCTGGTGTATTCCCAGAATACAGTGCAAAATACTAAAGAGGACTGTGAGATATGAGAAAACTATTCCTGATGGGAGAACAAGGTTTACACACACAGCTCTCAGCATGTTCTATCTGACAACCTTTCCCCTCTAACTGGAAATACCACTCTAGCAAGAAATGCCTCAGGTTCCTTACACAGAGAGCACACAAGGGGTACAGAAAACTTCTAAGCTCTTTTTATAGAGATCATACAGGGATCTTCTGGAATTTATGTGAAGTGTGGAAGCAGAAGCATTAACAATCAAAAACATATTACACAAACAAATGGACCACAGGTTCAAAGCTGATCCTGAAATAAGAATGGATATGCCCTCTAAAACCACTAATAAATGATAGGGACTTGAGGGGGCAGCATGAGAAATAAGCTCATAAGAGGGAACCAGGCATGAGAGGCCTCCTTGAAGAGCTTCTCGTAACTATTGCTGCTGGAGACCAGTGTACTTGGCTAGACAAACAGCTAGTCTGACTCACGAGATTTTTGATGTACTGAAATCCTTATGTCCAAGAGGCAAATTGGTGCACTATGGAGACCAGAAGAAAAACAAGGTATCATTTTATAAAATTTAAAGACCCAAACAAAACATTTTAATTGTTCACCACCACAGTTACAAATGTGATGGTCATTTCAATCCATTTCTTATGTTCCTCCCTTAAGCAAAAATAAGTGAAGGCAACTGAGGAGAAAGGAAACAGAACTCCTACTGCAGATGTTCTAAGTAGGAGAATGTCAATAACAGCATCCAAATTTAACATTCTTCATGAGGCAGGCAATTTTTTAAACCTTATTCCAGGTACAGAAAGTATTTGCCTCAGTGGATCAATTTTAAAGAAACTTCCAAGACCTGCAGAGATTTGCAGAAGGGACAGCCGACACATCTAATTGCCTAGAAGAAGTAAAGTTAAATGCACCATGTAGTTTCAAATCATTGGAATGAGTGATGGATGGACTTGACCTAAGATTATGAGGCTGAATTCAACTTACTATGCTGCTCATTAGCATTAGTTACGATACACTGAGAGAAAATTTTATATGAAATACATTCACTTAAGATACTAGTGCCCTTGAACCAAATGCATACAATATACTTTTTAATTAGAGGACCTAAGTACAAATTAGAACTGTTTCTGAGTATGAATCTGACTAATGTACATAGCATGTAATTCGTAAGAACCGTATGACTTGATCACAAAGTCTTTTTTCTGGCACTGTTTTTCTTCTGCTATACTGTTCAACAAATGACCCAGTAAAAGAAAAACAAAGTTTGATCACCTGAACTACTTACCCAAAACCAGTCTGGCAAAAATATTTAAATACATTACTATCTCAGAATTTCTCTACATGTTAAGCATTTACAGATATTTTCTAAACATAGAATATTTCATCACCTGAATGTGATGATATGACCAGCTGCAGGATGAAAACAAAAACATTACACATATTTCTCTGGATTATTAGGTCAATTGGCAAACTGTAAGAAGCATTTCAGTTTTTCAAATCTAGTGATAAAGCACACAGACTTTGGTACAAATAACTTCCATTCCCTTGTATGTTTCTGAATCAGTATAACTGTATATACATCTGAACACACACAAAAATATGTTTAAGTTTGCAAAGCCAGACATTTTAAAACTCGAAGTGCCAAAATTAAGGCTGTCTATGAAAACTCCATCTGCTCCGCGGGACCACTCTACTGAGTCACTACACTTACAATTATTCTACTTGTGATGCCTCCATCAATCCATGTCTGGGATTAATTGGTTTGTTTTCTCTTTACTGTTTGGATACAGTATGGAGCAACTTATTTGAAGATGCTGATCATTTTTTTAAATAACAGTTGAAAAAATTTTCTCAATTACTTTTGTATGATACTGTTTGTTACAGTATATTAATATTTTAAAAAATATCGGCACGATAACAGGCACATGAAATGAGAAATATGATTAGATCTGTGAATTATCAGGAACTTAGTCCAAGGAAGAGTAAGCTGCCTGTGCCCAGTTTGATCTTCCACGTTTGTTTGCCTTCCAAAGTACTTCCCATTATATGTAGCAAATGCAAACTGAGAAACTAAGGTGGCACACCCTCTGCGTCGCAAAATGTAAGGAAGGGATGTGGTTAGAGCCACAGCATGAACAGCAAGGGAAAATACTTTTTCATATAGTTATATAAATATATACATGGTTATAGAGATGAAGGGCAACAGAGGGTAATCAAGAAGATAAAGCTGCAACTGTTTGCTCCTTTTTGCTCCTTCTCTACATGCAAAGTAAGTCTGTATTTGTTATATCGTGTTTAATTCATTCAAAATGAAGCACTTCTTAAAGTAGCAGCTGCAGGCTCTGACACTTTAGCAAGCCAGGTCTCATGGATTGAGCAGACAAAGCAACAGTGCAGTATTACTTAAGTTACTTGACTTGCTCCACAAAGCAATTTAGCAGCAGGTGTGGGGATAAATACAAACTCAAAAAATGAGTTTATAAACTTTGTCATTATATAAATGGCAACTTTATAAACTATGCCATTATTTCTTCTCTTTTTTCAGTTTTTTTCCTGCCTTCTTCACCAGATACACTTCGATATTTGCAACAAATTGGACTGGAAAAGAGAAGGTTTTATGGAGACCTACAGCAACCTCCCAGTACTGCAAGGGAACCTACAGAAAAGCTGGAAAAGGATTCTTCTTTAGGAACTGTAGCAATAGGACAAGGAGCAATGGGTACACACTGAAAGAGGGGAATCTTAAGAGTGATATTAGAAAGACATTTTTCACTGTGAGGGTGGTTAGACACCAAGAACAGGTTGCTCAGGGAGTTTGTAGATGCCCCGACCTTGGCAGTGCTCAAGGGCAGAGTGGATAAGGCCTTGAACAACTTGGTCTAGTGGGAGGTGTCCCTGCCCATGGCGGGGGGGTGGGACTAGATGATCTTTAAGGTCCCTTCTAACCCCTTAACATTCTCTGATTCTGTATTTTCATGTTGGCAACAGCCTCCTTCATTATTCAGTCCCAGGTCAACCCCAGAGCCACAGCCCTAAAATTTACACACATCTGTATCGCACTGTGTATGTTTCAAGTTTTGGTTTAGTCTAGTACTGAGGTTCACGATACTGCTCTTCTTCTGGAGACAATTCTGCTCATCTTCTGTTCATTAGAAAAAAAAATAAAATAAATGGGAATTGCTTTCTTTACCAGTGAAACATCTAGCATGGACCTATCACTTTAAATCTACTAGATATTCACTACTTTAAGGTATTTGTGCAGTGAGCTGTACAAACATGACTTCCTGCTCTGCTATTGCAAGTAAATTAGAACATAGCATGTAACTGGTTCCAGATACAGATGTTGCATAAAGAACCAGATGTCAACAGCTTTACAGCTCTGCCCTAATTGTCTTCTATTTCTTCAAAGGTTAACCTCAGTTTGTACATTTTATAGAGTATCTTATTCAAGTTTAAAAAATAAAATTAACAGATATTATTATTAAAATTTTTAAAACTGGCTACACTTCTTCATGCATTATTTCAGTCAGTAAATTCCACTATGTTCTTGTTCCCTAGGTTTCATTTCAAAAATCCTATTCACTCACCCAATGCTGGGGAGAGGCTCTGAAAATTTGTTTCTTCCAAGGGTTGGTTCTTGCAGCTACAGGAGCACATGCACTGACTAGTAAGAACTCACTCACGTGTTAGTTGTAAAAATTGGTATCTAAGTATTTTTACAGCTCTGAAAGAATTGTTGGGCTTGCACGAAAAGAATCCTAAAAGTAAAAGAAGAAAAAATTTCAGGTTCCCCAGGAAACAGATACACAATCTCAAGTGCCCTCAAGTGCTGGCTGACATTCAGGGAGCTATGCAAGAAGCATGCATGTGCAAACAGTTGATGGAAAAACAAACACAAAACAACCTAACACTGGAAGTGTACGGCAAATTAAAAAGTTCACAGGCAACTATTTCTCCAGGCTTCAAGATCAGATCTAAATGACCACTTCCATCCAGGCTCAAGTATTTATTTTATTGTTGCTTAATTTACTTTAAGGAATGCAGGAGACTATCCTCCTCCTAACAGAAAAAGAAAATCTGTGGCAGCAACAGAGAGAATTAAGGACATTACCATGTTTATAAACAGTAAGAGACTTGTTTTAAATATAATGATATTCTTAAGATGTAAAGTCAAGTCACAGTAAAGTTTTACTAGAGCTTCAAACTCTAAACGAGATAAAAGTGTAGCATTTTCCAAGTCAGTTTAAATCAAATTTGTTCTCCTTGGAAAAACACAGTCAAAATTAAAACACAAGATGCCTTCTGAACTAAAACAGTGCACAGCACTTCCTTGTATGTTTTTTAGCATACTATTTCTAAGTTTAATTATACATTGTACATTGCATGAAATGTAATATTTATGCTTGTCTATGGGAATAAATTACATCCTCTTAACAAAAACATGTAAATAGAAATGTAACTGATACTCTTCAGTTATGCTTCTCATATTGAGTTGTAAAGGTTTTTTGAACTAAACTAATTTGGTAAGCCGAATCTTTAATTTTGTTGCAGAATTCTTCATCTACAATCCCTTCTCCATAAAGACAAACCAAAATGCTTCAAAATGCACCATTATCTAACCTAGACCCGTATTTTTGTAGTTTCTGTAGTTCAAAAAAATAAATTGCCCTTGCTCTCAGTTATAAATATTCCCAAAACATAAACACATTTCCAGGTATTTTTCCTCATCTTGCTCCCTACTTTTCAAATTAAGTTACCTCTTGCAATGCATTGGTCATTGCTTACCCAACTGATTTCTCATGTCATGACAACACAGCTTCTGTTTCACGATTACCCCAAGAAGGTCACACAAATTGTAATTCCATTTTTAATTAGAGAGAGAAGAAAAAAAAAAAAAATGGGTGCAATCAGAAATTATTAGAACCCTTGTTCAGATTCCCTCCACATTCCAGAAGACAAAGACCAAACAAATTAGGTTTAGTATATGATGAGCAAAAGCACACCCTTTCAGCTGCATGCTCTTTTACATAAGCATTCATGCATACTAATATCATGAAAACAAAACGCTTGACGATAACTCCAGAGTATCTAGTTTTTGCTCAGATTTATGATTATAAGCACAAATAAAGTGACCAACGGCTTGAAATTTACATTCTACTGCTATATCATTAAGCGTCCAATATATGCGAAACATGAACCAATTTATCCTATTAAAGCATGGCAATTTTCTGCATGTTTTTAGACATGCCAATCAGTTTAGATCAGAAGACTGGAAAACCACTCCAGCTTGCTGCTTTCAACCAGAACGATTTTCCAACCTTTTAAGAAGCAACCTCACAAATACAAAAAAACTCAGTTTTCAACTGAAATACAGTATGTCTTACTATATGCAAAATATCTGCACCTGCTACCTTATTGCAAAGTCTAACTGATCTTGGAGACATCCTAAATATTTTAGCAAAAGTCAAGGGTACACTTTTCTGAATCTTGTCCAATAGGAAAAGGACACCACTTAGGATACTGAGAGACAGATTGATAGTTTTAGGATGCAGATGCCAGGCTGCCTAAATAAGCACTGTTCAACAACCATCCTGTTTACTTCATAGCTCCTACAGAGAATATTACTGATGGATAAGAAGTTGTCATTGAAATGTCTTCATGTAGCCCTCAGGCTCATTAAACTGATTTTCATTTTCTTGATTTTGGGGAGGAAGGATCACATTATAATTTTCATACGTATGTATGGATTTCTGTTGATACACCCTAATTACATTAAATCTATTTTTAAAAGGCCACTAGAGAGATTGTACATAATATCATTGAAAAAGCATGCAAAATTAGCATCTTTTCACATTTCATTAGTATGCAAAAAGTTCTGCCAGATTTTACTGAAAAAACTGTAAGGTTCAAGCATTCTTCAGGGAAAATACAACTGATTTCCACATAATCCAGACAAGATAATCTACTGTTTCAGACGATCCATAACTTCACTCAAATCCATATATAAAACCAAGCAGTGGAAACACGTGGAAAAATATGAAATTCATCATCTTTTCTTAACTCCTTCAGGCTCTTTTCTTGGTCAGTTACAGTGAAATAGAGACTTTTTAAATTATTATTTTTATTAAGAAAAGGGTCAGCATAGCCATCGTGACACTTGAAAAAACTGCAATATATATTCCGTAGGAAAAATAACACAAGACAAATTACATCCAATATGCCTTCAGATTTATGAGTCACATCTGATTCACTTGTAGTAATACATTTTAAAAATGGGTTGAAAAATAAAATTGAGGAGCTGTAGGAACTTTTAACAAAATACAGCAGCGTACACATTTCCAAGTCTTATGCTTTTCTAAATACTATTAATTTATGTGTTTGACTACTTTTCTCTTTGGATAAAGTGATTACATGCAGATCACTCTTTCATTCCCCCAGAAACAGTCTGATTAATTTTTAAAGCACTATTTTGTCACTAGTTAGAGATTTGGCAGAAGAAAAGACAGCTGAGACACATTAATGTAGTTTCAGAAAGCAGAAGATAGAAGATAAACAGTGTTTGAAACTGTGCAACATAAGCAAGCCTGCACACAAGGAAACAGAAATGTGAAAATACAGGTAAAGTGTTGCAAAGATTTTTTTTCCCCTGTCAGAAGAAAACAAATATCTACTAAGACAAATAACCACTTCCAAATTATGGTCCTGTTTCTAGAGCTGCTAGCTGAAATTTGTCTTTGTAGCAATAGCAGCTCACTTACCTGGCTGTACTACAAACTGGCACATAACTGAAGATAAAGAGCAGATATATACGTATTCCACTAAGAACAGACGAACAAGTGTGCTACACTTCTTTTTCCTGAAGAAAAATTCAACCAAAAAATAAAAAAACCTCTTCCCCACACCACAAGTATGTACTCAATGCTTTTTGGTTTCCTTTTTTATTTAACAAATATTATCAGTTGATCATTACCTCAAAGCATGAACAAACAGTTACCAATATGCTGTTCACATGCAGTAAAACACCTAATCAGGGAAATCTTCAGTGGCCATTTATCTATCTATCTTTCTCCACACAACTGCTATCCAGAGCCACTTTGGGCTGAGTGCATCAGACCTCATTTGCACTTGGAAGCCCTGTATCTGGCTTAAACACTACTCAGAAATCCTTGACATCATACATAACCCAAGTAATTAAAACTCAGTGAACATACCAGTGAAGATACCAAGTACATTGGGGGGGTAGACAGGGGAATGAGGGAAGCCTAAACGTAAGACAGTAAAAATTAAGAGTATTGCCTAGAACAGATCACTAACTTAGATCTTTAGTAGAACTTTTAGATCATTTATTAACTTGAAAGACTACTCTTTCTAGACCTCCAGTTGGTCTAAACTGATTTCAGAATTAAACTTTCAAACACTGCAGGTATCACAGGAAAGCTCAAAAACTCTATCAAAACCTGCAAGAAGTTATATTTCATCTTTGCATCACTGTACTATCCATAGAGCCAGTCCTGTAAGCTGAGTAAATATGCAGTGTTGGGTACAGCAGCACAGTCCCCCAGCAGCACAGCGATGTAATGAAAGGCATTTATAACAAATAACTAATTTAGGAAAGTATATTAATATTCAATCAATATTTAAGAATTTACATATAACTAGAGAACCTACTAACAAGCTTCTTTAGGGCTGTCTGCTGAGGCAAATTAGAATGCAAAACTAAATCCAAGGATTTGCATCCATTTAACCTGGTAATAATAAAGCTTGATTTCCAATGTATTTGTCTCACAATAGTTTGTAAATTCTGACACTATTTTTTCTATGCTTAAGCCTCTTGCAATGTTTGAATCCCATATGAATTCTCTCCAAACTAAAAATCCTGAAGTCCAAGGCAGCCTATCTTCAGTAAGGTTACTTGGCCCCTTGTTTTACCCAGATGTTGGCCTCTCTGAAAAAAACAGAACTAAGTTTTCTTTGCTATTACTAGTTTTTCATCAAATGTAACTGAACTTATTAATATGAAAAAAGCCCGGGGCATGAGAAGGCAGAGATGAAAGAATAACAAGCAACTTAAGTCTCCAAAAAAACCCAAGATCCAGTTCTTTCAACAGTGTCCACCCAATTCACCTGTCATTTGTTCCCATTCCCCCACTGACATCGAGAAAAAGAACAAAAATACAGATTATTCTAATTTAAAGCTTCATGTATTTTCAAGTTGTCACAGAGCTGGTTGATCATCATTTCATAAGAATCTGAATGCAAACTCTGGAATCAAAAAATAGCATCTTTCTTGGATTAAAAGAAAATAGTTATTAATATTTATAAATGTAGTTATCATAAGGTGCAGTTTTAATGCTTTTTTTAAAGTCTTGTCCTATTGTTTATCTATACTCATTTAAGCACCTTCTCAACATGGCAAGTGACATTTGACATTCTTTTTTTTTGAAACACGCAAGGGAAAGAAGGGGATAACAATCAAGCCACACTAGTGAAAGATTTTTAAGCATTCCTATTCAAAAGATACAAGTTAAGGTTTCACTTGCTCTTTGGAAAGCCCCTCTTGTTATATAATGATTTTTTGTTGTTTTCAGAATCTCTCTTGTACTGCTAAATAGAAGGGGGGGAAACAGTGACACTATAACTCAAAAACTCAGTTAACAGAATAAAAATATGCTTTCTAAATTAAACAATATAGCTTCACTCACCAGCAATTGATGGAGATGTACTCTGTATTTCAGTGAGACCAACAAACAAGTTTTTTTCCCCTTCAGATCTTTTCCTCATCTCCAAATATATTCTATCAAGTTTTTACATACTGATTATTTACCTCTTGAATAAGGAAGCAGATATTTGCTGACCTTTTAGATTGATGAGATGAAGTTTTTTGTTCTTAGGCCACCTTTGAACAAACAGGTGTGATTTTCAGTAGCTTTAAAAAAGTTTAAAAATTCCTGTTTCACACATCAGTCTTCAAAAGGGTTTTCATACTTAACTCTCTTAGCTATATTATACGCAAAAAAATGAGACTTTTTCAACTGTCAGTAAAACTGACACAAATTTATTTTTCCCTTTTTAAACAAAATAATGATTTTACTTCTGGGTAAACCAAGGTATTTAACAAAATTGTGTGAGTGCAGTATGAAAGAGTGCTCTGAATGTTACCAAGTGTTAACATTCTTCAATTTAAACATACAATTGCACATATGTGCTAACTGTGAAGGCACAGCGCATTAAAATATGTTGAAAAATCAGCAGCCAAATTTTAGCTTGGACTGTATGCCCTTAGTTTACTCAACTGTCTACCAGTCCAGGATATTAACTTTAGATGCCTAAATTACATAATGTGACCAGTCAGTAAGAGCCTGTTAAGAAGCACAGGTGAAAGAGGAGTTAAAACAAGAAGCAATACAACAAACATCAATTTTAGCTTGGCTGTTACCTTGGTCTTCCCTCTAAGCCCTAACAGCAAGGTGGGGTCTAAATAATGCATCTTCTGTCCTGCAAAACATCTCTAACATGCACGTGTCCTCCCTGCAAAGACAGATAAATCAAACATGTACTTACCGGTTCACTTCTCAAGCAGTGTATCATCTTCCTTCCTTGACAAGTTGCACATTGTTCCATTTGAAACAAATTTTGCAGCAGATGAGCATGTAACTTCATTGTATCAATCCTTCCTTTAATCTCCGCACAGACCAACCCATCACCATTCCACAACAACAGATAACTCCGCAGGCCATTCCTCTAACTATTTTTTATGTCTAATCTGTAAGATTTGAGGTCTTTATTTCATATGGGAAGGGTTGGTGTGGTTTTTATTAACAATTCTTCCCTAAGGAAGTACTCTGCTTTTGCCCACAGCCTAAGATGGATTTCTCACAGGAGTTTTTTTCAACGATACTGAAAATAAACTGCTGGGTTTATATGCTGAGATATGATTCCATGCAGTTTAAGATGTGGTGCTATCACCAGCTGTCCAGTACACCTTGACTGCAAAGTACTGAAGGGAGGGACTTCTTCCCTGTATACAAAAATATAGCAATATATAATAAGGTCCTATTATACTACAGGCCACCTAATATCTATTAGGCATTAATGTAACAAATGGACAAATATAAACAAATATTCACTGCATTCTCTGAGAATCACAGAAACATCAGAACCTCTGAAAGTTATCTAGTCTGACTTCTCTCTTATAGCTGAACTATCATCGACACAAGGTTTTGTCTACCCAAGTCCAAAAACAAAGGATGAAGTTTCCACCACCTCTCTGGGTGCCTGTTGCAATACTGCACTACTCTCCTAGGAAGGAGTTTTTTACCTAATGTCCAACCTGAATCTCTTTCAAACCATAACTCTGTTATTCTTGGTTTCAGCCTCCGTCATCAGCTGGAGGAGTTTAGCTCTATCACCTTTGTAAACTCTTCTTAAGTACTTACTTAGTCCAAGAATCAATTTGGCACCAGAATACAGCTCAGAACATCCCCATTTTGTGAGAGTTGCTAAATAAAAGTAGTCAAATGAAAGAAAGAAAGAGTAGGTTTACATTGGATGATCATTTAAGCTAGTTTAAGAACTGAAGGTCAGGACACTGGCATTTCTTTGTAAGGTTTGAAAAATGTGTCAATGTCTGGGTGAAGTCTACATGGCATGATACATGATAATAAACACAGATTAAAGATATACTAGAGATACATTTCTAGATGTAGAGGACAAGTGTTTTTATTTTCCAAGGTGTTTGATTTTACTATATTTTCTGCCTGACAATCTGTTACAGTTACCTGAACTCTTGCTATGACGATTTACCAAGCCCCTTGTGACAAAGTGGCCTGCAGACATACTGCTACATGAGAAGGATAACATACAGACAGCAATATTTTATTTTCCTCCAGAAATCAGGAAATCACAGAGTTTAAAATCAAGAGAGCTCTTCCCCTAACCTAATTCCCTCCACCCCCGCACACACAGACTTTGACCAGATTGTTTCAATTTTCACTCAACCTTGGTTTTTTTCTTTTTAAGTGTAGGACAGCCAATTCTTTAGGAAAAAATGCAGTGAAAACTGTGTGGGTTTGGAATTGAACAGACTCCTACTCATATTCTACATATTTTGCTGCATTCCTTCTATTTAGAGGTAAGTGTAATAAATGCAATGGAACAAAAGGCATGAGTTCAACCTTTCAGATATCTGTAACATGTGCGCTTTTTATTATTCTGGTATGCAATTTTCACATTTTCCTAGATGTAGTTGATTTTGGGTGGCAACATGAAACCCTCAGAGAGATAAGATCAGCACTTACAATATTAAACAGCGTGGTCAGCACACCTAGAGTCCTGTCACATAAACAGACAGCAAATCTGTAACCCAACCCTTAAAAGCTGATGCAGAAGGGGCTGAACTTACAGCAAAATGGGAAAATTATTACAGCTAAACAGAAAACATCAGCTCATACTGTTGTCTCCTTATCAATGAGGTTCCACATGCCACAGATCCTCATTTCATGGATTAATAACACAATTTAAGAAGTTTAACACTTTGCGGCCCAAGGTTCTATGGGGCTTTCAGAAATGTTTCAGCCTAAATACAGACCCTAGCCTAGCACCCATAAAGTACATAAGGACATACAGTGCTGCCAAGAGGGAGAGCAGGGTATGCTTGACCACTACGGCCCACATACATTAGTAATTTCTATTTTTATGTAAAGGGATTTCTCAGGAGGAAAGATCAGGCAATAGGTAAGTTGACATTTTTAAGGGCAAGCATCTTTCAGACAAATTGCCTCATAGCCAGAATGTTTCTCCCAGACCCAGCTGGGTCTTGCCTGTGCTTTCGCATCTGACAAGATGTTGACAAAAACTATTTCTAACACCTGGGAAAATAATTATTTCACAAGGTCGACTTTTTTAAAAAAAATTTGAAGACAGAAGAAATAGAAGATGCTTTCAGACTACACAGGATACATTCAGATACAGCTTTTCAAAATGTACAAGGTAGAGGTCAACACAACTGTGGTCACGGTTTGCAGCTTTTCTTAGTAGATCTTTGTATACAACTTGTGCCTAAAATCACATTGGGAAGACCTTTTTATGCCCACCAATAATAAAAGTCTCCAAATGCCTCTTTTCTTCACTAAGGAAGCAGCCAAGAACCAGATCAGATGATGCACATTCATGTTTCTTAATTTAAAAAAAAAAAAAATTGGTACTTTTTTTCAAAATAATTACCTATGTTCTATCTTGAATGTCGTAATACTGTTTCTGATGTGGTTCTGACTGCAGAAGAGGCACACACAACAAGCTATGTAAGAGATACAAATCACTACACAAATACACGCACTGTATAGTTGGAGAAGTGAAAGCTTACCTCTTGACCAAGTTTTCCTCAGCTAAAAAAGAAAACAAATACAAGGAACAAGAAGAAGGAAGCCACAAATAGGTGGAGGAAGAGGAACTGGACAACAGAGATATACACTGGAATTTATGCTTAATGTTTTGCCTATGCATAAATCACTGCAATATATCCACAGTACTATCTCAACATAGTGTGATACATTATACTACCCTTCCAATCCTACATGTGCTTCAGCAGATAAAACTAGAAGAGCATTTAGAAAGCAAAAATCTGCTTCATGAAATAGCTGACTTGAGGTGCGTACATCAGTACTTTATACTCTAAGAGATCAAAAGCTGATATGCACAATTTATTTTAATCATACCCATGGTTTTTGAGTGACAACATGTCTGCCATAATTTTAGACCGTTTCCTGGATAGAAATACTTGAAAGAAAAGCCTCAAAAAGCAAGAGCTCATTTAGCAGTACTAAAAGTATATGAGGAAGAAAAAAGTTGAAAGCCTGTAGAAGAAATCTGATTTGCTCTGCAAAATCCAGGACATTCATACCAAAACCACAAGCCAGAAAAATGTAAACAAAGGGGATGTCAGAGCAGATTCTTTTGTAGCAAGTAAGACATACAACAAAATTCAGGTAGCCTTTCTAATAGAACCTCTACAATCAACCCTGCAAAAGTGACACTCAAGTCTGATAAAAAAAAATGAAACAATTTTTTTCTCACCTCAGTGCCTGGCAAAATCATGGAGAACTCCTCTTGGACACTATGCTAAGGCACATGGAAAATAAGAAGGTGATGGAGACAGCTAACATGGCTTCACTAAAGGCAAATCATACCTGAGAAATCTGGTGGCCTTCTACAAAGGGCTTACAACAGCAGTGGATGAGGGAAGAGCAGTGGACATTATATACATGGACTTCCGCAAAGCATTTGACACTGTCCTGCATGACATCCTTTTCTGGAAGCTGGAGAGATGTGGACTTAATGGATGGACCTCTCAGTAGATAAAATTTGGCTGGATGGCAGCACTCAGAGTTGCAGTCACCAGCTCAATGTCCAACAGAAAGTAGTGACAAGTGGATGTTCCTCAGGGGTCGGTATTGGGACGGACATTTTTAACATCTTGGTCGGTGACATGGAAAATGGGACTGAGAGCACCCTCAGCAAGCTTGCTGCTGACATCAAGCTGTGTGGTGCAGTGGACAAGCTGGAGGGAAGGAATGCTGTCCAGAGGGACCCTGACAGGCTTTAGAGTTGGGCCTGTGCAAACCTCAGGTAGTTCAACAAGGCCAAGTGCAAGGTCCTGCAACTGGGTCGAGGCAATCCCAGCACACGTATAGGCTGGGCAGAGAGTGAATCAAGACTAGCCCTGGGGAGAAAGACTTCAGGATGCTTGTGGACCGAAAAGCTCAACATGAGCTGCCAACGTACACTTGCAGTCCGGAAGCCAACTCTGAGCAACCTTACCCATTCTGTGATCTTTAAGGTCCCTTCCAACCCCTAATCATTCTATGATTTTACCAGAACACACCCTAAGGAAGACTTTACAAATGACAATTTGACAGTATGCAAAAACCATGTAGTAGCTCCAGAAGAAAGGTAAGTCCTACTTCCAAGCAGCAAGAAACATACACAAGTCAACTGCTAGCACTGACTAAAGATGTACATAAAGGTATACTATATATACAGCCACACTCTTCTGCAGGGAAGATTAATCAAGTATTTTCTAGAACAGGTCACCTACACTTTGGACAAACACTTGAAAGAGAGATTTTAATTATATACTTGATTGCAACTGTGTAACTGCAACCACATTACATAATGTCAACATAAACACGTCTGATGCCAACCAGAGGGCAAAGTCAAGGAGCCAGAGATGACCTACACCATTGTAATTTTTAAAAAAAATCAACAAACAGTGCATGTGCTTATCACAGGTTGCTTGAGATATACACAGAGTACATTGAGACCAAGAGTTGTGTCTACTGTAATTTTTAATTCTACATAGCTACATCCTGAAAGTTCTACAGATGTCCTCAAAATAATTGCTAGCATAGTCACTAAAAAAAAAAGCAAACACACATTTGGCAGAAGTTTTTAACTGAAATAGTTTAATATACAAAATACAGTAAAAATAAGAAATCAAAAGTAACACTACACAGACTTCGCTAAATGTGTTTGTTTCCTTGCAAGTAACCAGAGCATAAACATATTGTAACCGTACAGGCAGATTTCTCCAAACACAGAGGAGGCAAAATAACTTGTTCTTACCTAGATTGTTTCAGACATTTGTGAGAGATTTCCAGAAATCACTGTCAAAGTCTGCACAAAGCCATACAGGGATTTGACACATACCAGGGTGTTTCACACAATCCACAGCAGAGATCATCTACGTACAAGCATAAACCCATCGCACCTTCAGGACACACTGGGCTTTCAGGGCCTTCTCAAGTCATCACGTGGTTTACACCCAGTAAGTCTTCTATGGGACAGACAGTCAGACCTTGGGTATTTCAAATTCACTGAGCACATGCCATACTATGTCCACATGGCACCTCTGTCTGGGAAATGTTGCAACTTCATTCAGCAAATTCCATCCTTTCACAGGCAACAGAGCTGAATCTCATGAGCAGTGAGAGAAGCATCTCATATGCCTATTCATTTTCTACTTTCTTTAAATCATTATGGAAATTATGTATTTCCTGGGGAAAGCATCAGTAGAAATAACACAAGATCAACACATTGCTTTTGTAATTCCTTTAAAAATTAAGATGTGAACTGCTTTGGTTACAAGCCTGTCCTCTATCTAGAGCTCCATCTTATTTTTTATTCTATTACAACGCATTCAATAGTCTTTAATCATTAGCTAGGAAATCCTCAAATCCTCTACACAGGTTTGTGGTGTAAGACCCATTTTCCTTATCTGGATGCATGACAGATTACATAACAAAGTTAACTTTTCTTAAAAAGCCCAGTTTCTTTAAACTAATTCAGATTACTCCCTTTCACTGAAGTTATGTTTTTACTAGCATCTTCTCAGATATGGTCCAAAAGTAACTGTAACTAAGCTACAAACTCATGTTACATACATCAACTTACAGTTTCCAGGGTGGAGAACAAAAAATGAAAAGTCAATAAAAGATTAAACTGTAAACATCAAAAGTCTCCCTTGAGTTTGGTAAATGTTTATGTGCATAAAGACAAGGCACCTTGCATTCCTCAAATTCTATTTAACAACTTAGTACTTCCATAACACAGGCATAGGAAAGCATTTGGTGCTGAGAAAAACTCACTTTACAGGGAGAAAAAAAAAAATTAACACTTTGTTACCAGTGTACACCAGTAAAAACACCGTGAGAATTTAACTGTCACAGATAAACCCCACATCTGTAATAACTTTTCTAGAACATATAAAGACTGTGACTACAAGACAACAGTGTTGTGAATACATGAAATGTTTACATTCGTATGTTTGAATGAAGATATATGACTTTTGGTCAGCATGGTAAAACCTGTCACAGTTTCTCTGTTTATCCTGAAGCTAAAAATCTCTATAGCACCCTATTTACTGAGTCCCAATCCCACCCTAAAGGAATTGATTTCATTATCACCAGGTAACAATAAACAAGAGTTTATTTTAGGAGAGTGTGTAGGTTTGGGGGGGGAAACAAACAAAAAACCCACCCAAACAAAAACCACCCAGAAACAAACAAAACCCCCATCATTCATATAAACAAAACCCCACGTGTTTTCCATGACTGCTTAAAAACATTGCAGAAAAAGATAAATATATTCTCACATCAACCTTTGGAAAAGGTTTTCTCCTTTTATTGCTCAGACCACAAGTTTAGAGATTCCAGCCTGGGAAAATAAAACTGAGTTCATTTTTGTTTTCCTTTTCTATTTATTTAAGAATAAGTTATAGTTTCCTTATAATGACAACCAGAAGCAAAAGTGGATGCATACCTGTTCCTAAGTGTGTTTGGTTCAATTCTCAGGAATGCTCTTAAAAAGGCTCTTGATTTGATTTGTAGCAATTCTCCTAATTAAATACCAGATACCTTACATAAAGATGACTCTGGGCACAGTATTCCAGCTGCAGTATGCTACTTGAACCAAGTACTTTTCTTTTTTGTCCTTTCCCAAAATGGCCTCTCTTTTTATCACTTTTTCCCCCCCCCTACGGTAGAATTTCAGAATTATTCAAACAACTGAACCATCTACAACACTAGTTTTACAAATCAGTCTAAACTACACAGGCTATGCAGCTCAAATCTTAACTTTCTCTGTTTCTCATCAATTTTTTTTCTTGTGTTTGTTTTATCATTTTTGCATTCCTTACAACTTCTAAGCCTTCAAGTGCTGAAGGCCTAGCCAGCACATGATCTTAGCAGCTGACTTAAGGGCTATTTTATAAAGCACACATTCTCACGTCAAATAACACTGCATTATGTACTCAAAGTTTGCAAAACTTGGCAATGCCACTAGAGTACCCCAACTCATCGTGAGATATAACGATGACAAAGAATTTCAGTAAAAACAAAATACAAGTAATAACTAATATCCCCTTTGAATTGAACTTGTATGAATTTGTATTAAAAAGCTGTATAAAGATTACTTTCTTTGTCTTTTTAGTATAAAAAGTCTTGGTAACATGGTAATTCCATATAATTAAAGTGCGCTTTACATTACACTTTTGTCCTGGAGAAGTGATTTTATTGTGTGCAGCTAATTCAAAAAGGGCAATAATTCATAGTTTTTGTCTTCAGAAAACAAAGATCATATTTTACAATATCCTCCCACTGTTCTTGTGGGGGAGTCAGCCTAGAAGTCAAACACTGGCACATATTTTAAAGTTGATCCTCATTTCTTGTCAACTACATCATCATTTAAATGCTAAAGTTCCATTTTAACTGAAAAAAAAAAACCAGCCCCACACTGACAAGTCTCAGGGTTTTCACATCACTGGTTCTAAGCAAGACAAACAAAACACACAAACTCAAAGGAATCAAATTTCATTGTCTTCAGAAGAGTTCTTAACAGATTTAAATGTGTTAGAATTTATGTCAGAAATCAGTATGTAGCATTTCATCTTCTGATCTGTAAAGGAAGTGTCTTTACAGTTATCTCAGGATAAAATTTCTGAAAGAATGTCTCTCATGGAAAATACAGAAAAAACCCCACACTTTGCTCATTCCATTTTTCACATCATGTACATTAGATTATCACTATAATTACACTCACTACCAAAATTTAAAATCTAAACAGCATCTGAAGTGCAAAAGTTAAAGTACTCTAACGTAAATAAATGCAAATACATGTTTATAAGGAAATATAAACTTCTAAATTATACATAGCATTAAGTTTTACACATGTGAACCCACATGCATATTATTTATATACAAGACCACCACATAAAGATACAGAAATATGGAGGGTCTATACATATATACACATACACACACTGTATTAACATCCTACTCAGGCCTACATATGATCCACTCTGCACACTTTGAGAAGTTTACTTCAATTTAACGTAAATTGTGAGCAGGAGTAAATTAAGCAGGTGTATAAACCTGTGAAGAGTAAGGGTCATAATCATCTCAAATCAGGTATGCCCACATTACCAGGGAAGAGGCTCCCTATAAACACATCATCTGATTCTGATACTGAAGAAAAGTCAGCACCTAAAAATCCTAAAAATAAAGCTGTGTGCAAGAGGACTGCTTAAACATTTAACAGCACACCACAGACACGGTGTTGATTTTAGCAGTCTAAGATGACAACCATTGAGAAATACAAAACCACAATTTCTCATCCTTATATACTGCTTCAACAGTCCAGACCAAATAGAAAGTTTGGAAGAAAATTGTTGATCACTACTCTACAGACCCAGAAAAACTTAAAAAATAGCATGAGATTTCAATATAAAATTCTTCACAGTGTAGTCTCCTGCTTGACTATGATAAGCAAATACATCTTTGTTATCAAATCAAGAGCAGACAATATTTCAAATCATTTCAGGAAAAGATAAAATCATGAACCTACAACACACAAATAACTACCTCGTAACAGTTCCAGATATCACATGATTTTTTTTAAAGTCTCTGCCAGTATGCCAAGTAACTTTGAATATGCAAACAATCCCATCAGGTTTAGTGAAACAATTGTGTATATAGATACACTTGCAGGCTTAAGCTTAAAATGAAGACTCTAAGGACTAAATAACATACAAATTGCTCTGTAGGGTGGAGGAGGTAGAGACTACCACTTAACAAGAAAAGAAAGTAAAAACAAACAAACCAAAGCCTTTCTTCCAGTTTTCCCTTTCTTTGAGCCACTTCCCTCTCGACAACCTTGGGAAAGCAGATATTTCAGCTCTGAGAAACTGTGACTAGAGGAAAGTTCCTCATTCAAGTGTGCCCTGCAGAGAAGCAGCTAAATGATGCTCTCTTTTATGCAATTAAGAAACTGCAACAAACTAGTGTTCAAAATTTTTATGTCAGTACTCACTAAAGTAAGTTTGACTTTTTGAGCACAGGCCAGCACATTTAGTTTTCTTTACACAATGGTACATTGTTAGGAAATGAGGTTTAAAATCAAGTTTGTAGTAAGCCTATTAAATTAATAAACTACTCAAGAACAGTAAATAGAAACAATGAATACAACAATCTTAGCTTTTCCATTCTTGCTAGCACAATAATTTCTGAAAGGTGAAATATGAAAAGTATTCAATCTGTTTCAGACGTGTATGTGACCAAGTGACAAGTGTTGGCCAAGCTTTGAAAACAAATATGGTAACGTGAAATGGTACACCTTTCTACAAAAGTTAATTTAAAAAAGCAGGTAGCCATTTCTTAAACTATAAAGAATGCAAAATTTAGAAATAAGGATGTATATTTTATACTTTTTTGAAAACACTTCATTAGTTGCTCTTCAACAAAAGAGAAGTTCCACTATTTAGTGAAGTCCAGATTGATGATCTACAAAGAGATGTAAGGCAAAGCAATCAAAAAAGAAAAAAAACAAGAACAAAAAAACCCCACTCCTGCCTGAAATTATTTTACCTCGGTAAAAACAAGGGGGAAGAGGAAGACAATTTTTTTCCATTAAAATCATCCTGAATATTTAGGCTGGCTTTTTTCTCCTTTGCAATCACTATGATAGTTTTACCTGGGTCTTTCACACAATAAATACGGATAAAGTAAAACTTAACTTTATTATACAACACGATTGTTAAAACAGAGAAATCGCAAAAGGCAAAGGCAGCGGTGGCTCAGGCAGAAGAACAGTGGATTTCAGCGTATTGAGCGAGGTTTACCGAAGTGCAGGTGAACTGCGCCTGACAATGGTGTCTCTCCGGAGGGTCTGCGGTGAGTGCCACCCCCGCCCGCCCAATGACCCACCGCGGCCAGCAGCAGCCGCCAGCCAGGGCTGACTCAGTCCCCTCCCGCTCCACGGCCACCTGCCAGCTCCCGGGGCTGGCCCCCAGCGCCACCCCGCATCGCGCACCCCTGTCCCCGGCGCAGCGCCCGCCCCCACGGCCCGGCACCGGCCGGGCAGCACCGCGGGCGCTGCGGGACCCCAGCCCCGGCCGGCGGCTCTGCCGGGCTGCCCGGCACAAGGAAAGGCGTGCGAAGCGCTGCGCGCCGCTTTGAATCCTGGGCTGTCGGGGTTGGTTTTTCCTTGTTGCTGTTTGTCTTTTTTTTTTTTTTTTTTTGGTGGAAACTTTCCTTTCCCAGCAGAGGCCGGTACAGCGTGAACTGCCCCGGGGCGCCGCGCTACCATCACAGCTGACAGCTTTCTGCCCCCCGCGCCCCCCCCGTTCCGCAGCACTAAAAAGCAGCGGATAGATCCGGCCGGAGTTTGTTTTTAATAACGGCTTTCAGTTCGCACAACCACTTGCATCCCCTGCCAGCAAAATAAAAGCCAGGCTCGCATACGAGCATCCCGCACAGAACCTCCTCCACACCGGGGTCGTGGGGGGCACGGCAGAGAGACAACCGGGACGCCGCGGGGCAGGAAGTGGGGACGGCGGCAGGGAAGTTGGGATGGGTTTTGTTTATCCCTGGAGCAGAGCCGCCGGGAAAGGAAAGTTCACAGCCAATAACAGCGCCCACGAGCAGCGGGTCCGGGCTGGAGGGAGGAGGCTCGCTTTGGGGCCTTCTTCTTACCTTCTGGTCTACGATGGAGCAAGCCATTTCCCGGACGTGGGCGAGGCTGAAGTCGCCCGAGGAGTCCTGCAGCAGCAGCACCGGCTCCCGGCTCAGCCCGATCTGGAGGTGGAAGGCGACGCCGCCACCGCCGGCAGCAGCCCCCGGCGGCGGCAGCGGGCTGGGCGGCCGGGCGCTCATCGGAAACTTCCCGCCGGAGCCGCCGCCGGAGCCGAGGAGTCAGGGACGGAGGGGCAGAGTCAGGCACCGCCGCAAAAAGTTTGCGGCCGCCCCGGAGGCGCCGGGCGAGTTTCCCCGCGAAGTTTCAGGAAAGTCCCGCTGAGCTCCTCCCGGGTGAAAATGGCGGGGGGGTGGCGGGAGGACCGAGGAGGATGCAGACAGGAA
This sequence comes from Corvus hawaiiensis, assembly GCF_020740725.1. NCBI lineage: Eukaryota > Metazoa > Chordata > Aves > Passeriformes > Corvidae > Corvus > Corvus hawaiiensis. Next base: position 28,256,441 of record NC_063218.1, on the reverse strand, counting down.
AAGGCGGCGAGAAAGACGCGCGGGGGGAGCCCAACCCAGCGCCGCCGAGGTGGTGCCGTCGCTCGGGCTGTTGGCGCCGTGCGCGGCGCGGGGGCGGGACGGGCCGCGCCCTCCGCCGGGACGGGCCCGCGCCCAGCTGGGCTGGGCTGGGCCGCGCAGGTCCGCCACCAAAGGGCGGCCGCCTCCCGGCCAGGCGGCCCGGGCACGGGGTCGGATGGTTCTCCGTGGTGGAGCGAGGCTCATCTGGCTCCGGTATCCCCACCTGGCCCAGTCAGTGGGTTGCAGTGCTTGCAGGGGTGAGAGCTTCCTCGTCCCCCATGATTCCCGTTGAGCAGTACCTCAAGAGGCAGGTGGAGGCAGAGCCTGAGGACAGTCGGGGGTTTCCCTTGCTGGCAGGCAGCACGGTGGCCTCTCCCGGGCAAGGCGGCAGCTGCCCTCGAGGACGGAAAATAGTGCCAGGGAAGCGGGAGCTCCCGTCTGGCTCCGACTCTTCTGCCCGGCCTCGGCCGGCCGCTCCGGTCAGCATCGTGCCTCACCCTCCAGCACTCGCCGCGGGTTTTGGGAAGACGTAGGGACAGGTCGCACCCATCTCTTCTCTAAAACAGCTTCCAGTTTCAGGTATAGTCTGTGTTAAGGAGGAACACCCTGCCAAACCAAAACCAGGATGGGTTACACTTCCCAACTCTTGGGATCGGTGCAAGACCCACACGTTTGCACAAGAAGCACTCATGGCAAGGCAACATTTAGTCTAAAAAACCTTCTCTCGAAGATGTGCAAAGGCAGTGGAAATCTGAGCTGTAAATATTTTAAATACCAACGGAAAAACTCTTAAGCTAGGTATATGTGGCACCTGTAGGGATGACTACTACATGTGTATGTTTGAAAATTCAGTAGTTGATCTGATTTACAACTTGTTTCATTGCAAATTGCTTTTTTTGACCAAAATTTACGTCTGCAGCGTTGTTTTATTTTGATCCTGTGTTAGTAGGACCCATTCTACTGTTGTCAGCTGATTTCCAACCCGGGAAGTACTGCAAGCTTCCCATGATCCCGTGGCCTAGCCAGCTTTTCTGTACAGGAGTCAACGTAAACATACTAGAGAAACATATTAGAAAATCCTGCAGCCCTGCTTAATTGTTGAATCTGAGGTTCAGAGTGGACCCTCTTACTTCCTAAACTCCCAATGAGAGCTTAGGCATGGCTAGTTCAAATCTTTAATTCAGACGTGGCTCATATCTTAAAGATACAAAAGAATACCTAAAGCACTCAACAGGAGGGTCTCCCTTACACTTTTGTGTTTTCATTCTAGCTCAATTCTAAATAGATTTTCCTTTGTATGTTTCATCCATATAGTAAATAATAGAGTGAACGTCGCCATCAGACTTAAAGTTGTGCTTTCACAAATTCATATCAAACCTACTTTTGCTGATGCGTTTGATGGCAACTCTTTAAGAAACCTAAACCACTCATTTATGACACAGCCCTTTAGCAATTCATCAGATAACTAGAGCAGAGGTAGCAGTAACAATACTGAGAATTACATGTCCTTGGTTTTCTCATGTATGTGAAATCAAGTGATAGAGGTGATATGACATGACTTACCTGCAGCTCCACATCCTCTGTACAGACACAACTTTTTCTTCAAAAAGAAAGGTTACAGTATTTTTTTAAAGTTGTAGGTTGCTGAGTTGTTTGTTAAGTATGGCAGCTGTGTTGAATACACCTTTGTAATCAGAATAGATTAGGGCAGGATTTCTTCTGCGCTGTGCCAGCCAGTCATATACAAATGCCATTTATAAAAGGATTCAGTGGCACCACGTGATGTGCTCCTGAGTACAACCTGGCCTGTTGTATATACTGAAATGTCATCTATTTCATGATCCTTCCAGATCAGGGGATTGTTGTGCTGATGCTAGGGAAAGGAAAAAATCGTTCACAGCAGTATCCGACCTCATACAGTGTGCATGCCTGGTTGCTAATCTGTACATGCACAGGTGGAAAAACCACTGGAAGTTTAGGTTTCACTGCGCCTGTACAGATCAATTTAGCAGTACATGAACTGCCACCTCGAAGTTATGGGGGGAAAAATGAGTTTGCTACACACAGTTACACAGTTTATGTATCTGGCCATGTACAGGAAGAGGGCAGTCAGCAGAGGATGTCACTGTAACATCACATTATGAAAGCATCTCTAAGCTGCCCTCAAGGTACAATTTCTGTAATGTTACCTCTAATTGCTCTACATTGCCAGACTATGAAGGGTGAATAGTAGTCTTTGTATGTTCTCATGCATTGTATGCATTGTATACTTGACCCTCCACTTCGGTGTGTTTCTGAACCTGTGATCTTCTGTTCTTTCAGCTTTCTGCATTGTATAGATGGAATTCTGTTCTATTCATTGGGAGTAACATCCCCTTCATAAAGTTTTTATTCCTTTTTGCTTTTCTCTATCTGTGATATAACTGGTCCTTTTTTGAACAGACAATTGTCCATTTATCTTCCATCTTTTCAACAAAAGCAATTTTATGGCACATATGTTTTAATTAAAAAACAAACAGCCAGCAAAGACTAATGCAGAATATGCCTAAGCAATGGAGAATATTGTGTAAGTCAATTTCTTTGACCTAGATGGTGGTAGTTTCTAGGTTAAAGTTGTTGACATAAAATTTAGTTCCTGTATGTTTACAAAGAGAGAACACAGGTCATTACAATGAGATGTTTACTATGGGTTTTGTGAGGCAGATAGTGGAATATCATATCTCATTCTGTGATCACTATTTTGAAAAATAGGTTGCTTGGCAATATGCTCAATAGTATAGTGTATCTTGGCAGGAAAAAAATAATAGAAGAAAAGCAAATAAAGAGTAAGAAGAAGCAGTCACTGGAAACTAGATAGAAAGTGAGACTGAAAATAAAGTTTAAATTTTAACTGTGAAAACAAGTAGTCATTAGAATGAATAAGCCATGAAAGTGACAGGTAGCCTTTTCTGATGTTTGCAAGTTTAGAGTGAGTGTTTACTCACAAGCTTTTTGGGCTCAGTACTGTGGTAACTTCTTTGGTTTCCCAAGGTAAGAGTGGAAGACATCTGCCTTTAGCTGTTTGTTGTGTTCCTAATGAGATCCAGAAAAGACAGACCACATGAATTCAAAGATGTAAAGATAGTAATTTTTCTTTCTCCCTTGTAAGTAATGTATCTTTTCTCAGAAGGAAAGCATCACCTGTCTAGGAAGAAAGTGATTTGGCATAAATCCTTTGTGCCTTAGGTCACTTTCACATGTGCACTTCTGCTGGACTCCATAAGCAGTTCAACACAAAGCAGAAGCCTGTAGAAGAGTTTACCTTCCAAGCCACTGCTGAAGATAACGGTTTTTCATCCTTGAAAATTTATCTCTTCTACGTGCAACAGATCAAATGTTAAAGTAGGCAAAGACACTTCATTGCTGAATCAGGCCAATACCTATTTTTGCATTCTGACACTAAAATTGTTCAGTTTCTTTCATCTAACACATTCTCAATCTACTCACACACCTCTATGCTAGAGCAGAAACCTCAAATTTTACAAGGAGTAGCTCTCATGTCTAGAGGTGGTTTACATATTCTTTATATAGACTTAGATTTTAACATTGAACATTCAGCCAAATCTGTTTATGTCAAGAATAAGTGAACATACCTTGTTTCTACAGTTGAATACAGACTGTGTTATTTGCATTCTTACTAAACAGCAAAATGTGCTTTATTAAAGACAGGTCTACAAAAGTGAAAACCTTTTTTCTTTCTGCTGTTTTCAGGTGCCGAAATGATGTTTAAAGTAGACTGCATGCTCATGTAATTTCTCTCCTGAAACAAAAGCAGAGCATTGAAAACTAATTAACAAAGGAAAAAAAGAGTAAAACTGACTGGTAAATACAATGGAATGAAATTTGGGAAGAAATGTGTAGACTATGATGGAAAGTAAAAGGATTCTAGAGTTGGAAATGCAAATGTCACTGAATCTGGAATTGGTATTGTGTTAGGGCTGAACTGGTAAGTAAAATGGAGCTGGTATCTGAACTACTGACAACATAGCTTCACAGATAAGCTCCTGGGTATTTTTTTGGAGAGACGAAGCAGATGTTAGCTGTACAACTGGTTAGGGATTTCCCGATAAACTACTTATGTCTGTGAGAAAATGATAACATTTCAAGATCTAAATGGTTGTTGTGAATACTGTCAGTAAATCTCCCAAATTTTTTGTTTGTTGTTTTGGTTCTGTTGGTTTGTTTTAAAAGAATGTTTCCAATTGTTGAAAGTGCTTCATCATTTCTAAAAGGAAAGGAGTATTATCTTCCATGACTTTATACTAAAAGTAGATCGTTAGGACAAAACATTTAAAAATGGTAAGCTTAATAATTTAAAACTCAAGTTTAAAAATCTGATACAACTCAATGTAGTATTTTTTTTAATGAATCATAAAACAAGTCTCATTTTTTTCTCTTTTTATATCTTGGAAATGGAAGTTAAGGTCTGGTTCAGGCTGGCAAAACTGTTTGCTGACTATGGAAGCATGTCACTGGGCAAATGGATCACAGACATACAAGGTAGATAACATTAAAATAGAGCTGAAGTATTGCAGAATAAAGCATTTTTATGCCAAATATCTGCATACTCTGTTTCTTTGAGCAAAAACTGTGCTGCTTTGAGAGGGAAAAGGTTTTTTTTGTTTTCTTTATTCTCTGTGCACCAAACTGACCTCACTATACTTGAAAAATTCTGGGAGAGGGCAGGCTCTGTTTATCCCAAAGTATGCATTGAGGATGTTTGTTATGGCTTGATGATAGAATAACTGATACATTCAGATAAGCATGAGTATCTTGGCAGTGTTTGTGCATATTTGTACAAATTGTCCTCACTGGCTCTCTGGTTCTTAGGAGCACAGTATGCCTGGAACAAGATGGTCATTGCTGCTAAAAACTGCTGAGACACTCTTCCCATCCTGGGGATACTGAAGTGAGGTAGCCATTGTGCCTAAAGGAAGACACAGCACAGGTTTAATTCAGTAATTTCTTAATTCTATGTCTTAGGTGATTTCTGAATACACTATCCCGTGTGAAGGACACCTTTTTTATCACTTACATACCACCATTTCACTAAACAGTCCTGAATGGTACTGTCTTACAATTCTACAGTGACCTGACATTTATGGCTCCAAGAGCTATATGCTTTCTAATTGTATATAATATGCATTTCCTCTTCAGAAATTATTGCATGATTTTCACTTTTTAGTTGGGCATAATTTTCAATAAGCAGCTAGTGTGTTTGCTGCATTTGGTAATTTTCTTCAAACTAGATTGATAATCCCATTAGTAAAATATGTATGCTATTGAAAATCAATTATACAGTATTTTAGAGGTTTTTTTATTATTATAGCAAATTTCTTGAAGTACTATTCACTAATTAATACATATGAACATAACCAATTTACAAATGTCTTGGTTTGAAAGACAGGTGTCTGCTAAGGAAGGCAGAAGCTTCCCTTGGAATGGCAGATGCAACCCCCTTCCCTCCGAGTTATTATAATTTTGAAATCAAGGGGCTTTTAGGCAAAGATGTGGAAAACAGGAATAACAATTCTTTACTATTATATATCTATATGTGTATAAGCAGTCAAACAAACAACAATAACTCTGGCAGTAACAGCAAACAATCACAAACCCAGTGCCAGCCTTCTCGGCTGTCAGGCCCTTTCCCCTCGGGTGCAGTTCCGCTCGCAGCCGGCAGGGGCGCTGGCGGCTCCCGGTGAGCAGGGCAGGTGCGATGGTTCCCCCGCGGCTGCAGGGGGCGCTCCGGGGCGAGCTCGGGAAACCCGCGGCTCTGGTGCCCTGGGATCCCGGGAAGGGATGGAACAAAGGCTTCACAAACCCCTGGGCAGCCGATCCCGGACTCTCAGGAACAGCAGGCTGGAACGGCAGACTGGAACGGCAGGGACAAGCACAAATCCTGGATGGCAGATGAGATGTATCCGAAAGGGGAACCCCCCGGAGGTCGGGGCAGGTCGAGCACGGCTACAACGCAGCGAAGGCTCGAAGCAACGGCGGGGCAGGGCGGCCACAGCCCGGCTCCCAGCGGGGCAGGGAAGGCGGGCTTTGGGAGCCCGGGGCTTCTCCAGCAGAAGGAAAAGCAGCCGAAGAAAGCAGCTTCCCTCTCTGTCCAAACACTGAGACGGACTGCCCACACACCCAGGTGAAACAAAAAGAGCAGCCAGCTCTTTTGTTTTTCTGAAGTATCCAGCCATTTGTTCCCCTAGCAACATGTATGGGGGAAAATTCCTTTAACAGAAAAAAACCCAAAAACCAGGAGAGCTCCTAAAACCCCAACAACAAACTTTGTTCTTTTACTCAGCAAGAGGGCATTATACTGTTACTTAATTCTAATATTTTTGTGGCTACTGTCCAATTCTCCTTGTCATTATCATTGAAGTTCTTCATCAGTTCAAAAGGGACCTTCATCAGGTCCTGGGAATGAGAGTACTGCTGCTGCAGAATCAGATATGTGTGGTGTAATTGATGCATGATTTTGACCTGTAGGAATAGGTGTCATTGTTATAGTATTTCTGTGAGTGGATACAGTGTGAAGAGTCTGTTAACTATCCATCAACAGTTGTGTCCAAAGCTTATGGAGCCAAAGTAGAGAACAAGCAGAGTGGCCAAGAGAAAGTAAGGATAAGAGTGTCTTATTTGTGAGCTGAGCAATGTCTGGTAGTACAGAAAGGACACAGGTTTACAAGCAGTTTTAAAATTGAGCTAGAAATTTATCTAACTGCTAGATATGTCTGAAATGATTACTGACTTTCTTCTCTGATATTTTAAAATATTGCCAGGTTGATTAGTCCCTCTATGACTAGTTTTAACATACTTTTATGTGGTTTGATATTTTTATTTGATATTTATATATTTACAACATCATTTTTTCTCCAGTGTAATCTGAATAAATTAAATTATGGTTAACCTAAATTATTTAATGATTGTTGCATGAATAATAAGACCACACACAGGTCCAGGTAAAACAGGTGGGATTGTTGAGACAAAGATATAAGACAATCAATAAACACTGCTCCTGTATTCTTAAGTGCAAGTTTCCTCACTTGTAATGATTTAATGAGTTAAGAGAGACTGCCTATAGGAATAGGGAACCAATAGATTTCTTACCTAAATTATCATTGATCTTTTAATATTTATTGATGTTGGTTACTGCTGCTGCTTTGGTTTCACTGCATGACACTGAAAAGCCAGAGCTGAGAATAAGCTCAATTATGGGGGAACCTAGTATTTTACACAGGAGGAGAAAGGATGAAGGAATGAAATGATGCAGGGGATCACAAGGAACCTGTAGAAGAGAGGAAGGTAAAAATGGATAGAGAGAAGATTCACAGAAAAATTTATTGCAAGGAGTACTACAGTTGTACATCATAGCTTCTTACTTTAGAATGTTCAGATTTAAAAATTTGACCCTAACAGTTGAGCAGACTCTGTTCTAAGATAACTAAAACTATATTTTGCCTTCATTTACAGCCACTGCCTTGCAATGTTAACTTTACTTTATCATAGTTTTTCAGTTTGGGGTTCAAATTAAGAAACATTTAATTTCAATTTTCAACTAATGGAAGACTGGTAAACACACTACATGCTGTATGAACGCGAAAAGTTGTTCCATACAAGGCTTGAAAATAATGAAAGTTCGCTCTTACACCAATTGCATCACATGTTTATTCAGGATAACCTCATAGAACTAAAAACATGCATAAAACAAAACCTCTGTTCTTGTATCTTACTCCCAACATAAAAAAAAAAAAACAAACCTACACATAAAGAAGACTTAGTTGGTGAACTTCTTCAAGTAATAAAAGGCTCTTTAATTTAAACCATAATTTAGGCTTAATCACAGGGAGAAAAAGGTGTATCTTTTCCCTGTTGTAATAGACAAACGTCTCAACATGAAGCTCTACACAATGCTGCAGCATTGTCACCCTGGGTTATATAAACAAGGAAATCGTAGAGTGGAAAGACATTTCAAACAGATTTCTGTGTTTGATTATGCTTAAATTTAATGGATCTTGACATGATGACGCATGTGAAGAGAGTCTTAAAAGTAACTTGATTGGAATAATGTTTTTTGGGGATATAAAAGAATGTAGCAATTTGAAATTAGACAGAAGTATAGATAGACAAACAGAAGCAGTCAAAAATAATGCATAATTAGTCTCATCTTGATCATTGTTTATATTATCCAGAATAAAGGATTTTTTAGGGGGAAAAAAAAAGTTTTAAAAAAAACTGCATGTGGAAATCAAACATAGAAATAAGTCACATTTTTTAATTTTTCCCCTTGGAGTTCCACAAAGAAAGTCAACAAATTTGTATGTGGATATCTTCCAAACATGAGTTCTATGTGTTCATCCTCTGCCACGTGAATACACCACTGGTTTTGAGTATATTTTTACTACAGCTTTACGAAGCAGAGCAAGACTGTTATTTCCATGTGGAGTGCTATGGAATGAAGCATATTTTTAATTCACGATACTTTGTGAAAACAAAGGTATGCAGTCTTTATTTAAACATAATATATATGTAAGATTTATACTTTTGCAGTTAGCCAGCTAGAGACACAAATTAATTTATTTAAAGCTGAATTTCATACCAGTGCACTGTGCTTTACAGCTGAGACAATTTCTCATAAATTATGGACCACATCGTTCCTTAATAGGGCAGGGAATTTAATTTAGATATGACCAATATCAAATTAACTCAATAACCACTTGCCCCCCACCTGCCTCCTGCCTAGAAAGAAAGAAAATGCTCTCCTCTGAGGAGGAGACTGTCCATGCGTGTTTGTTGGGGCAAACCTTCAGCTGCTGCTTTCCCTTCAGACTTGAGCACACAGCGTTGCAGAGGGCTCTTTATATATGTCTGCATAAATGTGGTACAAGTTGGAGCTTTATAATAAACCTGATGTAAGAAATTTGATGAAATAATAGTTTTAGGTAACTCTGTATCTTCCTTCTTTAAGACACTGAGATGTGAAAGTCCCCACAGACACAGCAAAGAACAGGCATTTGTCTTAAGCAAGGTTCATTAAGATTCTAGGTGGTCCTGTTTGGCTGATCCATATTAATTGCAGCAATGACATTTGGGGTCAGGGGATCATTAAACAGCTGGTCTGTATTACTTTGACCTAGTCTCAGGTGATGTGATTTAGGAAATAGTTAATTACATTTTTTTCAGTGACTCACATATTTAATATTAGGGTGGTTGATCTTTGTGCACTGTAGACCCTTGCAGCTGTTTCTCATCATAAGGTTCCTTCTCTGTATTCACCACAACACTTAAATACATTCAGTTAAGTTTCATAAATTATGACTCCTCGACCAGCAACATGGTATCTAGAAGTAAGCAAATATAAAGCATACAGGTACAAAGCTCTACTGGAAACTCTAGGACCTTGAAGGAAAAAGAGAGAAGCAAATTATCAGAAAACATTTTTTTCTCATTTCAATCAACCCAAAGCCCCCCTCCTCAGCAGTTTCAATTAAAGTTTAGAATACGTTACCTTTTTAGGCATTTTGCAATAGACAAACCATACAAACCAGGAACTGAAAATATCAGTTATTAAGATAAAGATTTGAAGTGCATTTAATATATAGCACCTCATTGAGTCAGTAGTTGGTAGATTACATAGGTACTTTCCAATGAAAAATTATCTGTTTTTCCAAAAGCCAAAATAATTCAGTGTAGAATGCCATATATTATATTCATTACAAATATTTATGTTAGTTCAAGAGGATATGAAAAGTGTGGGGAAGCTGGGAACTTGAATTTTATGTTTTTCACAGCACCTGTCACTTAACTGCATTGTAGCCAGCAGCATATCCTTAGAGCATTGATCTAATAAAATTCAATGCTTCTGCAAAGGGGCTCAATGCCAATGGCTGTGAGAACCTCAATTTTATATTTCCTGAGTCTGGCATATTTAAATTTTCATCTATAACACTAGATTAAATTTAATCTTTATGTTGAATATATGGTAAGAAACTGGATTAAGCTCTGAATTCTCTAGTTAACACTCACAAAGTGCTTCTTGTAATAATATCACTTGGATTATTTATCCTGTATACTGTTCATGAAGATAGATGTCCAACATTTCCGCCAGAACTCTTTGTCAAAAGTTTATTCTGCCCAGGATAAAGTTCAGCTGTTTTCACAGAAGTGTTTCATTGCAAAGGTCTGAGACCACTTCCCTTATTCCTTTCAGGAATACAATAACAAATGTTTGGAGGGATAGGATGTTCATGAACATTATCCAACAGATTGTTATTTGCAGAAGAGAGACAGTGTTTTATTACCATTTTGAAAATGTAGTTTCAAAGTTTTAGCTGGGTCTATAGAATTATATTTTCTTTTTAAGTCTCACTGCACTGAAAGTTCTACATAAAAATTAGACAGGGATTTCAAAAATATTTCTTAAATTTATTTTAAACTTTAAATAAATTTTCATTGATATGCATACCTATTCTGTTCTTTTTCCACAGTACTATGTATTTTTAATGACAAAAATATTCACAGAGTTTCAATAAACTTCAACAATCACAGTTGTATGTGCATGTAATATAATTTACAATAAATTCATCCAGATAGGATTTATCTTAGGTATCACACTTAAGCAAGAATTATGGGTAGCAAATTTTAATGTCTGTTCATGATAAACTGATGTTTAAAGAGTAGTTTGAAAAGAATCATTAGGTGATCTTGTCTAAAGAATAGACTGGACTTAACTGTAGTCTACTTAAAGACATTTCCCCAGACAAAAATCTTTCTGCAAAGAAGAAAATAATTTCACAGTTCTTTGAGATCTTGTAAATATTCTACACTTGAAAACTCTAGCTTTTATACCAACATGATTCTTCTCACATGAGATTCTGGTGTTTACGTACACTGTACACTTTTAATTTTGATACTAAAGATTTCAAAAGTTCTAAGCATTCTTTCTGGATGCAGGTGACCTTTCTAATTCAGATATACGTATTGCAAAGAAAAGCCTACTCAGGGTAGCATTTGTCTGGCAGTTTGTTCTGTAAATTCACCACTTTGCTTGCAGTGAATTAAACTGTAGAGATACAGAATAAAATTAAGAACCACCATATTTCCTGATCAAAGGTTTGTACATGGGTTGCTTTGCATCAAAAATTTCCATAATACTGGTATTTCTGCCTTGGGGGAAATGGTGGTTAGAAATAAAAAGAAATTATAATTAAGGCATATCAATCATATGTTTTGCAACACTCACTCATATCATTGTTACATGCCATTCTTAACTAAAAGAGCAGAGATATTTGTAATTCTTTTTGACTGCACCCTGACCAAAATAGAAGATACAAATTGTGATCCTGCCCACTTCTGAAGCATAATCAAAAAAACCAGCATTGAAACATGTGGACTGAAAAACCACTGTAATAGAAATATTCAACTATGTCACATGCCGGCCTATGACACTTGAGATTCTATAATAGACATAGGAAAATTTGTTAGCATGCTTCACAGCAAGAATTGACTTAATGTAACACAAGACATGGCACCTGGATATAGTTATCCTGGAAATTTTGAAAATTTAATTAGTTACAATCAGGTGAAGACAAATTTAATAGGGTAGTTTATGTGCAAAACCTGCAGATTCCAGGTTTATGTCAGAGTACTATGACCTACAGACAATTTACTGCACTTTAATGTAAGAAGATAAATATTTTCATTGACTTTCGTTTGCAAGCAATTAATTCAAAATTGACTATTATTTTCTCTTTCATTTGCTCCAAACCTTCTCAACAGGATCACTTCCCTAAGTTAGAGGAGTGTTACTCAGTGCTAAAGAAACAGTTATGCCAATGTGTGTTTCACAGCAAAATCCATGGTGATGTGATGATTAAGGCAAACAGGATTTCTATTCTCAAAGAATAAATGCATGGCCAGGATCATCTGTGGTGATTTTAACCTCATCCCTTTGAACTGGGTTTGTGTGGCAAGGTTTTGGTGGTGAGGGGGTCTGCAGGCATTGCTTCTGTGGGAAGCTCATGGAGGAATGGATGCCAGCCAGCTCCAAGAGAGAGCCACTGCTGGCCAAGGCCAAGCCCACCAGTGACAGTGGGAGCACCTCTGGGGTAATACAATTAAGAAGGGGAGGCAAAACCTGCACACCACCAACAGAAGTCAGAAGAGAGGAGTGAGAATATGTGAGAGGAGCTCTGCAGACACCCAGATGAGTGAAGGAGAGGGAGAAGGTGCTCCAAGTGCCAAAGCAGAGACTCCACTGCAGCCCATGGTGAAGACCATGGTGAGTCAGGCTGTGCCCCTGCAGTCCATGGGGGTCCACAGTGAGTAGAAATCTACCTGTTGATCATGGAGGACCCCACGCTGAAACAGGTGGATGTGGCCAAAATAGGCACTAATTTCCCCAAGTCAAGCCTGTTTTGCCTGTGATAGTAACTGTCTCTCACTGTCCTTATCTTGACCCACAAGCCTTCCCTTATATTCTCTCTCCTCTGTGCAGCTGAGGAGGGAAGTGATAGAGAAGCTTTGGTGGGCACCTGGTGTCTAACTAGGGTCAGCTCACCACACCCTTCAAATGCCTCTTTTCTTCATTCTGTTATCTTTCTCTCATATGAAAAAATCATTGAAACATTTCAGGAGTGTGAATATTTGTCCTCATTTGTTGCTCATATATAAAATTTCAGTCTTTGTAATATCAAGAAAATTATTATTTCTCTTTACTCTCTCTTAAAAGCATCTCTGTTCTGGAAAAGTTTAACAGTGACTTCAGTAACAATTGAATTAATAAGATCCCAGATATCTAAGGCAGTGCACATTAAGTTAGTTTGTATTTGAATTTTTGCTTCAGTGCTCCTCTGTTCCAGTGCTATTGAAAAGTTATCCAAAATCCTGTATCTGATCCACACTACTACTGAACAACTTTATGTCCTTCCCCTTTAATTTTTTGAACTCATCAAATTAGAGATCCATTTGTCCATTAGTTCCAATGAATACCATGTTTCTCAATGCACTTAGCAAAGGCTCCTATAAGAGAATTATTTTAGGTGCCTTATATAGTCAGTGGTGAGAGAGGCACTCTTTTATGAGCTGACTCACCCTCCGGGGCTTCTTGTCTCTCTCCATTGTCTATACAGGAATGTTGAATAAACATGTTCTCCAGTCCTGTATTCTGCTATCATTGTGTGGGGAATTCGTGCCAGCATTCATGCTTTTTAAAAAAAATTTTGGTGTTTTCAAAATGGCCTTGTTAGTCTGGTCACACTCTCAGTTTCAGCGAGAGCTAGCTGCTGTTTTTCAAATAAAGATTTTGAAAATTCCAGTAAATGTCTACTTCAGAACCTTTTTTGCTTATAATTCGATGACCTAATTTCCTAATACTGATAGCTACCACTTCCATGCATGTGTTTGTGATTAGATTTTTGGCCTAAACCTCTAGAGAACAGGAAACTTGTTTTTGACATCTGCATGTAAACAAGAAGCCCCGGGCTGCTTTACAGCTCTCTCTGGGCAGAGCTTCTAGAGGTAGTGATACTCTCTGCTGCGTTTGTCACTGAACAAGGGGGAAAAGTGATTAGGCCAGGCCCATTTCCCCTACACATGTGTAGCAGCTCAGGTCTTTTCAGTTAAAGATCTTGCTTGGAGGGGAAAAATACCCTTGTTATGCTCTGCTGACAGAACAGGTGACAAAAGACTGAACTCAGTATTTCAGGGGAAAGAAGGTAGTACAACTCTTTGTGCAATTTTTCAGTAAAAGGACTCACAATACTGACAACCATGATTTGTGGGTTATTTGGGGGTTTGGCTTTTGCATCTGCTTTTGTGGGAGTTGTGGTTATTTGGGGTTTTTTATCCCTAGATTGCTAGTAACACTGAACAGTATCCCATTGGAGTTTATTGAAACTACACAAACAAGGTAATTTCTGGGTTTTTTTCATTGTTGGGTGGGGGGTTTTTTTACAATTTTCAAGAATTTTAAAATCTCATAATATTTGCTGAAAATTTACATAGCAGTATATTTATATTGAAGTACACAGGATATTTCATAAATTATTTTGGCTTCAGATATTCCTGTTCTCTTTTGTGTTAGTCTTTGTCATGTGTTGCTGTGCATCTTCTATGGGGCTTACTGCTTTATATATTAGTGACATATTGAAGATTTCCATTACAGGAGAATTCTGCAATTTTCTGTGTTGTGGTCCTGTTGTGTGGTAATATCAAAAAGAATAAAAATGTGATGGAAATTAGTTCCTCAGAAATACTTTGCAGGTGATAATCAAAGGGAAAGCATTCAGGGTACATTCACTGCTACCATGCTGCAAGAGGAGTGTAAAAAAAAAGTTATTGTTGTACAGTGTTATCCCTAAATACGCATTCAAAGCTTTAGTTCTAGATCTGTTTGACATATTTAGAGCATGTGACAAGATCTTCAAAAATTTTCCACTTTCTCAACTAGCCTTCAACACTTGTGAAATAAACTGACTACAGAGTGCCATGTTAAAGCTCCATTCTCTCTTTTTTTAACAGTAATGTGTTCACAGGGAATAGATTCAAGGCTCTGGACTGAATCAGGCTGACAAAGTCTTGCAATATTATTAGGTAGTGAACATTGTTTGGTTTGGCCTACTTTCTGAAGTCTTTTGTTCTTTTATTGCTCACCTTTTTTTCTATATTTTCAGGGAAAGATTATTTTTCCCAAGTGAAGTCAAGCGACCAAAAATATGGAAGATAGCTGAGGTTAATGCTGCTACTTAATTCTAATGAAAAATCATGTCCTTTCATCATCCTTTCATTATCCAAAAATAAAACTGTCCTTTTCACATTTGAGTGGTGTCCTTTTGTTACTCTGCGTAGCCTGTACATATGTAACATGTATATGCAGTAACCCATTTAAACACAAACTGATTAGCTAGAATTTTTAAAGATATGTGCAAACTCAATTTTTTTCAGCTAAGGAAGTTCCACTTTTAACAAGCTAGGATTGGTTTCACATTCTTGTAGAAGTGGCTACTGTCTGAGGACTTAAGCAGTTGTGGTGGATGTATAATTGGTATCTATATTTTTTATTGTACTTATAATTAGAGGAAACATCTCAATGTTTTTTAAAAAACATATCTGAAGGTGGATTAATTAAGCGATTATATTGCATGTTATGTCTATGTGTGTGAGGGGACAGCAAAATGTATCACAAAAAAATGAAATGATACAGAATCCCAAGCTTGGAAGCAGCTTTTTATTCTGATTGTTAACTGGGGCAAGGCAGCCTAGATAAAGTTAAGTACAAAAGAAAAAATTTTGTTCTTTTGATAAATAAAAAAGGTTGCATTAAAGTCATAATTGTCTTCACTAGAAATCACTCTCCTACTCAAATAAAAACAACTCTTGTGATCCAAGTTATGACCTCAGTGCAATGGCCAAGGCAGGAAATAGGCAGAGTGCAGATGAAACACTGGGAAAGGTATGAGAAGTGTTTTTTCCGAAGTTATTGCTACCTTGTGCTTTCTATGAACACATATTAAATGCAGACCTGGTTATCATCACCTGTTGTTAGTTTTCTACTTTTTACTAAGGTTACTTTTCTATTATCTGTGTCATAAAACTTTATTTAATTTATTCATTTCACTGAAGTCTTTCATGTTTGGCACCTGCACAAGAATTTATTTTGTTTTATTTTGTAATTCAGCCAAAACTAATTGCATGGTTTCCAAGAATGAAGCCGAGGAAAAGAACTTTCCTGATCTTTTCCTTGAAAAACTTTGCAATTCACATATTTATAAGTGGAAAAGGAGATTTGGCAGCATTTGATTCATAAAAAAGTCTTCCCATTTCTTTTAAATAGGAAAATTGTTCAAGTAGCAGGATTCTAGGGAGCGTCACTTTGTGCATGCTCACTAGATGTTTCATAATGTTCAATGTTGATTCCATCACTGCTTATGTCTCTCACACAACATAACATATTACTGACAAGATTGGACTTTTGTCATCTTCACCTTGGGACTGAGCAGGCAAACTTTAGAGTACATGACAAAAGCCAGGTTTCCTTGCACGAGCTTCTTCATTTAAGCAGAGAGTTAGTATTAGGTGCTGGACTGAAGAGCATAACAGGAATTGATGTGTTCATGATCATCTCTTACCAGTTTATTTTGTGACATGGTGTGATGCCTTGTTTTGTGATTTTCAGGCAACAGAAATAAGGAAAGCATCTCATTCAAGTCTGGCATCTTAGAACTGGAGTGAAGGGACTCAGAGCTCCTTAGTCTAGAGGAAAGAGTAAAGGCAGGAGAAAGGATTCAGGTGTCTAAACTGTGGAAAGTTGAGATGAGCAGCGAATTGCCAAAATGAAAACAAAGTCAAAATCAAAGTCAAAATTGATTACATAGGAAGATTGAAACAAGATACCAAGTATATTGTTTTCAAGGAAGGTTGGAGGAGGGTTAAGAACTACAGAAGATGATTTGGCCTGACTTGGAATGTGGAGGAAGAAGTTAAATAGTCTGGCAGATAGTTGGACATAAGAAGCCAGGGAGAAGGTTGAATGGAAAGAAAACTTAAAAAGCAATGAATGCCAATATTGGTTAGAGGACAGAAGAGTTAACTAAGTACAAAGATAAACTGACTGAAATTTAATGAGAGGCAGCTGGGGGACATGAGGTCCAAGACAGGAAATTAGGCAGCATAATTAGTATTCACATAGTGAGTTTGAGATGAGAAACCAAGGACAGTAAACATGCTGCTGGGATTACTCCACTCCTTCTTTCAGTGCTGTATGACCAAAGAGGGGACAACTACAGAAAACAACTAGAAAGTAGGTGCTGTTCTCTTTTGTGCAGAAGATGTCATGAGGCATGGAATAGTAAGAACACAAGATATAGTTTCATTATGATAATGGGGAAACCTGCCTGAAAAATTGTATTTAGATGATGATTTTAATGGCAGTCTGTGTGTGATATTAGTCTTTTCCTTTAAACCATCCATCACAGAAATTCTCACTAGGTGTGCAATTATCTTTGTTTGTATTCAGCTTGCACTCATGACTGAAAAAAAATTAACAAAAAATCATTTTAACCTATTTGTACTATTATAATGCTTAACATGTACCACCACTGCCAAAAAACGTCAGACAATCCAATAAACATTTGCAAATGTTTTTGATGTTAATTTCAAAGCATCTCTCTCTCCCCCTTTCTAAAACAGAGATGATATCAGAAAGCAAACTAACCAAAACTTGGTCAAGAAAAAGTGGCATTCATGACACTATTAAAGCAAATAGCACACAAAACGTTCAGAGTGGTTCGAAGTTGTAGCAGTGTGCAATGAACAAGGCATGGAGTCACATACTGAACAATGGAAAGAAAATTAGAGGTTTTGTTCCTAATCTGTAACTGTATATTAGCTGTTCTGTGCTCTGAGAGAGGAGGAATTCCTCTGCTTCAAGTAGGATTTTATAACTCAATCTTGCAGTAAAAAAAGAGTCATCATTTTTTGTGTATGTTATCTTGGTTTAACCAACATTACTGCTTGAATCTCTGAATTTATAAATGCTTGACTGTCATAACATGGTTCTTAATTTTTCAGTGACACATAACAGAAAATTCAAAGTTCCTTTATGGAAAAAGATACAAATATTGCTTTAAAAAGATGCAAATTTATGAAAAAGAGAAATAAATATGAAGGTTTTTTTATTCTAAGTTCCTACTGTAAGTTTGCCAGTTTTGGCTTTAGTTTGTTTTGAATATTATTCTAAGCATTCCAGTTTTCTGTGCATGTTCTTCAGTGTGTTCTTTCTATTTTTATTATTTTATAATTTGTTTTCAGTACTTAATGTGTTTGTATTAAACATTTCTTTTCATCTTGGCATATCTTCGATAATGATATTAAATGTAAAAATATATGCATATGGAAAGGGTTGTATTATAAGTAAAATTTCCCAGATAATAGCATATTACTTTTTTAAAAAGTGAGGAGTTTTATGACTTTTAAAAAGTTTGAAGTACTATACCTGCCATCTACTGGAAGTACAAGGACAATGCATTGAAGTTGTATCATGTTAACTATTCAGCCAGTACATGTACGACTTTATTACTTGACTTCTTTCAGTGAAAAAAAAATTAAATTAACTTAAACATGCATTATTTCATTTATTGCTTTAGTTAGAAATTGAAGTCTTAAAATTTAACTCAGTTTTTCAATTCCTCAAATTTCACAGATTGTTAATTAATTAATTTTAAATTAATCTAAAAAAGTATTAAGAATCAAGTGTAAGAAAAACCTTTGCCATTTTTCCTGACCCATTCCCCATGACCATCCATTTCATGGTCTGTACAGTGGGTACAACTGAATGTGGACAAATAATTTTCAGATACTTATTTTTATACATCTTTAGAAAAGAATAGTTATAGTATTTTAAAATGACACTTACATAAGCAAGTGGTCTTGTTGCTGTTAAGGTGGATTTTTCTGATGTGGGTCTCATTTTTAAGAGACTGGTAAATTACATCAGGTCCATTTTCATCTCTTCTTGACTTTTATTTCTGGTCCCTTAAATCACAGTAATTTCTTTCCAGCATGGTCACTTGGGCTGCTTGAAAATCAGACAAAGTCATTAAAACATGAAGATGTGCATTAGTCTTTTGTTGCCACTGGATTTGGACAGTCTAACTAAAACATCATTTGATGTGGTTTACTAATTCAAAAATACTTGGAACAGAAAGAAAAAAAAAAAAAAGATTAGTTGTGGCTTCCAAGAAATAAGACTTCTCAAGGTCCATTTTGATATGAGAAACAGTATTTTGCCTGCATATTAAAAAAAATTCTAATATCAATTGTTTGGTAAGCTAGGTTTCCATCTGATAAAACTGTGAAAAGGAAGAGAAATAATTAAGTGTCTATTTACCTTTTTTAAATCTATAGTTAAACAAATCAGGCCTGAAAGGAAAACAAAGGTCAGTAGTCGTCATCAAGGAAGTTTTGCTGAATTCCTAAAAGATTATTATGAAAATAAACCTTTTCAGCCCAGGGAAGATTCTTTTACAAGACTGTAATACTGAATACCATTTAATTTTGGCTAATACTCACTTTTATTGTCCATTATTAAGGTCCTCTCAGAGTATTACATTCTGAATAATTTATGGCTAAAATTGTCATGCTTTTCTAGAACTGTTGCTAAGCAAGAAATTACATATGTTTATTCTTCTCTGTTTGCTTTCTTTTAGTTTCATTACCTATATCAGTATATTTTATCACTTTACTAGAGAAAGAATGATTAAGCAGTAAAATTAATTTTCAGTCCCTTGAAAATTAAATTTCTTCTTTCTTCTTTTGAAATTTGGATGCCATTAACAGACAGAGTTGGACAATAGTTACTCTCTCTGGAAAATATGAATGCTTTAGGCAAAGAAGTTCTTGAACTTTTGCCTTCTGTTTGAACTGTATATATGCTAGTTTAATTTTGCAAGCATACACAGGGCCTGGATTCTATATTAGCTATTTTCTTATTGGAGTAACATTTATTTTTTTATTAAAATAAACTCATTTATTGTGAATTATAAATACATTTTAATAGTGTCATTTATTAATAAAATATGTAACCTCCCTTCTGATAATAATGGCAAACTCCCTTAATTGGAGAGATGCAGTTAGGCCCCATGCTGAGGCTGGGATTCCTCTGTACAAAGCTAACCATATGCACCTAAACATCTGTAAACCATAGACATCTAAGATACATTTTCCATAAATGCTTTGTGTATGCTCCCCTGATGACCTCTAACTCCAAACTCCATTGTAAGGCATTTCTTACAATTTTAGTACAGGTAACCCTAAGGCTGCTAGGCTTCTCAGTATGAACTATACATTTTTTTACCTTTCACTGCACATTTCGGGAGAAAAATAGTTCACATAAGAGATCTTCATATTTTCCAAAAATATTTTTACTCTCTCTCCCTTTGACTTTAGAGAAGAAAAATTTGAAGGGCATTAGAAGGGATTTTGTTTATGGATGTTTTCCCCAGATCGCCATAGCTCAAGGCCAGACCTGGTTAACCATTACCAGTTTAAATTAAACACTTCACATGCATAATGAAAAACAGGTCTCCTGTGTTGCTGCTGAAACAGAATTGTTCCTTTATTCTACATGTGCTTTGATAGTATTCCAAATTCTAAATCTTTCTGCATTTAGATACGTTAAATGCTGCCTGAAGGATGTTTCGCACATTATTCCAAGCAGTGATGTGGGTAGTCCACAGCAAAAGAGGAAATACTAAAATACGGTTTCTTTTTCTAAGGAAAATGTCATCCCAAGTTTAAAATCCATGTGGAACAGACATATGCTCATTCTACATTCCTGCATCAGAGCTGCTCTTTTACTTTATGTCAGGCAGATTTCTGAGCTATTGGCTTCCCCACAGATGTGCAACTTCTGCCACCTAATAGAAAAAGGGCTCACCACTATCTACTCAATTGATTCCCCACAAATCTTCTGTAGAGGTTCTGTAATCACTTTGTTCTATAAATGTCTGAAGTTACTTTTTCTTCATGGAGACCTAATGTGTGAGATTCCTAAGCATGCCTAAGCATGCAAGGGTCTTACTAGTTAGATTTATTCAAATCAGATGAGAAGCAAAACAAAATGCTTCCATTAACTTCATACAGGTAAATTTTTATTTCTTCTGAATGAAAATATACTGAACTAAGTTAAACTGTGTGTCTGTTCATGGAGTGAATAGCTTTTTTCATTTCCTTTCAATATTCTAGGTTGTCCTGTTCAGTAACTTTGGGGTTGGATTCTAGGAAAAAAGAATCAGTAGGAAAGCACAGTTTTGGTTTTATGCTTTCTACCTTTAACCCTGTAATTCTCAATGGGTTTTGCTAAGTTACTTTGCCTCCAACTTAAAAAAAAAAAAAAGGGATTTCTTGTGGTTACCGCAGATTAACTCATTTTTTAAATTTCTTTTTGTTTAGGGAGTTGTCTAACAATATTTCCTAAATAAATATTGTTGTTACTTAATGTAACTAACGAAATAGCATGAAGGTCTTCAATGACAATCTTGTTTTCTTGGAGAAAGAAACTGGGGCAGTGTGACAGGATTTCCTATAACCATTTCAGTTAGTGATAATCCACCTCTTTCTTTTTTTCTTTTTGCAGGGGTTTTCTGTATTAAATCTTCACAGGATAGAAATAAGAGATTATTGGTATCTTTTTTAATAGAGGAAGTTATAAATTGAAAATTGATTTATTCATCAAGGTGTAGATTCTCATACTAGAACGAGCTATGTATTGGCTGGAATGTAT
This sequence comes from Corvus hawaiiensis, assembly GCF_020740725.1. NCBI lineage: Eukaryota > Metazoa > Chordata > Aves > Passeriformes > Corvidae > Corvus > Corvus hawaiiensis. The sequence continues at coordinate 28,235,086 of NC_063218.1, read as the reverse complement.
GATCACACTATTTTAGTAATTGAAATGCCTGGAGGAGCCTTAAGAGCACACTGCTCTTAGTGTGAGAAGTCTGGTACCTGCACTGCATGATTTCTTTGCTCATCCTTGACTGAAGATCTGAAACTCCTCTAAGAGTTAAGAAAAAACAGAAAGGTACTTAAAACTGGGATTGGTCAAATTAAAAAGAAAACAAAAAGCTACTTTTAAAGTATTCCAGAAAGACTTTGGTAAGAATTCCAGAGTCATAAATTGGTGAGAAATTTGTATGTAACAGATGTGATAAACAGATTAAAGAATACTAGAATAGATTAAATCAGATTTTGGCCTCACAATTATGCCTGTGGAATATGCATTCTGGACTAGCTCTACAGAAAGGACTTTTTCCTGAGGTACCTAGTAGAACATAATCAGCCTTGTCTGTGATTTCTCCTGTTGAGGCCTTTCAGAACCAGATGCACTTCTGTCTGGTATGTGCTATCTATAAGATGATAAAAGGATAAAAATCTTATTGATTCCATGCACACATTTCACCCATTTGTGTAGGTGATTAAGGATCAAAGAAAATTAATGACTGCTAAATAATCTTTGGAAGTAGCAATGTCATCCTGGAACAGCTGCATTTACCTGGTTAATAAAAAGGGGTAAGAAGAGAAGTGAGAAGGAGTCAGATGGTTATGGTGGATCACAACATGAAGCCTACATGCCCAAACTGACTTCCAGGTCTCCCATACATGTGTGGCTTTGAACACACCAGTTAATCTTTTGTTAGCTCCAGCTTTATAATATCAGTGATGATGTTATTTTTCCTATCTCTCTGGAGTTTCTGGGGGAATTTTGTGGTAAAAAGTTCTATTTGAAAATTGCAAACAAAAATGTTCAAAATGCTTTCAGTCTTTAGCCAAATAAGAAGTAGTGATATTTTATCATATATATTTCATTTCTGTCTAAAGCACTTTTTTTAAATTAAGCATAAAAATACTACCTGGAAAATCATGTTTTGAGTAAATAATTTACGTGTCTATACTCTTATTAATCACCACCTTAACTGCTAGCCAAAATTTCTGTTTCATTTAAGTTGATTATTCATTTAAGGTATTTATTAATGTGTGTCACTTACTACCAAAAAACAAAGAGGAACCTAATGTTTTTCTGCAAGTTGTATCTGGTGTCCTAGAAAACCAATTCCTTCTTCAAAAAGTATTTCATACAGAAATAAGATTTCTTTCAGCAGTAGTGTATCTAAGATGAATGACGCTTTCCATCTCTGTATTTTGTTGGGTACCTAGGAATAATATAGACACCCAGCATCTGAGCTACATGTGAGCTTTTACAGAGAAACGCCTAAACAGAGTGAAAAGATCATTAACAGCCCAGATTTCAATCTTCTTTATGCAGCTCAGGTATCACATGAGTAATTTGCTGTCCATAGCTTTGAGAAGCACAAATATAAAAGCTACAAGAGACAGGATAATGGTATCTTGGTGATTATGCTGTTTTTCTAACTACTTCCAAGGCTTTTGCTTTCAGTTCTGCCTTAAAAAAAAAAAGATGAGCCTGAAAAGAAGCCAGGTCCTTATTAAAAGCATAACATTTCCTAGCATGTCTAGCAAAAAAAAAAGTCTCACTGTTCAGTCTTTTGGCAGATTTATGAGGTGTTTATGTATAGTAGATTTGATCCCATGGACAAATGCTAAATTCTTAGCTTAATTCCCTAAGTATTACGAAATTATGACTAAAAGAAGTTCTTGTAATAATAAGATTGAATTCTCAGTAACAACACTTTTCAGGATCAAAAAAGGTGGAGCTTTCACCTTATTACAATAAGCATGTTTCACAACCACAGCTGGAAGGGACAGCCAGTGAGAAACAGGTGTGTTATGTGCTACATCAGTCCAAACTTTGACAGGCCGTTGCTCTAGCGAACATATAATTTATCTTTTTTTTTTATTCTGACATATGCTCAGTAGGCAGTGGGATAAGATCATGAATTCCAGACAAGTAGCTGCTATAACTGGCTTTGCTATATGGAGGAATTTATTACAAGTCTCTGCTGAAATGATTTTAGATCATGGTAATTAAACCAGGATCAGGTCTAAATGTTTCATCCAGATCCTTTTAGCTAAGAAGAACAATACTTCAGGGACTTACATTCTAAGTAATCTGTATTTCAGTGAGTATATGCATGTTCAAGTGAAATAATTCAGAAAGGGAGGACATGTGAAATGTATTAATCCTGCAATGTACTGCTTTTGGTCGTTTGCCACAGGAGAACTCTTTCATAAGTATCTTTGGTAAAGGCTGCAGAAATCTTGGCCTAATCACATGGTTAAATGGGTACTTGGCACAACAGATACTCAGAATGACATAATAGATTATAACATAACTTGCACTAAAGTTTTGCTACAGTCCTAAATTGCAGGGTTAGTATTTTCCATGTTTTAATATTTATTATTCTGTAAAGACAAAAAAAATGCTTTTAGATATTATTCTTCTCATACAGTGACCCAAGTCACTGATTTTCATCCATTTGGTAAGCTTGAAGTTGTAGTGTAGTACTACAAATAATGAAATGGAGAATCCTCCCTGGAATGCCTTATTGTTTTTAAAAGCTCCTACATTAATCTGAATTTTCAGCTATGGATTTTCTTCTGATGTCTTTTTTACGGTATTTCTTTCCTGTTATTGTTGTCTCTATGTCTAAAAATAATGATGTAAACCATGAACATCTTCAATACACAACTTTTAAATCTTAATAGTTCTAGCATCACTTAGAAAAAGATGTGGGGGGGAAAAAGCATTCAAATGCCTTCATTGTAAGACAGTTTCAGTATTTCAAATAAAATTCACAGAGAAATGCACAATAGAGATGGCCACTAAGGCAACATAATTTCACCACAGTGTTATTCCATTATATTACTGTCAAACACTAGTATTCTTTATCATGCAAACAAATCAAGATCCTCTTCCTGTATATAATTAAATGTTTGTAGAGAATTGCAGTATATAAAACATTTATTTTTTCTGTTTTCTTGTATTGAAAAAAAACCAAATGGCTACGTAAGGAATGGAAGACAGAGAGGGTTCTGGCTAACAAGAATTTTTGACTCAAACAATGCTAGCTTCATAAACCTTCCCTTTGCAGTTTTTACGGAAAAAGTCATATCAGTAAATTATATCTAAAAAATTGTAAGCTATTCTGTATTTCTCCCTTCCTCTGCTAACCCTAAACTTTTCTAAATTTAATCTCTGTGGTTGATAGAAAACTTTCCTACTCCTCTGTCCTCTAACACCATTCCTTGACATCTATCATTTATCTATGTAAATAGACACACTTGTGTTAGTAATGGTTTCACCTTACTATTTTGTTCTCTGCTATGATAGGAATCCACAGAAATCCCAAAGTCTTGGTAACAAAAAACATTTAATATCTCAGCTTAATCTAGTCCATTTATGATTTCCCTAGTGTGATGCTGTGAATGTCTCTACCAGTTTCTCAGTAAAGCCAGCTGTTGGTTCAGAAGCAACTGAAAATGTGCTCTGTTGAGAGAAGATGATACTTGGATATCTTACATAGGTATCTTTCTGTTATTCCCTGTGAACGAATTATTATTATTATTACCATTGTTATTATTATTTATTATTGTTGTTGTTGTTTCATCTGTTTATGGTTCTCTAAATGTCTCTAGAATGTTAATGCAATTGTCTAGAGAAGTAGGAAGAAAGCCCTGACTCTGATCTCAGTGCAGTAAATGGGAATTTTGAGGTTTTGCAAAAATGCAGATTATATTTCTCTTAGAAGGAACTTTTATGGCAGGAAGAACATTAATAGTTGCTTAGTGATGAGATATTGGCCTGAGAAGGCAAAGGTACAGTCAAGATAAATAAAGCTGTGTAGTTAATTAAAAGTATACACAGCGATCACAACTCACAGGTACTACTGTTAAAATTACAGTGGCTTCAGAAGAATTTTAAATTTTTTGAAAGTCTGCTGTTTTAGAGGTAACACATTTCTTCTTATAGCCTGCATCATCTGATGAACTTTACAATCCTTGTGATCTTTTCTAAATTGATATCATTTTAAAAAGAAATATTTGTGTTTGCAAGTTACAGGTATTAAGCATTAGAAATGACGAGGCTCATAATAAACCCAGACTTCAAAACTAGGGTTATAGATCTAGAGACATTCACCATAAACTCAGTCATCTTGGGAATTTTTCTTCTGTCCAAGAACTGAATACTCATCAACACCTTTCTTATAAACTATACTGAGTAACAGATGAGCAAAAGTTCAGGGACTAAACTGAGTTAACTTCCGTTATGCTGTTGATGCTACCAGTAACAACATTTATTATAACCAATGTTGATTGGCTATAAAAATACTCAAAAAATCCATCAAGTTTATAATTGTTAATCCATCACCAGTGTCTAATATTATAAAACTTATAATTCTACAGTCACACTGAAATTTAGTTTTTAAATATCTGTAAATATTTTGTCATAAACACTTTATATTTCAGCTAAAGCAATGTGCTATCTCTTTTCTTTAGCAGTGCAAGTCACAAAATTTACTTTGCATATTCAATGTGAGTGGAAACAATTGGATTTACAATGAGAAATACATGCTGGAGTTTGCAAGTGAATTCCCTGAGATGTAAACTCTTTTATATGTGGTAAACTAGGTCCCAACCTCTGTGTCAAATGTCACTATGAATTATAATAATTGCAATTTATGGTAAAGACTAGAGTAAGGTTTGAAACGTGTCGGCACATATCATGAAGTAGAAATAAATTACAGCTTGTCAAAATTGACAGATTTCTGTTAGGTGCTTTCTTTCACTTTGACTGCATCAGACCTTCATACACCCAGCAATTAACTTTATTCCCATTAATATTCAGCAGTGTTGACAAGACTGACACAGTAAGACTCAGTTTGTATAAAAGTAAAGACAGTTTGATGTAGATTTATTATATTGTCTCATAATTCACTGTTGAGAGGTAGATCTCTATAAATGAAGAATAAAGCTATTGACTCTGGTGTTGACTTACTGTGCCAAAAAGGATTCTGATTTTCTGTTTCTCAAGGTACACAGATTTTTGTTTGGAAATAAACAGTAATTTTGTCTAAAGCCTTAGTAAAACTAATATTAATAAACTGGTATCACCCTGCTTATTATTTCCATATATTCCCTGGTTCCCTAGATCGTTTTTGAACATTTAGAACAATTGTGATGATATATAATGTTAAATAAGGCAAAACATATATTAGAAGCATGGTTTTAACTTCTCTCAGAAAATAAAATGTGTACTCTACTTCTACCCCTGATAGGTTACAGCCTCACAAAAGGAAAAAATAACTTTTCAACTGAAGTGGGAAAATAACTCCTGAAATCAAAAAAGTCAGACCAGTTGCTGTATCCATGATATATTACCTTACCCAACAAGGAGTTAAATCATGAGTGAGAGCAGGTTTCCTAGTGTTTAAAAGAAACTTTACAGATGTTAAGAGATTTAACAGCTTTTCTTTTTAAGTTTGTAACATTTACTCAAACTGCATTTACAGATTTGTTGGTGCACTGTTGAAGCAATTACACAGACACAAAATTTAAATTAAAGTACAGATACAGGCTTTCATTTGATGCCACTTTACTTTCATAGCATCTTTTATGGAATAATCAGGAAGCCCTAAATTCATCCTTACCTCAGGTATTTCAGCTAGATAAATTAGATATTGCATGGCAGTAGTTGACAAAGTGATTTCTGTAGATGTTCTTGCTGAGTGTGGCAGCCTTTCTCAACGGCGTCTCTAAATAGGATGAAAACAGTAAGAATTCAGACCAGCATTGTCTATAAGTTTAAGCTGTTTTCTTCCCTGTTCTTTTACATTGAATCTGGAGACCTGGAGGAAATTTACTTAAAAGCAGTGTGGGTCACTGCTGTGCAATAACCCTTTTATAGCTGCTTCAATATAATGAGATTGCAACACAGGAAAAACAAGAACATATCTGAGAGCACTCATAAATCCTACACAATGTATTTTCCTGTGTACTGGACAGAAAGGAGGTAAATGTCATGGCAGAATGACTAAAACTTAGCTTATTGCTATTTCTTGTGTCAAAGGGTTTTCCTGCAGCAAGACTAGCTGAGGACCAATTGAAGCTGCTCCTAAGCTGTTATAATGTACACCAACTGTTCTTGTCCTAATAATGAAGAAAATCTACTTAAAATCCATTATGCTTCTCCTTTCTCTTTCTCGTTGTAGGTTTATTTAACAGGGAACCGGGTTTACTTTCTGTGCCTTTTAGGGAACCTGAGTAAAGTTGATCCACCCTTCAGAGTTAGCTGGAATGCTGAATCTGGGAGTTGCAGATTTTGCTACTGATTTTGCTGTCCAAACACACAGTCCTCTTACCTAAAGGTGGAGGTCCTTTTCAGCCTGGATGACCTCCCCTAAAGAAGAATTTGATATAGAGGGGAGAGTGCTGATGGCGTTGGTCTTACCTCTAGGAACCCAGGATGAACACGAATTCTTTGCTCAAGGGAAATTTGTCCCATTGCTTCCCAGGAAAAATAAATATGTCAACATTCCTCATGAGTCTTTTTAATCTAAGGTGAAATGTGATTTTGACTTAACTGTTTGTTAAATTTATAAATAGTTTTGTGATTAATTATATAAATAAATGATGAATTTAAGATAAATTTTTCAGATCAATCCTTTACTACAAATGCTCACAAACTTATATTTATATATTTATATATTTATATATTTATATTATAAATTCTGCCTGAGATTTCTAAGATTTCCTTTCATGGGAAAAATTATCTTGCTGTTTTTTAATCTCTCATTTCTTTGCTATTATATCACATTCACCTGTTCTCATTTCTCCTGCTGAGTTTAATCATAATTTTTACCAGTGCTGAAGACCTTCAGAACTCACTCAGACTTGTTTGGAGATGTATGCTGTGAAAGTGAGATTTGCAGTTGTGCTCGTGAAAGAGAGAGATAGACAATTGCAGCCTTTGGCTCTCAGTTGAGTTCACCGTACAAGTAATCTATACAGTACATAGTTGAACTGGAATTGTGGGAGACACCAAGAAAACTGGGGCTTTATCTTGTCTACTTAGGGATCATTAGGAGCCACACTGAAGTCTATATGAGTTCTTGTCTGCTGAGAGGTGATTAGATTTTATCAACCCATTTTTGAATGAGGAAAATTAACTGCACTATTAAATTATTACCAATGGTGCCCCTGGGGGTAGGAACATTTATTTAAATGTGTATTCTGGCCACTTTAGAGGAAAACTTTGAATACAAGTCTCTGGAATATGGACAAATTGTGTGGCTCCTGCCCACTCTTTGATGAAGTTCTCTCAGTCATTCTCTTTCTCTCTCTTTTTTTTTTTCGCTTTAATGTGGATGTACGTTCACACCTGACTTCCTGTGGCACTGTAAACATTTCTGATCACTAGAGGATAGAGATAACCTTCTGATATTCTCTACTTTGTCCAGCAATCAAAAAACTATTGATCCACAATGAAAGTTTGACCCAAAATATCTTATAATCTCAGTAGATATTCTCTATGTGCACAGAATAACAGAAGTGAGCGGGAGCTGCTTAGACGCAAATTCTGATCTCACAGGTCTCCTCTCTGATAAAATGAAAGCCCTGACCATCCACTGAGAAAAGCAGAACAACCTTATTGCTGTCACAAATCTTGTCCTTGGGCTTTAAGGTCTCATTTTATATCTGCATTTTGCAAATGTCCTTAAATGTCACTTTAAGTGTTGAGTTCCACTTTGGGTCCAACCTCTCTGTGTCTTTTGGAGATTACGAGGAACTGAAAGACAGAAATATTAAGCACTGGACAAACCACAGAATCACAGAATGGGTCCATTTCTACTTCTATGGGTCCACTTCTACTTCTATGGGTCCACAAGCAGGGTCATCCTAGAACACATGACACAGGATTGCCTCCAGGCAGTTGTTGAATATCTCCAGTGAGGGACACTCCACAGTCTCTCTGGACAATCTGTTCCAAATGCACACCTAGGGGGGAAAAAAAAAAAAAAAAGATTGGTAGACTGGACTGAACTGCTCTCAAATTTTCCATATTGTTAGAGTAGTCGTCCTAAACTTTTCACTGTCTATTCTGTGCGTCTTTTGATAATTGTCAGAATAGAACTGCCAAAAAAATAGCTGTGAAGGAAGAGGACTTTCATTTGGGTTTTACTGTATTAGCAACATTATAGTGATGAATTCTGAATGAGTATAAACCCTACACATTTTAATTGTTATCCAGCTGTTATGCCAACAGTGTTGCCCATATTAAAATCCGAAGAACATTGTTGGTATTCTGTAATAGTGTAAACCTTAGAGTATAGTGTGGTTCTTCAAGAGTATCATCAGGAGTTATTCAGTCTTTCCTAACTTCATTAACATTAAATCTTCATTTACATATTTGTACGTTGATTCTAAAACACATAGACTCTTACATTTGTTCTCAGATTTTCCAGCTCTAATCCTGTCCTCCAGGATTTGAATGATCGCCATAGCTTTCTAAATGTATTCACTCCCTTAACTACAGCACCTGCCTTAGATCATATTTGTGTGAGAATTGTCTACCTGGCTGCTTTCTTTTCCACATCAGGGTAACTGCAAAGTAACAGCAAGACAGACCTTTTCATAGCTTCCTCCCTGCTGCTTGATGTTATGCAGCTTGGTTCACCTGTAGAATGGTAAAGTTCTCATTTTTGTGATTCTCTGCTGTCAGTGGTTGGGTATGGCTATTGTAAAAAAATCATCAGCAAGATCTTTTTATCCATTCCTCCTTTATCCATGATACTTCTTTATCATCAGGATATTGTTGGCTAGAACTTTTTTTTTTTTGTAGCAAACTGATTAAGCTGTAACTTAGTTAAATTTCATAAACCACAAATTGGCTGCAAGCCTGGAAACACTGAAACTTTTGCCTAATTGGAACCAATTGCTTCTCTGTTTATACTGGATTACAATGATATTGGCTCAATTTAGTTTGTGGGAAATAAATTGTTGATGGTTTGGCTGAGCAGCTGTAACAATGAAAAAATGCAAAAAAAAAAGATGTGAAGATAACAGGCACAGCCTATTTAGCGTTGCTAAAGCCATTGACATTAGCATGGAGAAGTGGCTTAAAGCCAAAAGAAGCTCATTTGGACAAGAAGGAAGAGAAGAATTGTGGAATGTTACTGAACGTTGCAGACGCAAAAGATATGTTTACGCTGTCACATTGGCCCACTCCCTGTTTATTGCCAGGGTCTTAATCTACTGTTGTTCATGCTGCAGTGATGTTAATGTGCATGCAAACTCTGTTCTGGGATGGACTAAATATTTCTCCTGAGGGGAAATCCTACCCATGTGATCTCTGTGGCCATAGAGTATGCTGATTTCTTAACCCCTCAATGTGCACCAAGAATGTAAGACATGCTAGCTACCCTTAAAGGACCTCTTTGCATGCATTTGGAGAGATCTTACTATATTTCTAAGAGTATTAAACCCATATGCCCATCCCCTGCGTAATGTTATAAGAATAAATTTCCATCAGCCCCAGCAAGGAAGAACTTTTAACAGCTTACTAAAGGACACAGGTTGGCTTCTTCTTTCCCTCTTCATCTCATCAGTACTTGCTAGAACGCTCTTTTCCTACAGTACATTAGAGTTCTAGAGGAATAGGAGCACTGATCTCAAGGCTCTGCCTTCAGACTTAAGTCCACATATGCTTGCCAGTAGCTGCTATATCATCTTGGACCTCTTTTGGTAATTCTTCTCTAGGGCTGCAAAGCAATAGATAGATATATCTGGGCTTAGGCAGTCAGACATTTGCAAAGTTTACTCAGGGTTGGCTATGGGGCATCTGTTGCGTGTCACATGCATTGCTTTCTGAACAGCAGTGCAGTACATCATGTGTTAACAGGCATATCATGTCATCAAACACTTCCAAGAATCGGTGTATTTGGTTTTTTTTAACTCCAATTACTGATAGCTGAAAAGCTTGAGGTCTGAATGTTTTAAGACTAGCTATTATAATAAAATGTAGGATTTGGCATCAGTAGGCTGCCTGCTATAAGACCTGCTGACAGAACAAGGAAAATGCAAGAGAAATCTTTCTCACCCAGGCTAGAAAGATCTGGGACAAAAGAGATAGAGGTTGAGAGATAGCTGCAGAGAGTGCAGAAAAAAATATTACCTATGTGGAGGTGGCCTGGAAGGCAGTGTGGTTATTCTTCTACACATGGCATAAAGTCTTTCTTGAGGCAAGCTGGCCCAAGTGATGTGGATGGCTTTGAGTGCAACAGTGCCAAAGCCATCCCTGAGGACCTGCCCTCCTGCTGCCAGGCAGCTGGGCTCAAACCTGACCTCTCTCCCTAGACACGGTAGATTAATGGAGTGCAGGTCTCCCTCTGACGGAAAATGACCATTTTTCAGAAAATAGGAGTGTATCTGACAAAATGTAGTAAACCAAGAATTTTTGACTATTACTGACTGTGGAAAAAAGCCTCAAAAAACCAATAACAAAACCAAAAAACAATCTACATCTCTGGCTTGAGCTTTCAGCTGAGGAAAATCAGACACCCATACAACAGGACATGCGTGCTTCTTTGCTTTGCTTCGCTATTGACGCAATGGTATATTCAGATTTCATAGGTTTTAACCTTAACCTTAAAAAGAAACCCAAGCTGTTGAGGTTCTTTCAAAGCAAAACATAAAGTAATGCAAACTGTGTTTGCAGACAGACTGAAACCATGACTGCAATGTATGAGCATTTCCCATCTGTCATTAACCTCATTGTGATATTTAGCTCTAAAGCCCGATGATGTTCTGTTAGCAACCATATTCACTGTCTTAGGAGTGATTATTTTAGTGTACATACCACAGAAGGAAAGGAGGCAAAACTGTTGGGAGTTATGGAGACTTTTTCATTGAATAAAATATAGAGGGAATGAATGAATTAGAACAGAAAAAAACATTAGTAATTGAGAAAATATAAGAGGAAAAGAAAAAGTAAATAAAACTGTAACTTGTAAAATGAACCCTTTTCTCACAGGGATCTTGCATGTCACATAAAGACAGTGCACAAAGGTAGCGACAAAAAATCAGTCTGATATTTTCCTTAATCACTATGCTTGTTGCTGATATTATAAAGTGGTTCACTAGGAATTGAGAACAAACCTGAATTCATCTGTAGCTCACAGGAAACTCAACTATCACCTTAGAAAACATTTAACATTCTTGTCCTAGTCTATCTGACACACTAACACTGCAAGAAGTCTTGGGTTTCCCCTGTATAAATTAATGTGGTGGTCTGTGAACTCTGATTTTGATTAGTTAGATGCGAACACTATTAATTGCTCATATGCTGAAAGATGCAGAAGATATGTTTATCAAAAGTTTTTATCCATGCAGGACAGCCCTGCCATTCACTCTTGGAATTCCACCCACCTAAGCAAAAGTATTAGAGAAAAAAGTATGGAAGAAAGCTTAGGAAGTGAGGGGAAAGTGCCTCCTTTTATGTCTCTTCAACTTCCTCAGGAGGGGAAGTGGGAGAGGGAGGCACTGATCTCTTCTCCCTGGAATCCAGTGACAGGAAATGTGAGAATGGTTCAAAGCTGCACCAAGGGAAGTTTGGGCTGGATAACAGAAACCATTACTTTATCAAGAGAGGTAAAACACTGAAAGAGGCTTCCCAGACAGGTGGTTGATGCCCCAAGTCAGTCAGTATTTAAGGGACATTTGAGCAATGACCTTAATATGTGCTTTAACTGTTGGTGAGTCCTGATCTGGTCAGGCATTTGGGCTAGATGATGCTGTAGAACCCTTCCAACTGAAACAGACTATCTATTCTATTCTATTTTGGGGGGGTGGGTTGGGATTTTCCTTTTTTTCTGAGACATTTCCTGTTTTCTCTGTAAATGACTGCTGGAGTTCCTAAATCCAAATTTCGGCATGCCACTGAAATGAATACACCCGTTTACCCAGATGAGAACGTAAGTAAAGAATATCCATCCATTTTCAAGTGTATCAGCTGCAAGTATGACCATGAATACACAGTGGTTTGATAACACAGTGATTAACCAATCCATTTTCATTGCAATTTTTTACTGGATAGAATTTTTTACAAAAAATGGGGAAGGCTTTTAATTTTACTGAGTAGCATCACAGCTTCTCTTTACAGTACGTGTAAAGAAGGTAAATACATGTACCATACATGTAAATGGTAATAAAGGTGTGACCAAGAAATCTGAGTCATTACTTCAAATATCAATTTGAACACTTTTTGTTTCCAAATTCTAATGGATAATTTGCCAACAAAGATGTCAGCTTTCAAAGTACTGTCGGAACAAGAGTACATAATCAGATAAATTACGTGCATTTTTCTAACACCTTCTCACTAAACTGATTTAATTTACTATAATTGAAAGCTTCTTTTCTTTTAATAACTTGTATTGAGATGTACTTTATGTGTTGGTTCTAGTGCCTGTGCATTTCAGCAGCTGAGGGATAAGTCTCTAACATCACACTGTTGCACTAACAATTATTGGAAAAAAGGAAAAAATAGGACCAGACAGCATCATGAAGCCCTTCTTCACTTGTCTCCCCTTCTCCCTTCCTTCCCCTTCAGCCAATTAACATGCCCTTGAGCTTGCTAAATAAATATAATTATATAAATATCTATATGTATATTGACTGCTTGAAAAAGGCATTCAAATCAGGAAACTGCAGATATGTGCTAAACATTCTGCAAATATTTACTTAGTATTTATTTAAGAAATTGTTACTTGGGACAAAAGTGACACCTTGTCTGCTCATTGTTTACTTTTACATCTTCAACTATGCAACTTGTGACAGGACTCTAAACAGACTCTGGTCTGGACATTCTGTCACACATTTACTCAAAACCCTTCAGCCCACTGAGGATGCTGAGTTTTGTAAAACTATGCTTTATTAGATTGTTAGAAATAGCTTTTGACACAGAGAGAACTCATACTTGCTAGGTGGGACCTGTAAGAAATTCAAAACCAAAACACAGTGTGACACAAATCCTCCCCTCTGTGGCTGGCTTACCTTCCTCATGTCCATGCTGCCCCAACTGGCTGGACAGACTGTTGCTGACAAGTAGAAACAGGTACTAGTCCAGCAAATGCATCATTCCTGCTCTGCAAGGTTTAACAGGATGTTCTCTGTGGGATTAGGCATTCAGCACATGCACTGTCCTTCAGGAAAAGATATATTTCTCTTTCTTTCCTTGTTTTGATTTATGATGTGGTTCTTTGTTCTCTTGGCAGTTCAAATTTCTTGGTTTCTAGTCAGGAAACTGCTGTCAAATAGGTGAGATTATCTGTTGCTGCTAAATCAATCTGAAACATAAAAATTAAAGGTACCCCTTTATTAAAAATTGCTAACCACTACAGTGGGTCTGCAAAAAGATGTGGGGCAATCTTTCATTAAAAAAGTGAGAAATAGAAGTTAAAGTGTTCGTTTTCATTCAGCACCCAGCACATCTTACATCAGCATATATTTACTAATTCAGAACCTGTAAAAATCAGGAATTTCCTTTGTCTTGTCAAGTTTTGGACTACAAAGTTCAGTAACTGGGTTTTATCAAAAGAGGAGATTTTAAAATACAGAAAATTTAGACCTTTTTTTCAGTTTTCACTAATTAGCAGTAATAAATGAAAAACCATTTTTCTTCCCCTGAGAACATAACTGCCTTTCTTTTTTCTCAGAACTTGTTCTAATTAAAAACTCCACCATATTTTATATTAATTCTTTACATACTTTTATGTAACAGCCCTGCTCATTTTGCTTGTGTGTAGCAGCTGAATCTCACAGTTTATCAGATAGGAAGGAACATGAGATTTTTCCAGCTAAAGAAAACTAGATCTGTGTGGTTCATTGGTTCTTGGCTTCAGGAAAGAGGCTGTCCTGGAGAGCAGAGAAATTGCAAATTTAACAAACAACTTATAGGAAAAGCTTAACTGTCACTGAAGAGAGAAGTGAGAGGACAGTAAATAATAAAATCCTCTCAGTAGTCTGGCATAGGGGACACCTGTTAGTTGCAGGATGAGAATTGCAAGTAGTGTTACCACTAAAATTTTTTTTCCCTGCAGAATGAAAGTTAATAAAGTTTAAATTATTGTTTCTGTCTGGTTTAACTCCTTTCTTTATTCTAGCTTCCACTAGCGGTCCTTTTACTTTATTTACATATTTTTATTGTACAAAATTTTAAGCTGCCAGGTGAGCCAAGGACTAGAAATGTTTGAGGTTTTCTGTTGTATTTCTTTCCAGGCAAAGCATGAAACTCTCTTAAGTCAGCACCATTAAAACAGCCCCAGTTTGTAGAATCATAGAATCATATAATAATTTAGGTTGGAAGGAAACTCTAAAGATCATCCAGTCCAACCCCCCTGCAATGGACAGGGATATATTCAACTAGATCAGGTTGCTCAGAGCCTTTTAAAACCTGACCTTGGATTCTGCCAGGGAAAGGGAATCTGCCACATCTCTGGGCAACTTGTGCCAGTGCTTCACCACCCTCATAGTAAAAATAATTTCTTCTAAATCTATAATATTTTTTTTTTAAAAGCACTAACCCTTGCCCTATCACTACAGGCCCTGCTAAAAAGACTGTGCCCATCTTTCTTGAAGCCATGTTTAAATATTCAAAGTCTGCTATTAGGTGACCCAAGACCCCTCTCTTCTCCAGGTTGAACAAGCCCAGCTTTCTCAGCCTTTCCCATAGGAGAGGTGCTGCAGCCCTCTGATCATTTTTGTGGCCCTGCTGTGGTCCTACTGCCATGGGTCCACAGCCTTCTTTTGCTGGGGCCCCCAGAGCAGAGTGGAGGGGCAGAATCCTCTCCCTCACCCTGCTGACCACACTGCTTTGGATGCAGTGCAGGTTAAAATTTAGTGGAAACACTAAGTGCTGGCTTGCTCAGGAAGTCATTTAAGGATGTGCAAGTGAGAAGTGTCATAAATAGGTCTTTGTAACTTTTGACCATTAGGCAAAACATGAAAACTCATCACCTGCCCCTTATGTTGTCTTTCAGTGTTTCATGTGAATTACGAAAAAGTAATTACAGTAGGTTTTCAGAGAAAGGTGCAGAGTGGTACAAAGTCTTGCTACATAATTTGAACATTCTGATTTATGTTAAATATGATGTGTCTGTGAATAAGAAGACTAACAGGCTAGTAAATTATGTCCACTCTGCAACCAATCTCTACAGGTTTTTGTTTTGTGCTTGCTATATCTAAAAGATTTTTTAAGTAAACTTCTCCACAAAGGAGTAAAAAGTGTAATTTGGATACAATGCATTTTTAGATATAAGAAAAATGAGAAAATCTTAGGACATTTAAGATTTGTAGAAAAAAGTTATGATGATGCAGTTAGTTTGCTGATGGGAATTTTTTTCCTGAGTGCTCTTCTGCAACCGTGCACCAAGCACAATAAAATTACTTCGATTCTATTGAATATTCTCTTTTGTCAAATGTTAATAGAGAGGTTCAGATTCAATCAGTGTAAGAAGCTTTTAGGTCCAATGGATTTCAAGGATGCTTTGAGTTTGTCAATGGAAAGGTATGAATCTCACTTTGGCCTTGAAATAGCATTAGGAAGTTTTTGTTCAAACCTTTGTGCTTAAAAAAGTTCTCTGTATTCAAAATGTCACATCTTGAGATCTGTTCAATTTTCCTTTATTTTTGTCACGTACTTTTTCTCCTCTGCAAGACATATACAATGGGAACAATAGTTGGAACATGAGAAAATTTGAGCTAGGATTTCAAAATGATGAGACCAAAATGAATCTGTCAAAACAAAAGCTTTGAGTCCAAACTAAACACATCGCAAGCTTGATAATGAGTATATGTTGTTATGAATAATCACTGAGAATTCTCTGAAACTGTATAGATGGTGTTTCATGTTTGCTGTTGTGAGTCATGGATAACAGCAGGACCTCTGACATTGCATTAAGCTGACACATTTGTTAAGCTATTGTTTTCCAACTGCCCTTCATATCACAGCCCATATGAACCCAGGATGATCATACATAGTTGTGTGCAGTAAAATGCTGGATTTGCATTTGAATCCTGCACAGACTTTTTAAAATTTTTTAATAGACTAAATATTGTTTGTCTTTCTGAGTATGGGTATGAGAATTGTTTATCTGACTGACCATCTATAGCCAAACATCTTTTGAGATTCTTTTACCGGAGTCAATCTATTGAAACTTAATCTACAGTTCTGAATCACAAAGAGTTCTTTTTAATAGGGATGTAAATCAGACAAAAAAATGAGAGCAACTGGAGTTGAAATAGAAATGCATCAGAGCATAAATAATCTGTTTTTCTGGTTAAACTGAGCAATGAGAATTTTTCTACACCAATTTATATAGAAAAATATTTAGCTATGTAAAAAAAACAAGACACAAAATGTTCTGAAGGTGGTAATAGATAAAATCACTGTAAGGAAACAGCATTGAAAAGAATAAAACCAAGAAAAGTTCAAGTGTTTAACTGAGTTCTGAAGAAACTCTAAGCATTCAGCAAGATCTTGAGTATCATGATGGACATAGTAGTGTAAACCTTTTCTTCTATAATGTTCTTGTTTCATGTATAAATGATTTAAAAAATTGCTAGCAACAACATTTGAAAGATAAGTTCGGGTTTAGTTCAGACATCTAGCTTTCTGTTTCCTAAACTTCCCCTCAACTTTTCGCTTTATTTTAATATGATGCTGCATAAGATTTTGCCTATCAGTAGAAAGACCATCAAAATGTCGTAAGTAGCATTTTTATGCTGTGTTTCCCACTCATGACACATCTATGTTTGTGTGGGTGGATTTCTTGTCAGAGTTGGCTTTAATGTGGCTATAAGTCTTATCTCAGATTAGCTGTCATTTCATGAATCAGTAATTTGATGATTTTTAGGAGAAGCTCTTAGCTTCTCTGAACACATAGCAGCATACCTTTAGAACAGTCTTTTAATTGATGCTGAATGAGGACACCAAATGTTTTAAGAACTGGAATTTATGGTGTGCAAGTAGATAAAGGATGATGAAGTTCTGAGTGTTAGATGACAGAGGGAAGAAAATGAACCTCTGGTAAGGATCCCTTGCTATTCAGAAGTCACAGATCTGAAGTCACTGTACCTACAGTGGGTAACAGTACTTAGTGCTGTCTGCCCAGGAACTGCAGAGTGCTTTGTTAACACTGTGTGTTGTGTTTTGACACAAGTGTTGAGAGCTCTAAATATATGAATTGCCTGTGTTAGCACCATTAACATAGAATATTCAAATCTGTGACACTTTCTATAAGAATGAAATCTTGCAGAATTGAAAATGGGATAATACAGAATCTCCACTGTTGGTCCTTTAAAATTCTTGCTGTCTTTCTACATGTACAGAAGTATGAAAAATTAGATATCTGCAAATCAATTAATCAATCAATCAATCATTTTTAAGCATTTACTTCAGTGGGGGGATTCCTCCATTATTGCAAAAGGACAGGGTTTTTTCTTGTTCTTTTCTTTTAGATTAATCATACACAAAAAGGTCAAAACTGATCCATGTGAAACAGGTTCCTGTGAGTATCATTTTTATTTTATTTTATAGATTCCAGAAGATTTCAATAAGATTATAAGAGTGGTTTCATTTCCTTATTTGACAATGTGGACCATAATTAAGGTTTCTTTTACCTATTAGCTAAAACAGGAAAGCAAGCAAGGATAGAAGTATTGACAAGCAGCCTTAGAGAAACGCATATGTGCTAGAGAGGCTTAAAATCAATGGTGAATAGTCCTGTGCGTGCCATCCATTACATTGCTATTTATAGTAGAATGGTTTCAGACCATGATAAAACATTTTCCAGACTTATTCCTACCTGATCCTAATCTCTAAATCAAGGAATTGAATATATTATGAAATATATCCTCTTGCAAAGATGGCTTGCTCTTTATCAGTTTAATTATCCTTATTTCATATAATTTCATTTTATCCTACTGAATGATGAAATCTAAGATTACAGATCTTGATCTTTGCTGGCTTTTAAAGAAGCTAGGAATTTTTTTTAATAATAAATAAAAGTTAACTAGACTAGTGTGGATAAAATCTGACTCAAGAAACAACGATGTTTGAATAACTCAACGAAAGCAAAACCAGATAATAAAATTGCAACATTATTTTACAACACCACAAGTACAACTCAGCCCCATCAGAAGGCAAGGTGAGGTTCTAGAAGATGAGCTACACATGTAATCATTTCACCAACTGCAGATATAAGTGTTATTGGAATCTAAAACCAGCAAGGAACAAAAGATAGTTTATTAGAGATTCACTGACAAAAAAGTGCAGATAAAAACCTTTTGTCTGATAGAGGTGCACCTCCCAAGTACTATCATTGAACAACAGGCAGCATGCTAACCACAAGGAAGAGCTGTTTGCATTAGTAGACTTATAAAACATGAGCATGGCCACCCCAAGCTTTGAAGACACAGATCATCAATTATTGCACTAATTGTTTGTTCTGCTTGTGTCTCAGGCTAAAAGAAAAGAGTCACTGAAGCAAAAATGAGACACTGAGAATTACAACCTCAGTGACAGTTCAGTTTCACCATCTCATTATTCATTACTTGTTTTGCTGTGCATGTGTGACTTTAAGTTGGGTGGACTCATGTATTCTCAAAGATGCACACTGTGCAACACTGGAGAAATCATTATGTGCATTATTCTGCAGTTCCAGGCATGAAAGCTTTTTCTTAAAGTTCTGCCAGCTTCTTTCTTAGCTTTTGTTTCCAACGCAAGTAAGAAATACCAAAGGTACCAATTTTAGGTTTTGGGTATCTCTATTTAGATTTGAAATCCAGGTGTTAGCAAGCACATTTCTAGGAGGAAAATACTTCCATCTGAACAAGTGCATCTTATGACACAACTTAGAAAAAAGATTTTTTTTCAAGCCATGACTCATTCATCTCTCTGAAAATGACCCAATTGCAAGATCTTAACAGTAGTATTGCCCAAATGAAATAGTGATCTAAGAAAGTTCAAAAAGGACGTAGCATTGATAGTAGAAACTTCCTTAAACATGAGCAAGAAGAATAGTATGGAGACATGAAATTTAACATTCACATACTATACTTAACCTTTTTTTCTAATACTATAAAAAATAATTTTCACAATATAATATATTATAAAAATTATAATATATACTAAATATGTAGAAAAGCAGTAATAGTGCTCTGGTAGCAGACTTGTCTGCTTTGCTATCTCATAGCTGGAGAACTGTGGTCCTTCACTATCATGTTGATATCATGGTCCTTCACTAGCAGTGCATCACGTTGACTCCTAGCTTCCATCATTTTTTTTTTTAATTATACTTGACTTTGAATCCTACATATTTTTTTTAATTCCCCAAAACTGGTTAATTAATAGATTAATTCTTTAAGTAAACATACCTAACTTTACAATATCTGTTCTAATGATTATGATAGAAAGACCAGGGAGTTTGTGGGAACTCCTCTGTGAGAGACTCTTTCCCTCTCAAAAAAACCATTTTTAAAAAGCAAGGACTCTTCTTGCCTACTTTTATTAGATGAATGAAAGCCTGAATTTAAAGAGTCGGTAGTGATACTTCTGTATATAGAATCTTTTTAGTTGTCCCTTCCCAGTACTAAAAACACTTGTTTGAATAATATCTGAAAAACATAAGTTCTATCATATTCAAATTGTATTCAGCTTCCAAAGTGTGAAGAAAATATTTTCTTGCCTCTAAGGTCCTGTTGTTTCTTTGCAGAAGAGTCTTTAGAATGAATTTTTAGTTTAAAGAAACGATATAGTATTGCAAATACGCAAAAATGTTATGGTCATCTGGTTTTCATTTCAACTCAGCAATTATATTAAGATTTTAAATGTGTAATTCTTTGCAATTATATATTCAATGTATATAATTAAATTCTGATTGTACAGCTCTAACTATGGATTACATAAACCTTTTCATGTATAATTTAGTTTAAAATAGTCCAAATAACAGACATACTGGTGACCTATGTATTTAGAGAGATATAAGAATTACATTCAATAATAGTTTACATTTTATCATATATAATGGTTTGGCAATATGAGAGATATTACCATCACTTAAATATTCAGAAAGAATTCATAATTTGAATAGGTATTAATTCTTCTCTTTTTATGACAGTAAGTTAAACTTTTTGACAATGTACCTACATTTCAGTTGTGAATTGGAAAACAATCCTACAATTATTTGAAAGACTACTATTCTTTAATATTCCACATTTCAAAATTATGTCCTAATATGAATGAAAACTCCAAGTGAAATGTCATTTGTGATACACACCCTGATGTATTAGGTGTTTATTTTTTATTTCTGATGTACTTTTTGAGGCAAAAGGTAGGGGGTTTTTAAATGCACAGAACTAAATGACAGGGATCAAAACAGTGTTGACAGACCAGTCATACTGCATCAGACCAAAGTTTCTAGTCCTCTTTACCTGCTTCTGCCTGGACCTGCACAGCAACTGGGGTTCCAGGCAGAGCCTGCTGCTGAGTCCAGGCCAGTCTGAGAGTTCTCCATCACTTGTCAAAAGCACTGAGCAGTCAATATCAACAGTGAGAAGGAAGTCTGAGCTGGTTGGCTGCTTCTCCAGGAGCAGGGTTGGAGTCTTTAGACCAAAGGTACCTGTTGTGTGCTAGTAGCAGTTCATTGATCTGAAGGGGAAAAGAGGACTGGCTAAAGGACTGTTTGTGGAAAAACAACAGGCGAATATGCATCCTCATAATTCCCTTCTTACAGTGTCCCAGGCTGAAATCCTAGGGGATTTCCTGAGCATGATGCAGTTTGTCACGGTGGTGTGGTTTGGCATTTACAGAAGTGTGAACATACTGATAATAGAAAGTTTGTGGAGGTGTCTGTGGCAGTGTTGCTGGATCAAGGAACTCTGCAACAGCGAGCAATGTATAAAGAGAAAGCTTTTTTGTGTGTTTACAAATTTGGAAGCTCCAAGGAAAAACACTTCATTTTTACTGGATTACACTTTATTTTGAAGTCATCCTACTCCTGTAGGTTTGTATTAACTTAGTAAATATCATAAATAGTCCTTAAACATGATATTATACAATGTAGTCTAGATTGGACTCTGGTTAAAAGAAATGTAAGATTCACATATGTATGTCCTAGTAGTAGTAATTCAAGGTATAGTTTATCAGCATCAACTTAAAGCCTTTTACCTCTTGATAATTGTATATTTGAAAAAAAGAGCATACAATAGTAGTATAAGACATACAAGTGATAATGTTTACTTTTCCAATGAAAAGCCAGACTGCAATTTTTTTCTGAATTTCCTGAACAGTAACCCTGCATAAGGCTGGAAAAAAAAAAAAAAACAGAGAAAAGATTTTTGTTAATCTCTTAAACATAATTTTCTGAGAAAGTCTAGCTCCTCACAGTTTTTCTATATTTACTTGTAGTTTGTGGTGAGGGTCATGGTGGTAAAAGCCAAGTGATTTGCACCAACCATATATAGTTGCACTCGAATCCAGCCAGTGGCTATATCTGTAAAAAATCTCTGTTCATATAAACCCACAGAAAAAAGTCCTTAAAGTTTGTATGTACAAGGAGAATATTTTTATTCACTTTCTAGTGTACCATTTTATGACACTCCTGAAGATAAAGACATGACAGAAAAAGAAAAACTGACAAAACAAACCCAGCGAAGATCTAGGGGCTTTGCTGGTAAACAGGAAGCTGCCTTTATGCAGGTTTCCTACAAAATTACGGTTCTGCCTTGTTTAGCTTTAAGTACATAATCAATGCTTCTGGGTGCACTAAGTCAAAGATGACAGACTAGTCACACTCTGTAGACAAAATTTTCAGTTGTGTTTGGGACTGAGAGGGTTGTTTTCAGCAGCTAAAAGTGAGATTTCTGCATTTTGACCATGACAGCTTTTTTCATTATAGAGCCACAAAGGAACCCAATTTCCCAAATAGGAATGGGAAATAATTGTGCAGGGAAAGGCAAATATTCTGTTCTTCATCTTAAATGACACAAAAGTAAGAAAGAAACCATGGTGATTAGGGGGTATAGGCAAGAAAATGAAACTGGTGGAAGATCAAACAGTATTTACAAGCAGGAAGAGTCTCTGTGATTCTATGGCTGTATCACTAGCCAAAGTATTCAACATCTCTGCATCAAATATTGCTAAATTTTCTGAAAACTCTTTACAACTAGAATGGGCAGGTGCCATAATATTTGAATCAGATTTCTACTAGCATACAAATGGGCACTTATAATGCCTCCCTACTCCGTGTGAACCTTGCAGATATCATTACTTTCTACTTATCATTTTGCTGAAGGGTTTCTGCTAAACATTTTAATGACTTTTAATCATGTTTCAGAATTCCCCTCCAGCATGCAATACAATGATAATATGAAAGAAGTAGTGGAAAAGAGTGAGTAGAAAGTTTAAAGAACAAAATGAGAATATACACGACTTAATTTTGCTTAGTCTATTTTGTGCATTTTCATACATAGTTGACTTTTAATTGTCCAGCCAGCAAGTGGATAATTTACACATTGTATGTCAGAGCTTTACAAATAAATACTTTTTCTTGGTTTGCAACACAATAAAAAATAAAACAATAAGGTAATAATAATAAAAAACCCCAATAATATATAACCTGAGAATCACAGAATGATTGAGGTTGAAAGAGGCCTCTGGAGATTATCTTGCCTGACCTCCCCATTCTCCCCATTGAGGCAGAAGTCTGGAAGAAGTATATTCTGCTCTCCCCTCATAAAGGAGTTCAAACCCATTTCACTGACTTACAAGAGCAGAACTGCAGGCAGCTGGATTTAACTTAGGGATATTACCAGTGTCATATGGACTCAGTGATCTCTTCATCACTGTTAAAATCTGTTGAGCTGTTAAGTATAATTGATTAAGGTAGTGAACCTGGTATGTTCCTAGTATGTCAAATGTCTTCATTTGAATTCCTTTACTCTAACTCATTAAATAATTAAGTAGTGCTTGCAAGATAGAGCAAACAGGTCAGCATGAGAAATGTGATAAACAGTCCTTACAGTGCAAAATAGTGGACAGAACATATTGATAAAAACTCTGAAACCCTCAGGAAGGGCCTGAGGTTTTCCATATATGTTTGCATATAACATACAATAATTGGACACCTAAATGAATGACAAACTATCATCAATAAAACAAACCATTACGAAGTGCTTATGACACTCTGAATATGAGATGTTTAAAAAGATCTTTCGCTTGTGTTTGAAATTGAAATACAGGGTTACTTCTGTTCCTTTTAACTTGACCAGTAATTTTGAATCAAATTTCCTGAATAATGTCATTGCCTTGATTTTGTTTTGAAATAGAAGTATATTTTACTTAGAAGTTATGTCATTCTTTAATTTAAAAGTTTATTCATGTGTTTTTTAAATTACACACCATTGTAGTTTATTATTACTTCCCACCTGCATTATTTTTTGGTTGCTCTTAGAGGTATGATTTTAAGTGTACAGAGCTTGGCTAAAGGAAAACTTCTGCTATGGTTTTACTAGGCCTGAGTTGTTTCACAGTTTCAGTTGCCATCCTTAAGAACAAAAGTAGCACTCAAGCATTCACAGTGTAAAAAATAATAGTGAAGATAAAACTCTAGAAAGCCAAGACTGGTCTTGTTTCTGGTTGACTTCTGTGAATCTGAAACACTGAGATGGACATTTCATAAGAATATTTAATATTTCTGCATAGATTAAGTAAATATCATTTGGGTGTAGTAGTTTGACATTTCTAATTGCATTCTTGTCTATAAGCAGTCCATTCAGTAGTCAAGGAAAGGAAGAGAACTTAACCTTTCTTAAAAATATCCAGTTTTTTATTTGGGGTCTATAAACATCAATACTGCTCTTTTCAAACATTTTCCTTCCATATTTTACTGTCCCTTCATTAACCTATTTTAATTCTAGCTCTGCACAGCACATATGTCTGTGATTTACCACAACATAAAATGGTCTTTACCCTGTCAGTAGGGCACAAATTATACCATTTTTTAAAAATTTATTTCTGCAACGAAGGAAATGAAAGAAAATACATCAAATGGCAAAATAAGTACTGATAGACTAGAATGCAGACTAAGAGACAGCACACAGCAATCTTCAGTGTTGTACTTCTGATAGATTTAGATGAATTCTGAGGTTATTATAAACCAAATCTTAAGGCTTATTAGAAAGTAAAGCGTGGCATCCTCAGTTCATCATATGGCACATCTTCACAGAGAACGCAAGCTTTTCAGTAAATACACTGACTTTTGCAAACTGTAAATCATCTGCGAGCCACTACTGTTCTACTAATTACAGCAAGAAGCTGTGCTCATTAGCTGTTCTCATCTGGTTCACTGCACGAGCTAAATAGGCCGTAAATGAGCTAGCAATTATTGCTGTATTACTGCTACCAGCTCTGTTCATATCAAAATATCTTCACCAAATGTTGTGCTTCTTGGTATTATCACGTTAAGAATTTCACAATTTCATGTTGAAGCAGTTAATTGGGAGGTTGTTCTTGGAAGATGGAGGAGCTTCTATAACTTCCATGAATGACTGCCTCTCATAAGTATCTTCAGCCCATTTATGACAGCCTCTTAAACCAGGCAACTACATGAATACATAAATATTGTACTTGATGCACTAAGGAAGAAAATGCACACCTTGCTATTCATCCTCAGTTTTCTTCTAACAGTAAACCTTATTTATATAGTAGATTAAAAATATTTAATTATGAAGGAGAAGCTTTATGGTCTTCGTAGCAGTGTGATAAATTAGTTATATGAGAGTTTTTAGAGGTGTATATACTGAATTAGGTAAAAGAGAAAATACAAACTTATTGTTGTATTCCCAGGGCCACCTTCTACAGCGAGATTTTTAAGAAAACAACCTGTATGCCAAACACAGCCTGTATGTCCCATCCAATGGCCTGCAGGTGGGTTTTCAGATGGGAAGTTGTGCTTTAGCCTCAGAGGGATAGCTAGGGGTTATGAGCTTCCCTTTTTTTACCCCCAGTCTCACATATATACTAAACTGTAAACATTTGTCCCCTGTTTTTCTGAGTACATCTTCCACTATTTTCTCACTTGCTTTAGAATTTATACCAAGTCTGTTCATGTCAGTCAAAAGGCTACCCATTTGCTCTCCCCATTCTTATCAAAGAAGTTCAGACTTTCTTCCTTTTACTGCCTGTCTGGCTCAGGAGAGTTCTGCAAGAACACATAATTAGAATCATTTTTCACATGGGACACTTTTTGATGTTGCTGAGAGAGAAAGCATTCAAAGAGGAAACAAATATTGATCTGAAAGATCTGACTTGTCTCCCAGTGCTTGCTGAAAAGGCAAGCACTAGAGCAGCAGTTCCTAAACTATAGCATATTTCGTGGACCTTGTAAACTTGATTTAAATAATCTAGTGGTAGTAGGATAAAAAATAGTAGCTGCAATTTCCCAGATGTTTCTGTAAGACTATATGAGGCTGTGAAATTATCTGTCCTTTAATATGTGAGAGTTTCTATGTACAACTTCAAACAGCACAAGCACCATTCATTCAACTGAACTGGCACACACAGATGTCTCTTTCTTCCTAGTTCTGGGCTTAATTCTGCTGGTCCAAGGCTTAGGAAGCCAGGAGCACTAACACATTAAAGGAGAGGCTACTATGAGTAGTCACTGGACAATTACATTTACATATTTTCAAAACTAGCTCCAGGATCGTAGTGTGCATCCCTGAGGTACCTTTGTAGTGACACAATGAGTGACACCTTTCCCTACCTGGAAAGTAGGACCTGCCTGGCAGTGGCTGCTTGTCCCACTGTAGCTGCTTATCAGACAGTGATGTTAGGCATCAGGAATACTTCATGTGCAGTCTGGGACAGGATTCTTCCAAAGGACCTTATGGTGAGTGAAGAGAGAATGGAAGAAGAACATCAGAAAGTGATCATTTCAAAAAATAAGGAGGAAGAAAGTATTTCAAAATATAGTGGTGGAAATACACAGATTACTGAGGTTCCCAGGATTCACAGTTTTGCAGAATATTTATTGTCTTCTTTACATTTTGGCAGTCCAGTAAACCAAAAGATCACTGAATTATGGTTGTGGTAGCTGCACTACTCTGAAGCATCATTTTAAAAGAGGTTTAACAAGGTGAAAAAAAAACCCCAATGCTCTACAAAATTTGCATTTTCCTAATTTAATCATCCTGCACTTGCAGTAAAATTATATGCTATACATATTCTGAAGCCACCAAGTCCCACTCAATAGAAATAAGAGAATAGGTGGGAACCAATCTCATGGGTAGCATTCAATTGTATGCTAATCTAATATTGGTTATATTATCCTAATCCTCAAACCCTCTGTCCTTATTTTCATTAAAATACAGCTAGACCTACAGACTGGGGACCAATAGTTGTCATCATTTCTTTCTGTGGTGACCACAAGTGATTTTCTTGGCAGTTTCTGCAATACTGTTTTAAATCAGGACCTGACAGAAAATTGAACTTTTATCTTCCAGATACTTCTGAGGCTTGTAAAACTATTTCATCCTGCATTAGAGAAAAACCAAACCCTTCCAGAAACAGCATGAGAAATGTAATCTGAGCAGAAGAGGTGTAATGCAAAGAAAAGAGAAGAGTAGAATTTAGGGCGTCTATTTGGATATGGGAATCCTTATGGAAAGTCTCACACTTAATGCTCCTGTAGAAATTATATATATATAATTTATGTATTTATAATATTATATATTTATATATATATATATAAAAATATTATCTTTTTAAATTTAAAGCTTTTTTCACTGACACGCACTTCTCTGATGATAAACATGTTGTCAAATTATTCCAGTGTCCCCCTGGTTAGGACTTCTTTGTATCAAGTGATTGCCCTGAACTTGTTAGACATTATTACACCTAACATGGTGAGTGGACCCTGGCTGGCTGCCAGGTGCCCACTTCTGTCACTCCCTTCCTCATCTGAACAAGGAGATAGAAAATATAATGAAAGACTCATGGGTTGAGACTACCTTCTTCTTGGGCTCAGCTTCACTCCTGATTTTCTCTAACCTCTTCCTACCCTGTGGCATAGGGGAATGGGGAATGAGAGTTATGGTCAGTTCTTCAAATGTTCTCTGCTGCTACTTCCTCCTCCAGAGGAGGACTCCTTACACTCTGCGCCTGATTCAGCATGGTTTTCTGCCCAGGGCTGCAGTCCTATAGGAACAGGCTGCTCCAGCATGGGTCCCTCATGGAGTCACAAGTCCCACCAGCAAACCTACTCCAGTATGGGCTCCTGTCTGCATGGGGCCACAGGTCCTGCCAGGAGCCAGCTCCAACACAGGCTTCCTACAGGGTTACAGTCTCCTTCAGGCATCCACCTCCTCCACCATGGTCTTCTGTGTCAGGGGAGTCTCTGCACTAGTGTCAAAAGCCTCTCCTCCCCTCCTTCTCCTCTGACCTGGGTGCTGCAGGTTCCCCCAGCCCACACTTTCTCAACTCTGTTACCCCAGAGGCACTGCCACTGTTGCTGATGGGCTCAGCCTTAGCCAGTGCAGGCCCACCGTGGCATTGGCTCTATCAAACACAAGGGAAGTTTTTAGGAGCTTCTCACAGAAGCCACCCTGGAGCTCCCCACTTCCAAAACCTTGCCACATAAACCCAATACAAAAGTAAATTATCACAAATTACTAGCCTCTTAAACTGACTAAGTAGCCCAATTTTTCTTTTAAAAGGTAGTTTTTGGCAAGATGTGATGTAAAGATAGCTTTGAAGCAATTTATCGTTCTCAGATGAAAAAAACCAGATGCAATGAAATACTCACACTGACATCTTTTTTAAAAATTTAATCAGAAAATAATCTGTGGTGAGTGTGTTATGTAAACACTGTTCTTTGAGAGAGTAAAATCCACATTTTATACAATGAGTTATTTTTCACTGTTTAAGTTACACCTTTAACTAACTGGCTGTTCCGCAGAAGAACTAAAGCACAATTGGTGCAAGTCCATGTAAAAGGTATTTTCAGCCAATAAGCAGTCATCTATTTCAGTAAAACCCTTTTGGATTTAGCAGCATTTTCTCTCATTCTTCATTTTAATGAACATAGTTCATTTTTGTGAAAAAAGTAATCTAGTTTGGAAAGGTCTTTCTTTTGTTGTCATTGTTACAAGCAGCAACAAACAAATCAAGTAAGAGGGGTACAAAATCTGGGTTGCAGTGAAGCAAAAGGTCATGTGCTGATGTTTCGTGTTGATTCTGGAGAATTATTAGCTGAACAGTGACTGGCTCACTTAACAGTACCTTCATGACTCATTTGCCAGTCACTGCAATTATTCCAGGTGCTGCTGGGGAAGTGACTCTCAAGTTTTAGAGAAGTAATCAGCATATAAATGTTGGCAGGATAAAACCTCCAACACAGGCTTCAGGTGCAGTACTCAGTGCAGATGGAACCACTTCAGTCAGTTCTTAAAAGCAATGGTTCTATTTGGCTGGAGAAAAAAACTTGTTCTGGTGGAACCTTGGTTTTTATCCTAGTCTTATCTGAAAAATGGAACAGAATGTAGATCTTAAGAAATATTTTACTATTTGAAAATAAAGAACTGGTTTTTTTTAAACTAAGTCCTTTGTGTAAGCAAATAAGAAATCAGAACAAAGGATAATGGAGTTGAAGGGGACAGGCTGTGTTATTTTTGTTCAAAGGAGTGACTTGCCTCATCTCTCTTTCTTCTCTTCAGTAAAATAATCAGTGATGCTAATGTGGTTCAGGTCAAGGGAATACAGGCAGCACTCTGTTGTTTAAGTCTTGGCATTTCTGAAACGTTCTTTCTTTTCCAAAAGGGTTTGAACCCATTTTAAAAGATAACATCATAAATACAATAGAGTCAGCCAATCTAATAAATGTCATTTACATAAAAATATAACAACTTCAGAACAAAGTATTTTCTGGGACTTAATGACTGAAAAGTAGGATGAAGGGGTTAATTAGTAAAGGTGTCAGGAATGTTTGATCGAAAATTTTCCTCTCATACTGTTAGAAAGAACAATTTGACCTAAATGAAATTTTACACCCGAGAAGTACTTTCACAAGATTTTAAAGGAAAATGCCTGATATCCAAAACATTGACAATGTGGAAAAATTATATTGTCATTCTGTATTCTTCTTCCATATTCATTGGAAGTTCCAATAGTTTGTCCCATGCCTCTATTTTTCGTTATGGTATAGATTAACCAGATGAATCTGAGTTGAATTAATTGAGGTAGACATTACTTCATTTCAGAGTATGGAACGTCTTAAAAGAGATTACAAGCACCTAAAAACAAGTTTGAAATTTAATCCTTTTTGCTTTTTTTTCTCCCAAAATCATTATTTTGTCTCTAAAAATAAGTTATACAAATTATACTCATTCAACTATGTAACTCTAGGAAATAACATAGTGCCACTATCCCTTAAACAAGATTTGAAGGTAGCTGTAAATCAAAGAGTCATTCGTTTCTTTTGCTGAACTGAGATTAATTCACGCATAGTCTTTTCAGCTAGTAACTCTTAGGCTTGGTTTGGAAATTACCTTTCATTTTCTTTTAAAAAAGCATCTGAAAGAGTATATCTTTAAGTATACTTACATGTCCCTGGCTCATCCGAGAGATTAAGGTGAGAGGGTGCATCTGTTGGGTTCCCATCCCAGCGCTGCATAGCACTAGAAACCATATATGGCACAGTAGCATTGCCCCACTATTGTTAGAAACCACAAGGCATGGTCTGTTAATTCAAAGTATTGGAAGAAAAACTTTACAGAGGAGAGCATTTACTGACAAATGAAAAATTTAACTGGACAGAATAGGAAGAATCAAAGAGCAGAGTTCTAACATCTCTGTGTGGCATAGGTGACCTGGTCCGGTAGGCCTGAGGTCTGCTCCTTTCTACTTGCACAAGGACTAAAAAAATTTTTTTCTGTCTTTCTAAAGCTTTAAATTATTTATTTGTTATCTTTGTGATGCTATCTTTTTCACCAATCATAAAATAATATCATCTGCAGTCCTGGCATGTAGAGATTCTGTTGAGGGAGCACATTAAGCTTCTGCACAGTTTTGGGGTTTACACTGTCCTGCATGAGATATGGTTTTGCAACTGTGGCCATATCTGATGGGACAGCCACAAATTCAGTACCTTGAGTGTTGCTAAGGTTCACTCATTTTACTGGGAACAACAAGGGATCCACAGACTGGATCAGCAGCTTGATGACTGTCCATGCATTCAGGAACATTGTAACTACCGATATTTTTCAGACACAGAAAAGTGATGTCAGAGGAATGACTTTTGCATTTCGCTTAAATACTTTAAAGGAGGTGTCTATTCCAATTGAATTTTTAAGAAATAGTCTGAGTTGCAAATATATTACCAAAATCTTGTCACTGTCAGGGCAGAGCCATCAACTCTGTGACTGGCTGTTCTATGGAATGCAGCTGTAGTAAGGTTGAACATTGTATAAGAGATTTCTTGGCCATAACCTGGACAAACCTTTCTTCAACAGACCTTAATTTCCTATGCTGTTCTGTATTCTCTATCAGTCACTTAAGAAAAATCTTCATTTTTCTATTAAAAAAATTATTGGTTTTATATTTTCAGTTCTGAAGATGAACTCTCTGAAAGCTGTTCATGTGTCTGCTTACACAACAGTTATGAAAGACAGGATAACCTGTCTACATGGATGCAATCATCTAAACACATCAATATGTTACAGCAATAAGAACCCTGTTAAAGGCAGTTACATCCTCACAGTTTTACTTCTATGCAGAGTTAAAGAACAAGTAGGGATTTTGCAGTTAATATAAAATATGTAAATGGGAAAAAATGTGAACCACAATGTAAGTTCATTATAAACTTAACACAAGAGGACTTTGAGACAATGCATTTGTGTAGCTCTTCAGTTCCTACAAATTGCACTGATTTTTATAATTAATGGATTTACCCTACTGCTAGAAGCATCTACATTTTTAAGTGTTAAGAATTTGTCAACAATGACAAAAACTGCTAATTATTCCGTTTTTTCATTCATTACAGGTTCTAGTGGGAGAAAAACATTTGGTTGGAGAAGGATTAAGAACCTAGGG
The DNA here is from genome assembly GCF_020740725.1 of Corvus hawaiiensis. Taxonomy (NCBI): domain Eukaryota; kingdom Metazoa; phylum Chordata; class Aves; order Passeriformes; family Corvidae; genus Corvus; species Corvus hawaiiensis. The sequence goes on along the minus strand of NC_063218.1, from coordinate 28,203,895 downwards.
TGTCATTTCAAAATACTTGGAAAAGTTGTGGAAGTAGAATGTGAAGCTAGTATTGACAAGGAGACACTATGAGACTGTTTCTTAGCATATGATGAAAACTGCCTTATCTGTTCAAAGTTCATATCATTAATTAATAAACAGTTTAAGTGCCAAAACAGATAAAGCCAAGTCAGCTTCAGATTTTCTACACTCTGAAGGCTGATCAGATTACTGTAGGTTGAATTAAACCTGTCAAAACAATGACCTTTTTTAATGAAATGACATTACCTTGTCATCTTGATTTGCTCACAAAGAAGCTAAATTTAGTAATTTGGATCAAATTTACATGGTCTTTTTTTCCCTCTACTGCATTTCAGGTGTGCAATACTACTGGTGTCTTTGAAACCACTCATTATTTCACAGAGATCTTCAGGAACAATTAGGGTATGGAGCTAAAACAAACTATTATATATAAGTTCGTGTTATATATATATATATATATATAATTAAATTATTAATATGTAAGTTTTCTGAAGTACTTATCTAATATGAAACCTCATAAGCGTTCTAGACAAAGAACAGCCCATTGTTTCTTCTCTCTGTGCATATAATTCAGTGACATTCTCTCTTCTAGTTTTAGCATCTAAAGTAGAGATTCTTCCACATTCTCCCCAAGGGTAAAAAGGAAAATATTTTCATTAGTATTGTCTTCTATGAAATCTCCTCAGGAAACTCTGGAAAATTTCCTTTGCATTTAGCAGATTTGTAAAGAAATCACTGAAGTATATTAGATTGCCAGATAGCTTCCCAATTAATATAATGATTTACTACTAATACGGCTTTTTAGATGCATAAGTAAATGGGTTTGTTACACTTAAAGTGCAAATGTCTAATTATGAAGTAATGAATCTCTCAGATTACTAAATGAAAACTACACCAGGTATAAATGATATTCAAATTTTATTTCAAGAAACCTGTGATAATTCTAATCATTTTGTAATAAAGAAATATTCTCTACAATTTATAACTAAAACTATTTCCTTCACACTAAGGAAAGACTTTAGAGCAAAACTCTGTAATATTTTTTTGTGTACAGCAGCCACCACTAGCAGTTGTAGTTACTAATAACCACCACCATGAACAGCCTTTACTTCTGTATTGAAAAAAATACCTTGTGTGTTAGGTACCTATTTTGGGAGCTGCTGCTACAGAGATTTTATAGGAGTATAATAGTCACTATTGATATTTTTAGTCCTGATAGGGTATTTTACTTCTGTCTAAATACTCTAGGCAGGACTAATTAATTTTTCATCTTGGTAGGATATTTGTACTTGATAAAACTAATGGGAAAAGGAATGACATAAACTGGGACTACTTTCCACATCTAAACACTACCTGTCATTTCATTTTGAAATTTATGGAAAAAAGCTAGAAAGGGAGGCACTTAATTTTAAAATAGTATAGAGCATAGCCTCTTGATGACATTAATCTGTGAAACAATTCTTCTAAAAGAACGGGATTATAAGCCATTTTGAGAGTAACACACAGGAACTGCTGCACAGACATTTTAATTTTTAGAGGTTTAATCATCATCTTTAAAATCTAGAATTCCAATACAATTTTTAATTTTTATGTGGAATCAATAAATGTTGTTAGTATAGAAAGGAATCCTCTCCTTAACTTAATGGTCTGATGCATTGTGAGGCCTGAGAGAGATAAAAAATGGCTCTTACATTTACATGGCATTCCCATAGAAAATTTGTGCACTATGTGGATAGCACACTAGAATATACTTAATGTATGATCATGTACACAAAATATCAACTCCTGATCTTCTGAAAAAAAAAAAAGAAAATATGTAGCATAACAAAGCCACTTCCTAGTGGTAGCAGTATTACTGGGGAATGGGAAAAATGTTGGTTAATTGAGAAGATCAGGTATTTATTCCTGCTCACATGAAATAGGAGTAGGTCAGTTTAGATAGATGTGAGTATGAGACCTGGCTCAAAACTTCTTCTGTGGCACAAAACCAGCATCCCAAAGTATTCCAGTAAAAAAAAGTTTAGCTTTTTTCAAAGATCTTACACACTAACATCTAATTCTGAAATATAATTAAAGTTGAAGAGCTGTTTTTTTATAAATACTTGACATTTACTAGTGTGTAGCTTCTCTCATCAGGACTGCTTTCCTCAAAATGTTTGCAAGCTGAACAGGAGCAGAAACATTAAAATGCACCAACATCTAAATGGTAGGAGCCAAATAGCTTAGGGAGCAACAACATGAATATTAAGAAACTTTAGGACATTTGTACAAAGAACAAACAACTTTTTAAATATCCATCAATAATATATTATTTTTTTTGCAAAGTGTAATACAAAAGATACATAATCAAGAATGAATACATTTCATTAAAATATTCAAAAGAATATATTATCTCCGCAAAAACTGTGATCTGTTTGTCCCTGCCAGGACTCTCAGCAGAACAGGAGAGGTAGATCCTTACCCAGAAGATAACTCTTCTGTTCAATCTCACAAACGTCCTTTCCTTTCCTTTCCTTTCCTTTCCTTTCCTTTCCTTTCCTTTCCTTTCCTTTCCTTTCCTTTCCTTTCCTTTCCTTTCCTTTCCTTTCCTTCCCCTTCCCCTTCCCCTTCCCCTTCCCCTTCCCCTTCCCCTTCCCCTTCCCCTTCCCCTTCCCCCTCCCCTTCCCCTTTCCTGCCCCGCCCCTCAATGGGCTTGTCTATTTAGTTACCTGCAAAGGCTACAGTCCATGCAAAATATTCTGATATGCTCAAGCAAAATTGTGTCACAAAGTAAGGAATAAATAGGCCACCCTGAGAAAGCTGACTGGGAAACTGATTACACTGGATCTCTTCAGAAGTTAAGAGCAGCTTATCTGCAACTGACTGTAAGTCTAGCTGGTAATGGACCATCCATTAACAGTGTAAGTAAAGCCCTTCAGTTGCTCAACATGCACTTACAAGGTCTGGAATAGCTCTGATTTGAGTGCCTCTTGTACCTCTGCCTCTGGCCTCCCATCATCTCATCCTCAGTTCCCACTTACCTTCTGAAAAAAGTCCTCTTGACAGGTAGATTCTTGATTTATTCCTTCCTTTTCCATGGGTTGATCTGAATTGCAACTTTTGCTTTCTAAATTTAGTCTTTTCTGGAGGTGCAATTCTGTGTCACTAACATATACAGTCCTTGAAAAAATGCTTTAGTATATTGTGCATCTTTAGAGAGAGACCCTACAATAATAAAATAAACAGAACACAAATGCCTCTGTTTTTAAGACTTATTTCTGATGTCATGTTTTTACTGCTCCATGTCTTTCACTTAAATGACACAGGCCCATTCAGGAGAGAGTGTAGACTGTGTTATTTGAGCATTATATGAGTATTATGTGAGCATAAAAGCTGGTTTGCCAAGGAAGGAAAATTATCAGAATATGACAGACGTTCATTATCTGCTGACTGCCGATGCTTGATATAGATATTTGCTGATCTCTCTAAAAGTTGGCAAAAAGCAACTGGTATTAGACAGGAAGTAATCACTGCTCTCCCAGTACATCTCCTGGCATTTTAATGAAGTTTCTCTAAACATTCTTACACTAACCAACCATTTATAAGAAAATGAATTCATAATAACCTAAACAATTACATGATTAAACAAATAGAACAATATGGGTTTTTAATTACAGAATCACAGAATATGCTGAGTTGAAACGGACCCACAAGGATTGTCAAGTCCATGCCCCAGCCCTGCCCAACAGCACAGCCCCAAGAGTCACATCATGTGCTTAAGAGTACTGTCCAAATGCTTCTTGAACTCTGTCAGGCTTGGTGCTGTCACCACTTCCCTGGAGACCCTGTTCAAGTGCTAAAACACCCTCTGGGGGAAGAACCTTTCCCTCACATCCAACCTAAACCTCCCCTGACACAACTTCAGGCCATTCCCCTGGGTCCTGTCACTGGTCACCACAGAGATCAGTGCCTGTCCCTCCTCTTCCCCTCACGAGGAAATTGTAACTGCAATGAGGTCTCCCCTCAGTCTCCTCTTCTCCAGGCTGAACAGAACAAGTGACCTCAGCTGCTCCCCATACAGCTTCCCCTCCAGGCCCTTCACCATTTCTGTTGCCCTCCTTTGGACACTCTCCAATAGCTTTATATCTTTCTTCTATTGCAGCACCCAAAACTGCCCCAAACACTTGAGGTGAGGCCACCCCAAGTGCAGAGCAGAGCACGACAATCCCCTCCCTTGCCCACCTGGTGATGCTGCGCCTGATGCCCCCCAGGAGACGCTTGGCTGCCAGGGCACTGCTGGCTCATATTCAACCTGACATGGACCAGAACCCCCCGGTCTCTTTCCATGGCCCTTCTTCCCAGCATCTCATTCCCCAGCCTGTCTGTACATCCAGGATTACCCTGTCACAGGTGCAGAATCCAGAATTGTCCCTTGTTGAACTTCATGTGGTTGGTGATTGCCCAGCCCTCTTGCCCTAATCGAGGTCTCTCTGCAGGGTCTCCCTGCCTTTGAGGGAGTCAACAGCTCCTCCCAGTTTTGTATTAGTGGCAAATTTGCTCAGTATCCCTTCCAGTCCTGTGTTCAAGTCACTTTTGGAGATGTTAAAGAGCACAGGGCTGCAGATGGAGCCCTGCAGAACCCCTCTAGTGACTGGTCACCAGTCTGATGCCACCCCATTCGCTGTAACCCTTTGTGCTCAACCTGTGATCCAGCTGGTCACATATTTCATGATGTGTTTCTCCAGCTGAATGCTGGACATTTTGTTCAGAAGGATACCGTGATTATTTTAAATGTAGGTCATATTAAACTACAGTAAAAAATACCTTTTCACATTGTCAAATACATCTCTCCTGGATTTCAACACAATTCAGGTCATCAAAACTTGATAAAATGTGGATAATACTGCAGCATGAACTCATTGTCTTGTCAGAGAAGAAAGAAACTTATTTTGAGCTTATGCTGCTTCTGCAGAAAATAAGAATTAAAGCAGATTTTTTATATAACATTGTATAATGCCATGCATAAAGACTCTTTAAGTTCAGTTTAAACTTGACATTGCCTACATCAATCAAACCATGGAAGAAGTGATGATGGAGAAAATCAGTCAATTGCCTTAGAAGATGAGATTCTTTTTTGTTACAGGAAAAATAAGTCTACCTAATTTTTTTACTGATAAGTTTGATAATGTTTTGCTTGGTTCCTTATTATTACAGATGCCTTCTTGGAGGGTTTTCTTAGAACAGCAACTCCAGTGCAAACGACATCTTGCTGTAGTAAAGCCAGGAGAACAGATGATATATTACTGCTTACATCAGTAAACCTCACATAGGTTCTATTTTTCAAAATCTTGCCTGTTCATACCTATTGACACAAGCTCCAAAAATGTAACAGACTCCCACCTCCCCCTTTTTTCAGGCAGACAGAATGCAAAACAAAACAGTAAAAAGGGCAGCCTATGTCCTTTGCAAAAGTGTATTTTTCACTTTTGGATATTTCTCCTCTCTCCTCAGTAGTTGTGGAATTCCCATGTTTACTCTCTTGTTAGGCAAAGGCTCTGTACCTGCATTGCAAAAAGTAAGGCACACAGCCATTATGTAGTGCTTCCCACAAATAATATCACCCGTCAAGTGTCTAAATTGAGTAGTTGCTTGAGGGTATCTTTCAGAGAGCATGTACAATGCTACAGGAAGCTTTTCTTGTCTTTGATTAGACACTTTTTTCCTAGGTGAGCTTTGTAGCATTTTGTCAGTTTTTGAAGATGACTCCCATCCTTTCTACTGAGAAGGGGTAAGTATGCTTTTAAAGTCTTGAATTACAGTTAAAATTCTCCATTGTTATTAGGTTGTTTTGATATCTGAAGAGAGAAATACAATTTTAAGCCACAGCAGCTTGTATTACTTACAAATTCTAACATTGTTAATTAGAACCTGCCTAACGTAGGGAAAAAATTCTGGCATACCCATACAGAATAGTAATGTAGTCACTTTCTCTTGATTTAAACCCTCAGTTATGGTAATTATATATTGGACAAGTCTCCCAGGGAACACGGCTCACACTTTTTTTAACCGGACATAACCTTGGAAACACTTTTGTTTGTCAAGCTGGGTACAATTCAATAGACTCCAGAGGTATCTCTAATTCTAGCTTCTCTAACAATGTTAGAAAGCAGACATTATATTTAATATTACTTCTTCTAATATTGCAAGGTGTAATTTTAAAGAGAAATGACACATAAACTGAAAAAAGTAAGCCTATCTTCTCAGCTGTTAGGAAGTATGAAATAACTAGGGATTTAAGCAAAACACCACCTCAGTACAAATTCTCTCCAGCTTCCTAAAGTTCTCCCTGAAAGACTCTACCTATGTACCTATGTCCTTTATTTCAAGACTGCTCAACTCTGACTCTGCTGATCCACTTCAACTTCTGCTTTCCTACTTCTGTAATGAAATAACACACAGGAACCCAGGATGCTGAGTCCTGCTACTGACAAGTGCAAAAACCAGAGAACGAGCAAAGAATTGTCCACAAGTTCCAGTACGGGGTTTTTTGTGGCTTTACTGGGAATGTCAGTATTCCATCAATGTTGATAAAGAAGAGCAATCTGTTCAGCAGTCTGAAGCAAACATACTATTCCAATAGCCTTCCACACCCATAGATTCAAGAAGAATCTGCTTCCATCTGCAGCATGCAAAATTTCACTAACCTGGACATTTTTATTCATCAATAGTAATAGTAGTAACAGTAATAATAGTAATAATGGTAATAATAGTAATAATAGTAATAATAAAAAGGAAAGGAACCACATGAATTTCCATATGTACTCTAGTCATATCTGATTGTAGAGTTCAATTTCTGTCTTATAACAGAAGTGGGGAACAGTTCATTGAATGTAGCCTACAGGATGACTCCATCTGTCTGCTACCTTTGAGTCTGAGGTATTAAGAAATAGCTTAAAATAGCAAATAAATGCTAACAGCCAAATACTTCTCACACTGGCCACGTATGGTCAAGCATTTAGAAGCAGAAGTAGTTGTACTGAAAGTCCTTAGTCTATGAGAGAATGCCATAATTGAACTCAGTCTTCTTTGCAGAAAGGATAGATTGCCTTGTTTTGTGAACTGAAGTGAATTGCTTTCTGTGGTTGGTAGGGTTTTTTAATGTATTTCTGTTTCTTTTACTCTCTTTTCACGTTATATTGGAACTTAGGGATTTCAGTTTACTTTGGCCCATGTTTTGGTTATGAGCAATTTCATTCTAATTGGAAACTGTTAGCTGGAACAGCTGCAGGAGTCTGAACAATAACAGCTCATCTCTGAGAGTCAGTGTCATTTACCATAATTCCAGGGCTTATTTTCTTTACTAAATAAATATGGGCTCTTTACATCTCCCAGCTATTGCTTCACCTCTGTGCTAACTCAGAAAGGCATTGTTCTGTGATTTATACTGAGGCATATGCTTTCTCAGTTTCCTTCACAATTGTTTTGTCTAAAGACTTGTTAAAAATGAAAGCTTGGATGCCAAGTAGCGAGTTTGCTTGTGCGTGTACCCAGGGTGTCATCTTGCCTTTCGAACGCTTGTTAGCAATCCTTGAGCTGGAGAGCAGCTCCCATTGTGGGAGGCCCCACGCCACTGAAATCTTTGCATCTTGCAGAGTATTTTGCTGCTGCTAAATGTAAACAACATGCATGTTTTAGAGGTACTAGAAACATTTTCACGTCTCCTCTAGGGCTCACTTTGCAATTTTTTTTCAACGCATTAACTTTAGCATAGCTGCACATTCATCCAAGATACACTGTCCCAACTGCTAGAAAACCTTACTAAAACCAACTGAAATTATGGGGCAACAAGGCTCGTGAAAGGACTAGAGAACATGTCTTATGAAGAATGGCTGAGGGAGTTGGGTTTTTTAGTCTGGAGGAGGCTCAGGGGGAAGCTCATCACTTTTTACAACTGAAAGGAGGCTGTAGTGAGGTGAGGCTCTTCTGCCATGCCTGCAGTGAGAGGAAATGGCCTTAAAAGGACAGAGAAGATTCAGATTAGATTCTGGAAAACAATTTCCATTAGGGTGATCAGACACTGGGATAGGTTGACCAGGGAGGTGGTGGAGTCACCACCCCTAGAGGTATTTAAGAGGAATCTGGGTCTGGTGCTGGGTGGTTTAAGGCTTACAGTGGTAGTGCTGGGTTGACCTTTAGATTTGATTATCTTAAAGGTCTCTTCCAAACTTGAAGAATCTATGATTCTGTTTTCTCCCTATTTAATATTCTTCTCTGTATTTAGAGGATTCCTGTAAGGACCCAAGTTAAATTATTTAAATACTTGTTATTTTTTTTCTCTTCAGTATGCATGTGCAGCTCCTATTAATTGTAATGGGTACCATATACAGTTGTTATGGGTAGAATATTTGGTAATTAATATTTCTTAGCAACACCCCTCATTAGCATTTGCTTAGATTTACACAGGACACAGTCCTGGATTCTTATAGGTGATCATTTTAATGTAGGCTGACATTGTCTCTAAATAGGCTTTAGTAAAAAATGGTGTAATGGATGAGGGGACAAAGTGATGGCAATTACCATTGAATGGTATGTGATATGGCATATCACCAAATATCTGCTACTTGTCTCCAAAATAAGTTCAACTTGATAATACTTAAATTACTTGAAAATACTTAAATTTTCCATTAAAATAAATACCTAGAGAAAGTCATAATGAAGAATTGCACACTTCATATTACTGTGATGTAACCCCAAACACATGACCATGCTGACACAGTAGTAATTTGAACCAATATTTTTTTGCATTATTTTGCATGGCAAACCATTTGCTACAATTTCTATAAAGTTCTGACACAGAAATCTGTCCACTGTACTAGATCTTAGGTACTGCTTTTATTCGAAGAACTCAAACCATACTTGATATTCCAACCATGAAAAGCTGAGGTACACAGTCTTATGAGGAGCACTTGAGGAAACTGGAGTTGTCTAGCCTGGAGAAAAGAAGGCTCAGGAGAGACTTCTACAACTGCCTGAAAGGAGGTCGTAGTGAGGTAGGTCTCGGTATCCCAACTAACAAGACATAGGACAAGAGCAAATGGTCTCAAGTTGCACCAGAGGCAGTTTCGATTGGGTATTAGGAAGTGTATCTTCACCTAAAGGGTTGTGAAGCAGTGGAACAGGCTGCCCAAGGAAGGGGTGGAGTCACTATACGTGGAAGTATTTAAAATACATGTAGATGTGGTGCTTAGGGGCATGGCTTAGGGAAGGAATTAGTACAGATTCATGGTTGGACTTGATGACCTTAATGGTCTTTTCAAACCTAAATGTTTCTATGATTCTATGAATCTTCCGAGATATACTTGTCTCAGTTACTTTTTTTCAGGTATACCTATAATAATTCTAAACAGCTTTCTCTTTCCCTTATTCCATGGTATCCGTCCTTTATATACATACATTTGCTGTCATGCTGCTGGTACATTTTCATATGCCCCTCTGCCCTGATGGACACACATACCCCTTGCATTTACTGGTTACATTTACTGGTTACACATGCTGGTTACATTTAGTCCAGACATGTTTTAGTACACATGAATGTGTAAGTTTAAGTGTTCCCAATGTGTTCAGAGGGAAAAAAATCTTCAACTTTTCTCTCAATGCCATGAATCAGTGCTGTCTTCTGTTTGATTCCTCTCTACACATATGGATGGCTCTGTTTGGTTAGCCCTAGTGCAGCCTTTTCCTGCATGTACATTCCACAAATGTACCATAGCTTGGTGAAAGAATAAAACAGAAATAACTCTCAGCACGAAAAGTTTTAAATTTTATTTCTTTTATGAAAATACTACCCAATAAATGTTGTATTTGTAGTAAAAGTGCAGAATGCTACCCAAATAATAATTTAAATAACTTTTGGGACAATGTTAGAGCCAGTTAAATAATGAATGTATATATTCATGAGCAACATGCATACAAAACTATTTTGATTATATTTGCGGACTACTGAGATAAACTGTGACATTTGAATGTCCATTTTGGAAGCTTGAACACCAAAAAAAATTATTTTTCAATATCTATAATCCTCCACTTATTCAGTTCTTTATTAATTTATAAATTAATCCTAAAAAATGAGATTATTCCATAGAGAAAAAGCTCATATTTCCTCTGCAGCTGGTTACCCACACACCTCCCAATATTCCAAATAAAAATTTGAGTGAACTTTTCTAATGCTTAGCATTTGCAAAGTATTATTTTGCTAGTTCTAAACAAAAGGTATCTAGGTGCCTACACTATAATAAATATTGTGGTGCTTGGCCTGCTGCTCTGAGACATGAACAATTCTAGGTAGTGCACACTCCTCTCACGTGGCATTCAGGAAGCAGGCTGGCACGGTGTGAGCTAAGAGCATTAATGTGGAGGTTTAAGGCGCTGTTACTCTGTTCGTTTCCCGAGGCAGCAGCCGGGCGCTCAGCCCCGGCTGCCGCTGTGTCCCACATCCCGGCTGCCGCTGTGTCCCACATCCCGGCTGCCGCTGTGTCCCACATCCCGGCTGCCGCTGTGTCCCACGTCCCGGGTACCGCTGTGTCCCACATCCCGGCTGCCGCTGTGTCCCACATCCCGGCTGCCGCTGTGTCCCACATCCCGGGTACCTCTGTGTCCCACATCCCGGCTGCCGCTGTGTCCCACATCCCCGCTGCCGCTGTGTCCCACATCCCGGCTGCCGCTGTGTCCCACATCCCCGCTGCCGCTGTGTCCCACATCCCGGGTACCTCTGTGTCCCACATCCCCGCTGCCGCTGTGTCCCACATCCCGGGTGCCGCTCTGTCGCCCGCGGCCTGCAGTGACATCTAGTGGGGGCTGCGCTTCCCGCCTCCCCTTCCGCAGGGACGGAGCTGGGAACACCAAGAATCGACATTTCGAAAATTTTCTTAAAAAGAAAAAAAAAGTTTTACATGCACTCTACAAAATTTTTGTCTTGGGCAGATGTGTGAGTGGGTGGCGCTTATACTTGTTATCCTTGAGGTCTTAGGTGGCGTCATAGGAAAATAATAAAAAGGCTCTTTAGGCCACGTTTAACAGACACACGAGCACTTGCCTTTCTTTGAGACATTTCTTTTCTTTGTCACCTCCCCTGTTTTCACTACTTAATATTACCTCTGAAAATAAATCTTAGAAATAAAAGTCATTGCTCTTATATTTTATCAATAAATAATAACTTTTTAAAGTTATTTATATACATCATTGTACATTGTATATAATGTTTAGGTCTAACTCTAACAAAAAAAAAAAATCAAATTGCAATCTAAATTAATTCAGATTTAAGTAATTTTTATTTTTAACCAGCAGCCCAAAGTAGGTTGCTTGCATTTGATACTCTGTTCCTAAAGTATGATTCTGGATTTGGGTCTCATACTTTGCTACCTCCCAGAAGAAGATGTAAAATATAGAGGCTTTTAAAACTCAACAGGATTAACATAGTTCCACGACACACTAGGCAGATTATTCATGTGGGGAAGAGCCTTTATTTTGCTCCATTTTCCTTCCACCCTCTCTCCACTCTTTACACAGTAAGGCAATTCCCTGGAGAAAATCTCCTTAAAACACACAAAGTACTGTAATGCAGAACAGGCTGATACGGACATGAACACATGAGCCTTTCCTTTGCTTAACAAAATTAAGCCTGTTAGTGTCAGGCATCATCCTGTCTGTAAAAACTATTGTAGCTGGTTACCTATGTAGCAATTTTCTAAAAATACTTATCTTGGCCTCTTCTCAAATGTATTCCTGAGTGTTGTACTTGGCTCTCTGGAGAATTGTTTGTTATTCAGCATACTTGTAAAACAGTGTCTGTTAAATATGAAGAAATTGCCATTTTGTTTCTGTAATATTGCATTGCAAAATGGAAAGGTTTTCATTTTTATGCACTATTCTGCAGTAGATATTTTTCTGTGACAGACATTCTCCTGACACTGCAGCGGAACTGATTGAGCAGAGATTTCTAACACACCTGAAAAATAGTCTAGGATTACATTAATCTTTTTCAATGTCCACCATGGGTAACCATGGGAATTTTCTTAAAACTCTACCTTCACCACCAAAGATCTTGAACTGTTACTCCACTTCACAGAATAGCAATGAATTGTGGAGAATTAAGCAGAGTGTCAGAAATCTCCCATGAAGTTAACAATCTAATGACATCAAGATTTTACTTCCATTACAGCACAGTTAATTTTTAAATAACAAATGAAAAAGAAAATATATGGAAAACAACAACGAGATGGAGAGAAGCAAGATAATTGCTCCTGAATAATTTTGTTTCAGCTTTTCTGTGGTAAGATCTTTCAACACAGTCTGAGACAGAAAATTCGCCCTCATGTACTGGGCCACATGTGCTGTGGTATCTTTGATCTGCCTTTTATTTGGCTCTGAATTTGTCTGAGAAAAGGAACTTTGCATAACATTACTGATTATAAGAGATTTCAAAATATTGGAATCATGTTATAATGTATCTTGTGGAATTAAGGGGGTTTTGAGGTTTAGGAAAAGTAAGTTAAATTAAGAAAGCCAGGAATACTGGACTCTTCTTTGGAAAAGAATAGAAAATCAGATTAGTTTAAGAGTCGAGAATGTATATTAAATCCATATCATTAAGACAAAAACCACTGGAAAATACCTTCCATTATTTTGAATGGATTCCCTGTTTCTTTCTTGCTATTAGGGATGATACAGAAAGATTATCTAAGAATAATAAAAACAATTTTGTTTGGGTCTGCATAGTAAGCTTATATATTTAAAGCAATTTTTTTTCTATTACATATCATAAACTTATGTGGAATCAGAGAAATCTAAGAAATAGAAATATACTCAGCACATTTCTTTGGCATAGGATATGCACAGGATTTTTCCTGAAGCACGTTTTTTTTGTCAACTTCAGTTTACAAATTCTCTTGTGATGGCATTTCCATCATTTCCCTCAGGAAACCACTCCACTGGAGAGTGTATCATTGTGACAGGGAACTTTTCTTATGATTAACCTAAGTATTTTCTTTTTTCATTTGGCTGATTAGCCTTAGCCACCTTTGCATGGATTTTATCACTCAGCTAGCAGTGTTGTTGCCTTGTACATTGGGGCTGTTTGAATTAATATATTTCTCTTGACTAAATACCATGAAAGTGTCAGCTCTTGAGAAGGATTAGCCAAGAAAACCATTTGTATCTTCAGCTTCTAGAAGTTACAACTTCTGAGAGGTACAAACTTCTTAATTTACCTGTTTCTCACTAGTAAGGTGCCATATTCTGTATTTGGAGAAGGAGCACCTGTCTCACCTGCTTAGTAGAAAACTGTTCAAAGGTTCTAGAATGAAGCCGGGGGGAGCACTGAGTGCCACATATTCAGTTTTCTTGCTGTATGGTGCCACAACATGTCTCCAAGTTTTCATACTCTGAATGTAATGTTTGGGAGGAGCCACATCGGGGCATATAGGGCCTCAAGTTACAAGGAAGTTGCAGCGCTGCATCTGTTTGTTTCATGACAACATTCATGGAGGTTTAAAACCTAAGGCAGGACCCTTGATGTGCCAAGTATTAGAGATGTCAGGCTGAAGGGAAGAAAGGACAGAGGGAACCTCCATTCTCCTGTGCAGGAATTCACTGGTGCCCCAGAGAACACTCTGAGGAGACAGGGAATACCTGGATTGCTACTGGGTGATAATGCTGTGTTCATACTCAGGGCTGTAGTACCAGACTGCCCAAACTATTAGTCTGTTCTCAAACCCTGACTCTGAGATACATAGATACACATATGTGAACTTGCTGTGTAAATGCACTGTGTGTTTGAGGCATCCTGGGAAAAATTCACCACAACCATAGTGGAATTTACTGTGCACATGCTGTAGGTTTGATCTATTCATGAGGTATTTGACTCACTGTGGAAATAGTAAGCCCTTTATGCATATAAGCACTAGCCATTCATTATAGACCTGGAAATACAGTAGATCTTCATCTAAATGGGAACAATGAAAGTCTAAAAGGAGAAGTCTATTGTCAAAGTGGTATGACTGGCAGATTTTTCCCCTTGTTTTTTATTTGCTCTTCATGGAACTGATTGTTTTGTGTGCTTCTTCTGTTGTCAAAGATTTGTATGTGCACATCAGTTCTGTGAAGTGACTCTTAACATGAACTTTCTCACCTGGATGGACAATTGCATCTCCAGTTTTAAGCTGTATCTTACTGAATCATGAACCGTATTTTTACTAGTACTTATTTACCTTACTATGTCTCCCTTAGTGAATTCGTACTATCCATATTTAAAAGTGGTACAATTGACACAAGTGTTTTAAATATATTTAAGATAAATTTTTTTGGCTTTATTTCTTTGCATACTACTCCTTTTATAACCTTTTGGAAAGATGTAATGGAATACTTGAAGCAAGATTTACATAAAGAAGACATTTTTTACGTAGCAAGGCTAAAGAGTAGGTATATGGTTTGATGATTAGCATTTATGACTTCTACAGATTAAATAAAAATATAAATGTCTTTTAAGATCTAAGCAATCATTTAGAAGTCTTAATAAAATGTGTCATCAGGCTCAAATTAGATTACATGTAATGGGAAGCTACAGTTATGATATTTTCCTTACATATTCAAAGAAGACATGAACAGAAGTAAAACAGCTGGAGAGGAAAATGAAATGTGTATTTTCTCTCAAGTGAAGGAATATATAAGTGAAAAAAGATGGCAATACTAGTGCCTTCAGAGATAAAGATGATGCTTATTTCCTGGGAGAAAGGAATATATTTTCAATGTCATAGAAAGAATTTCCTGAGGAAGAAAAAATTCATATAATTAGATTTTTTTAAAAAAATAGGTAAGGAACTTGGAATATAATATCCCATTTTCAGTAGACTTAAGAGCCTTTAGAAACCATAAACAATATTTTGAGTTTGGAACACTTTGAGACTAAAGGTAGAGCTAAAGTAGAAAAAGAAAAAATTGGCGAAGGTGCTTTTATTTCACATGTACAGTTCAATCTAATAATTTTGCCATTTCAGCAAAACACAATAAATATTTGAACCATCCCATTATAATGAGTGAAATTATTCATGTACTTAAAATTAAGCATATACCAATGAGTTGTGGATCTCAACCTGTAACCAAATGTATCCCCAAATATTTTTTAAAGTGCATCATCCAAAGAAGGACATTCATTCTGAAGCTTTTCCAATTCATTTTCAATAGTATCTATGGCCACATGCAATTCAATATTCTTTTTAATTTAGGAGATGAAAACATTCACCAGTACTATACTGAGAAGCAATATTGTTGCTCTTAATGTGCACTTTGGAAAAGTGATAAATTTGTAGCAAAAACAATTTCACTGTTAAGAGCATTACAAGAGTAACTTCATATGTGTAAGAGTGTGTGTGTGTTTGTGTGCAGGTGCCCTCTCTCATTTCTGTTAGGGTTTTGCTATTGTATTGCAACTCCTTGTCCTTTTCTGTGCCATTGCAGGGAGACAAACTTTCTTCTCAGAACCTCTGGAAAGAGAAATGGCATCCACAGATTTCACAAGTCTCACATTATGTCCTTTGTTAAACTATCTCCATATTTTTCCTTTTAAAATAGTAAGGCAGGAACATCCTCGTTAATTGAATTTATGTTAAAAATTAAGCAAAAAAACCAAATTACTTAAAAGACATAAAATAAGTCAATCACAAACAGCATACAGTTAAAAAATATATGATAACTATATAGATAAATGTTACCAGATAGGTGCAGAAGATTATTTTGTCCATTTTAGGTGTTGCACATAAGGATTGAGGGAACACATACCAATTTTGCATTAAACACATTAAGGTGTCCTACTCCCTAAGAAATCAACCAGAAATAAAACTAAAATGCAGTTCTACACTCCCTTCACCATCTTTTAAATGAGGACAAACTCCATAGAGTGTCTTCAAAATACAATTGCACACCACCATGTCTACTACCCATGTACTATGGAGGAATTTGCCAAGAACGAAAAGCAAAGAGTTTAGAGCCTAAAAACTTCTTTACCTTAAGAAAGCCTGAAATGTTTATCATGCATGTTTTGTTTTTCAAAATAATCCGGGGGGGGGGGGGGGGGGTGGAATGGGGGGCATGGGGGGGAGAGAGGGAAGAGGGACCAGGTGATGAATATAATGTAAGTTGGAGTTTTTAATATACTATATTACTTGTACAACCAAGAGGTTTACAGAGCTGGGTATTAAAGACCAACTCTTTCTGTTGGAGGTTGTGCCCTTATACCTGCATGAAACTGAGCATGTGAATAGTTAAATTGATATCAGCATAGCTACTTTTTGTTCTAAATATATTCTTGTACTGATAAGGAAGAGACTATAACATTCTCTCAATAGAACCAAGGTATGAGCCCTTCTTTCAGCATCAGAGAATGTGAAGAATGCAACAAAAAATATTTTTCTTTCAACTGATTTTTAGACATTTATAATAAATGTCAGCAGAGTTGAATTAAATAGTAAGGGTCTTTAAAAATCTACCAGTATGTTTCCTCCCTCAGTCCGACGGTTTCAACTAAATTTTTTTCCTTTATTGTGCTGGTACATATCCAAAATTCCTGTTCAACCCAACCAAAGCTTAGGTGAATTAACCATCTCAACAAGATGAATGCAGCCATCCCCTAGAGGTGTGTAACATGGCATGCCATCCCTAAGGGTGGAGATATCTACCTGTACCACTGTCTGGAACACCTAAAGATCAGACTTATATATACTTCAACATCTTAGACACAAATGCTGGTTCCTTCATTAACTCTTACCTCCCTAAGTGCATCTTCACTGCCTGTGTGAGAATCTACTGAACCCATCATCATCTAAGTGGGACAGAGTCCCTGCTGTGCTGTCATGCCATACAAGAAAAGAATGTGCAAGATGAGAACCACAAAAGCTCTAGCTGACTGAAGGACCAACAAGGTTCTCTGGTTGTTGTCACATAGAAATTGAATCTGACTTTTAGGAAGTCTTCTTGTCAGCAATGTCCATGCTTGCTATTGCCTTGGAACCTCTGGACACACTGCTCTACTTGGAAATGTTTATAGAAATGAAAAATGCCATTTCTGATATATCTGAGAGCACTTCCTGGTTTTCTGCTTGCTTAAACCTAAATGCCAAAATAAAAACCCTTTAAATTAATACAGGAAGTAGTACTATTGTTCAGACTCATCACCTCCATCATTCTGATATAGTAAAGATGCGCTTTCAAAACCTTCTGTCACAAAATGCCCTAGAAGGTACCCTTCCAGGTACAAGGTTACAGAAGAACCTTTAAAATCCCAATTAATATTTTTCTATCTAATTCTGCTTCCATGATCATGGCTCTAAGATTATATCTTATTCTATCAAAGATAGGATTCACCCAAGCTAGTCTCTGATTTTACTTTTTTCCTTATTCTGGAAGAAAGTTAAAAATCCTCCTTTTTTCCTGATACACCTCTGATACCCAGAAATACAGCTGAAAAATATCATACTTGCTGGTCTCAGGCTGGCCTGCAAACAGGCATCTGTCAAGGTCATGAATTACCTGTGACTACCAGTTTGCCAGACTCAGACCCTTTTAGCATTGTGCTATGCCACTGAAATACAGAAATGTAAATGGAAAACGATAACCAGATCAGAAAATAATTGACCCATAAAGCTGTAACTTTACACATTGAAATTGAAGGAAGACGAGTAAATATGACACTTTGTAAGACACACCCAACCAGACCTTGGTCATGACCAAATAGAATTAATAACATACCACTGGTGTGCAAGACTTGTAACATTTACCAAATAGTAAATTACTGGGGAGACAAAAATCAGCCTATTGATCTGGCTGCTGTTAACCGTCAAACCAATGGAGAAGACTTATGCACCTTGGGTTGGTAACTTCTGAACACAGAAAGAACCTTCCTGTGGTCCTAATCTCCCATAACAGGGAGGGTGTTGGGGTCCTAACACCTTATCATTTTATAATGAAATGAAAGTCCTGCTGGTAGAACACTGATTCCTACACAACCTGCCAGGCACACAGACAGCCACCTATTAGCAAGCCTGCAGTACTCTGCGATAAGGTTAATCACAGGTTCATACATTTCATTCAGAACTGGGTCTGAGTTCCATGCATCTCAGATCTAGAGTTTTGTTTAATATACCTTGATAACAATTATATATTTTTGTCTGTTTTCTAACTATATACATCATAGTAATTTTTTTAAAAAGCCTAATAGCCACTAAGCAATGGATAAAGACTGATAACCATTTGCAGGGGAGCAATTGGTCCCTGCATGCCCTGGGTTTTACCTGATTCTTACTCCTCTCCTCCTCTCCTCTCCTCTCCTCTCCTCTCCTCTCCTCTCCTCTCCTCTCCTCTCCTCTCCTCTCCTCTCCTCTCCTCTCCTCTCCTCTCCTCTCCTCTCCTCTCCTCTCCTCTCCTCTCCTCTCTCCTCTCCTCTCCTCTCCTCTCCTCTCCTCTCCTCTCCTCTCCTCTCCTCTCCTCTCCTCTCCTCTCCTCTCCTCTCCTCTCCTCTCCTCTCCTCTCCTCTCCTCTCCTCTCCTCTCCTCTCCTCTCCTCTCCTCTCCTCTCCTCTCCTCTCCTCTCCTCTCCTCTCCTCTCCTCTCCTCTCCTCTCCTCTCCTCTCCTCTCTCCTCTCCTCTCCTCTCCTCTCCTCTCCTCTCCTCTCCTCTCCTCTCCTCTCCTCTCCTCTCCTCTCCTCTCCTCTCCTCTCCTCTCCTCTCCTCTCCTCTCCTCTCCTCTCCTCTCCTCTCCTCTCCTCTCCTCTCCTCTCCTCTCCTCTCCTCTCCTCTCCTCTCCTCTCCTCTCCTCTCTCTTTTCTCACACAATTGATAACTTCCCTGTAACAATGTACTGGAAATGCCAAACCAGAGCTAGGTTTAGGTATTTCAGATTTGCCTAGGACACTACATTGGCTCAAGTAACTGCTTTCACATTCTGTTTCACATTTGCTGAAAGCAGCAAACCAGCCTATTGATCTCTGCCTCCCACCTGTTCATTCAGATGATGTCAATATGGCTGATCATTAGCCCCTGAATCAAAGCTAAACATCTCTTCTAGTCCTTTAATAGGAGAAAGACAAATCATTACTCTCTATGTCTCTTATCCTATCTTACAGCCTCAGAGATAGTTTTATACTTAGCATTAGGGAACTAAAATCAGTTACCACTGCTGAGAAGAGCTATCTCTGAGTCACTTCTGCCAACCTCTGAATTCTGTTCAGCAATTCCTCACTGAAAGTAAGCCTATTTTTTTAGAAGCGTTGCAGACCCCAGAGTAGGCAGATGAAACTGCAATGATGATGTGATGCATTTAAAATAAATTTCCTTTGCTCCTCCAGTCTTTTTGCTTTTTTCCTAACTTAGTTTCAAAATGTTTCTTCCCAAATTTTCCTTTGATCTGAAAGGCAAGAGGAAATGTGTGGAACTTTGAATTGCTCATCAACGCTGCCTCCTGTACCTGGGCTCCAGAAAGCTTGCTGTTGGATTAGAGCAGCTCCTACCCACAGTAAACAAACCAAGGAATGTAAAGAACTCAGTCCTAGTCTCAAGAGGTTCATAGAAAACCCTGCTCACATCCTAGGTTGATGCCACTTCATGCAATGCTGGGCGACTGGCATATTCGTTCTGCATTCGAGGAGAAAGCCACATGCCACCCTACAGTTTCTGTAAGGAGTTAACTAGCTCCCTCTTGTTGACATGATTGGTCCTACCAGATATAAATGTGAATTGAATTCTGGCTCCTAGATTTTACTGTTGACATCTCTGAGACAAAAAAACTCGAAGATTCTTTGATGAGGTAGAGCCAAGGTAATATATGTAGGACATTTTAACCCTTATGTTTTTGCCTGGATCCAGCAAAATCCTATATTGCAAAAGGATGTGAGAACTACCCACCAGTCATAAAGCTTTCAGGAAAAGAAGAGACAATTCTATGGTATTTCCATAAAATACTGCCCAAAAAATAGCCAAGAGAATTAAAAAGAAAAAAAAAAAATCGACAGGTTTTCTTTTTACCATACACAGGAAAGTCAAAACAAATAGAAGTGCACAAATCTTTTTTTGTTACTTAAACCAGTCACCTATAAACTACAATTTTATTTTTAATCCTCTTCTGTTTAAACAGCAGACCTATTTTTGTGTAGAACTTCTGTTGGCAATTTTCCTCCAAGTGCTTTGAATGTGTTCATAATAAGACTGTTAGTTTAGTGATTGCTGCACTAATGTGATGTAAGGAATGAAAAGAATGATTCATTTCTTATTCTAAAGCTTTAAATACAAATTAACACAAAGAAAAAGCCCCACTAATCTTCTTGGGGGGGGATTTAGATGTTACAGTACTACACAGTCTTCTTAAAAGCCATAAAAGAAATAACCTTAGAAAATCAAGCAAAATGAATTTTCAATTAATTCCAGAAACCTCGACAAATGCATTTTGAAAGAGTAAAATGCAACTTTGTTCAGTATAAATTGAAATTGCCTTTTGTGCTTAATATAGTTCACTTATAATTAGCTGAAGATTTTGTTCTGGTTTGAAACAAAGTTCCATCTTGAGATTACTGTGTACTGTGTACACAGAACTTTTATCAAGAAAGGCTGGTGCTGCAGGGTTTGCTTTGACAGCCTTTATCATAGCTTTATAGGAATGAAAAGTGAAAGAACACAGCTGGTTTTAACAATGGGGCATGTTCAACATTAGACCAAAACACATTAGATATTGCAAAAATATTGCACATTATATTTATAGCTCCATGCAAGTTTTTGAAATTCATGCTGATGCTGCTCTAATCCATCTTGTTAGAACAATCTGTCCCCTAATGATGGAATTCGATTTCACTTTGAGAAACTGCTTTTTAAACTGGTAGCAGGAGGGCTGGATCCAGAGCACTGATAAAAAAATAATGACTTTAAGTATACTCATGGTGTAATTTGAAGGTTTCTAACAGATGCTGAAACTACATTTGCAGTGGTCTATTTGTCATTATGCCTCACTGTTTCTGAAAATGCCACTCCAAGAACTTCCTGGCATTCAGCCATGGGGTCCTTCAGATTATGCCTATAGTAAAAACATTTAGGATGAGATTCCCCCAATATATTTAAGCAGAAGCTCCAACATTTAAGAACTACATTGCTTCATCTCCCACTCATTGCTTCATCTCCCACTCATTACTTCATCACCCTTGAACAATCTGAATTCCATATATTCTGATGAACACCCAGACACACAGAAGGTCACTCAGTTCTTGAAGTCCCCAGTCACTATAACACTTAAACCTTTGCAAATGTATTAATCAGTCAGGTTGGTTTAGTTTGGTTTGGTTTGGTTTGGTCTGGTTTTTCTTGGTTTGGTTTGTGACACAGGGCCTTTTTTACCTACTCAAAATGTGCCACACCAAAGGCAGCAGCTATTTTTTCTAGGCTACTGGCGAAAATCATCACCAACTATTCCCTGCCCAGATCACGCACCATGCCTGCTCTTGGCAAAGAGAATGCCAGCTGATCCAGGCCAAAACCACAACAAACAGTTAAGCAATATGGATGATCACATGTGAGTGCCAGACTCAAGCCCTGAATTGGTGGTTCCAGCCAGGAACCAAGTCCCAGGCAGCTGCTCACTCACTCCCCCACCAGTGGGACTGGGGAGAAAATCGAAAGGGTAAAACCTAGAAAACTCCTGTGCTGAGATTTTACAGTTTAACAGGGGAAGCAAAAGCTTGACACACAAGCAAAGCAAAACAAGGACCTAATCCCATGGGCTGGCAGGTGTTGAGCCATCTCCAGGAGAGCAGGGCCCCCTCATGTGTAACAATGACTTGTGAAGACAAACACCATCACTCCAAATGTTGCCCCCTTCCTCCCTCTTCCCCTTGCTTTATGGGGAAGAAGATCATGACTGATGATGATGTCACATGGTCTGGAATATACATTTGGTCATTTGGGGTCACCTGTCCCTACTGTGTCTCCTCCCAGCTTCCCGTGCATCTCCAACTTCCTTGCCAGCATGCCAGTAAAAAAAGCAGAAAAGGCCTCGGCTCTGTGTAAATTCAGAAACAATAACAACATCTTTATGTTATTAACTCTGTGTTCAGCACAAATCCAAAACCTAGCCCCACACTAGCCACTGTGAAGAAAATTACCCTAGCCAAAACCAGCACACTTACATTAGACCTTATACATAGGCCTGCTCCTGATTTACTACAGAAGTGAAAGCATATTGATATGTAATCTGAAACAGGTTGCTCTTTATGATGCTTGGAAGAGACTGCAATCTCCCACTGAAATATCAAACTCCTTTGAGACTGAATCTTTTTATCTCATTGTATGTAATCAAAAAAACTCAGTGAAAATAACTTTCCATGAAAATCTCAGATAACACTCTTGTGTTTCAGTATTTTTCCTTATATTTGTAGCCAAGCTTTGAATCCATTATTGTGAGCTTGACAATAAACAACAGCTGAAACTGAAATAAGAGGATTATTATTTATAAATTCTATGAGATATCTTTGTCTACCCAGTGGAATACTGAATGTAATATCTATATCAGAACACAATCCTATGTAATTAACAATAAAATTATGAACACTTTCTATATGTAAGGAAGACATTTTATTGCTGAGCTCTGGAATGCCATTTCATTATTGTCTAGTTTGATTCCACTATGTTAACCATCAAGATAACCTAGCAGGCTGTCTGGTGATCCACTCTGAAAGTTCAGTCTCTATACAAGCATGAGTATCAAAATTTGTTGATAGAATTGTCTTGGAAAAAGATTGTTAATAATGAAGTATTATATAAATATTTTAACCTATTTAGCATTAGCACCAGTACATGTACTCAAGGAGTATAAATGCTGGGTGTAAACTTACTTGATAGACTGTGAAGGTATAAATAATGGATATTTACAAACACTTTGGGTTTCAAATCAGAAATTGCCACTGTTGAGATAGTCAGGATATGCCTCCGGTTATATGCAGTCATTAGGCATAGCCTTTTTTTTTAATTCTGAGTGAAGATACTGCACTAATGGTGGCATATGAAAACTTGAAAAAATTGTAAATCTTATATTTTCCATCACCCTAAAAACTAGACTGATTTTGTAAATAAAGGATAAGAGCATGATTTTGGCGTTTGTTTAACTGCTGGGTGGCAACAATTAAAAATACTAAATATGACAAGGCTTGAAAGATGGATATTCAGTGTAGCCAAGCTCCCTACTTCATCACCTACTACAATCAGTTGCCTTTCTGCAACTTGTGGTTGATGTGTATGTTTCGAGGACTGCTTGGTA
This sequence comes from Corvus hawaiiensis, assembly GCF_020740725.1. NCBI lineage: Eukaryota > Metazoa > Chordata > Aves > Passeriformes > Corvidae > Corvus > Corvus hawaiiensis. The sequence goes on along the minus strand of NC_063218.1, from coordinate 28,180,558 downwards.
AAAATGGTACTTTGCTTATTTCGTGCACTGTGTGGTGTTTGCTTACTTACAATATAGGTTATTTCTACATAGAATAATGTCTAGCTATCTGCATGATTTGGTATGCATCTTTAGCTGCATTAGATCATCATGTTATTAAAACTCAGGTTTGGGTTTCATTTTCTAAAGACCAGATTTGTCTTGGCAGAGACATTATTGTTACATCCCGTAACAACTTTTTCTGGCTTAAGCATTTATGAAACCAAAGTATGAAGTGGAAATACAGTTAATGACTCTAATATCAGAAGTCTGTTTAACAGATACAAGAAATATAGATTCAACTGATTGATATGAACAGGTATAAGTCTGCTAAAGGCAAGTAGGGCACTTTTATACTGATATTGATTGGATTGAGATTTTAGCCAAAGTCTTCTCTCCTTACTTTGGAAATAACAGTACATATCTGAAATGCTTGGTGTCTGGATAGTGACATTCTATCCTAATCAAACCAAAAAGAAATTTGAAGCGTGAGCATTGTAGAATAGAGCAGAACCGTTACAGCAATTTAAAAGATTGACATGTAGAGAAATTCCAGCAAACTTTATTGTACATCAGACAGCATTCCTATAAGTTTCCTATCACAGAAAATAAGGGGTCTGTGTGTTCTTCCAGTTTCCTAACAACTGTGTCTACAAGTGTGGCTCATGATTGTGAATGTCAAGACATGCCCACCAACAAAGGTTGGAAAACACGCTTTCAAGTCAATGTAGTTGTCAGACATATGATAAGGTTGTAATTTAATTACACAAGAGCATATGAAGTTTGAAGTCCAAAACATCAAACAATTATGAGTATGCACAGGTCTGAACTGTTACTGTGTACATAATCTATCAAGATAGCATTAATCTTTATGAAAAGTGTTTCATTTTATGTTAATACAGAAATATGTGAAATACCTATTTATTGCAAATATAAACATAAAAGCATTGAGATAGTACAAATTTACGACCTAATTTATTTTTTCTAATCAAAGTTATGAATAAAGAAAGCAAATTAAGTAACTGACCTATGAATAATACCTCTTTATATTAAAATATAAGGTATGCTAGCATCAATTTTATTGAAAAAAATATATTGTTACATTTTGCTGGAAACTTCTGAAATATGAAAAATTTATATGAATATAAATCCACATACTGTTTGACAGTCATGGATATAGAGAATTTACTATTATGAGACAGTGTCATTGATCAGTTGCTGAAAGAACTGAATTATCATTTAGATTACTGAATATTCAAGTGTGTAAATGAAGTAAATAATGCATTGCAAATGCATAACTGAATCCAATAAGCCCATGAAATTCTTGCTAATGTTCAATCTGTCTTAGACAAACTTAAATAAATAAATAAATAAATAAATAGACTTTTAAATGAGCCTTATAAGTCAAGACAGGAGGCCTTCAATTCATTAAGAAGCAACCAAGACATGCCCTGCTGGGGCTAGACTAGTAAGTTTGGCCATCTGGAACAGTATTCTGCCTCAGACAACAGCAACAGGAGATGATCTTTACTGAAAGAAAGTGAGCCTGGCCATGTCCAGTAGTCCAGTTAGTTTTCCCCACAGCAGCCCTCGTAGTACTGTGAGTTGTCTTCAATCTTATTATATCTCCCCTGTCCAGCTGAGAAAGGGGAATGATAGAGAGGCTTGGTGAGCACCTGGCATCCAGCCAAGGTCAATCCGCAACACTGAGCCACTTCATGTTAACGCAGTAGATTTTATTTTCTGCCAGTAGAAAGAACAAAGTCATCTAACCAAAGTCAATGGTTGAGTAACTGGTTATTGAGCAATAATTATGGAGTAAGTTAGCAAATAAATTATTTGATTGTGCCTGAAAACACATAGAAAACCACTGCACTTATCACATCAGCAAAGGTGTATCTACTACGTTACTAGACCAAAAATGTGTAATGATCCAGAACTTCGAGAGGATGCTATACTGTTGCACTTTGCAGTCGAAAAAGGGAGTTGTAGGGGCATAGAGAGGCTGAGGATTATTTACAACCTTATATTAAATACCCATGGAAAAATACCTGAGTGTTGATATACAGAAATTTAAAAAAAAAAGCCCACAGCTAATGCCTCCTTCTTGAGTGGTTGTCTGACTATGTAATTCAGTTTGACGAAAAATATTAGTACAGGTGACAAAGTATGGTTCAAGGTAGGTCAAAAAGGCAAGAAGCACAAGTTATTTCACGCCTCAGAGTTTTAGTTTTTAAAATTGTTGTCCTTAGTAAAACAAATCAGTATATTCAATAAATACCTTTCAGATAGCCACAGGAAAGTCCTGGTAAATACAGAGATGGTTTAAATATGATTTTATTTTTCTTAGGATTCCTATCAGATATAACTGTAAGAGCATGTGTCTGTGAATCAGACAAAGAACCTTTTCTGATGTTGGAAGAGAGCTGCTCTTCCATAATTTTGTGTCAACTTTTTTCAGGAAAGAAAAAATTTTGCATTAGTTAAAAATAGAATTACTGTAGATGCCACGAGCACTGCATGTAGAACTAGCTAACTTCCAATTTTGCATATGTTGATACCCATGTAATACTAAGGGTTTTGAAGGTGATAAGTTGTCAATTTTTTTGTCAGCATTGCATAAGTTGCTGTCTTTCTTTATAATATATATTTGTATTATCTGTGTATTTATCCTTGTATATTGATGATACTAAACCAAGACTTATTAATGAGGATAAGGCAAAAGGTTCCTACTTATATAATCTTTCCGAAAAACATATGAAGCAGAAAAACATATTTGATGAATGAATCAGGCATTTCTATCAGGCATTGCTATTTCACCATCGGATACCAAAACCAGCAAAGACTATTAGAACTGTAAGAACGGTTGTGATACTTGTTCATAACTTTTTCTTCTCTCTTTGTCTTCTGTAAGACATTAATCTTAGAACATCTTTGTGCAATAAGACGATAATGAACTACAGGCAAGAGAGTAGTATTAGCATACACTTTAAATGGATAGATGTAGAACATGATGTAGGACAGATCCAGGTTCATAAATTAAAACTCTTTATAACTTCAGATGAAATTGATTGGGTAGTTGCATACAATACTTCCTCCCAAAAGGATTACTTCATCATCATTAAAGTACTGTGAGCCGCTCATTTTCAGAAAACCTATTAAGATTTTTTTTACCTTTCTACTTATATATATGATATTCCCTCTAGAAAGTATTATCTTGCTTTTTCTATTCCTGTTATTTCTTTTAACTTCTGCAGCATAATATCAATGTATACACATCCTCCTGAAGTATACGTTAAGTCAATCAATTACTAATTACAGAATGAGTTAGATGGCATTTAATATATATCAGTTCTTGTCTGTTTAATTCTGTGACGCTTATTGGTAAAACACACATAATAAAAACACTTTGTAAAGAATTGTATAAATGTTTTTCCTCATTTCTTCCTCTTTTGCCTTTTTTCACTTGCAATCTAGTTTACTGACAAAAATAGCAGATTTCTAGTACTACCTTGTTTGCCAACCATAAGAAAGACATTCTTACAATTCTAATGTGTCTTGCAGTACTTGTGAAAGCATGAGATTGATGACCTTGAAATCTGACCTTTTCCACCACCAAAGGGTGGGGGTGGTGAGAAGAGGTGGAATTTGAAATTCTCTGCATTCCTTTGCAAGAGTTAAATCACGATACATTGGCAAACAGTGCTTTAAAGGACCAGCTCAAAGCCTTTTAATAAGGCCATTGAACTCTGCTTATAGAAATTAAGCAATGTGTTACATAACAGAGACTCGATTAAGTAGTAGTGCCCATATACACCTGAAAGTTCAGAACCTATTGAAACAATAATGGAAGGAAACACTACAGGTTATTTCAGTCCTTTGCTTTTCCATTAAATATTTTTACTCCGTATATCCAAAATTTCATAGTTTGTAAGTGGTAAATTAATGAACATACACAATTGGAAATTTTTCTGTTAAATATTAGCAGGACTTCCTTGCAAACAATAGCATGTCTGTTATTAGCTGTCCTTTGTACCACTGAAATTTGTTGTATTAAAGGACTAATCACCATTTATGCTCCTTTTTTTTTTCTACAGTGGATTTTCAGACTCTTACAGATTTACTGCAGCACTGATTTCTACTGCAAAATGAACTAAGGCTGCCTTCCTACATCTCTCCCAGCCTGACATAACAGGATCAGTCACTCTAGAGAAAGGCTGAGCTGTACTATTGTTCTATAGGCCAGAAGTATAGGCCATTTTTATTATTCTATAGTCCAAAAGTATAGGTAATTTTTATTAGTTAATAATAAGCTGTTAGCCTAATGGAGAGATACTTAATCTTCAAAAGTTCTCAAACTTTTAAAAGTAAGTTGAAAAAATTTCTTATTCAAGTATTTTTTTGACTGTAGAAAATTTTCTGCATAATGTCATGAAGCTTATACAATATCACTAATCCTGTCAGTAGAGGGGATGGTGTCTATGAAGATATTTTTAAAAATATCAAAGCAGTAAGCAGAGATAGTGAATATCATGCCTATGAATATTTTTCATTAAAGACAGTTGTGTAAATTTTCCTTAATTCTCATCTCAGTTTTCATAGAGGGTTGTTTTAGGTTTTTTTAAATGCTTAGGTTGTCTTCTTCTATGGTATATGTAGTAAAGATAGGGCCTGGTGGGGGAGACTTTGGGGGAGGGAGTAATTTTCTCTATAATCCTTGTTATTATATCAAAAGTGATAGTTGAGGACTAGGAGCTGAAACAATATTTTATGAAAGTATCATGTTGAAGTTTTTGCAGGTTTCAAAATATTTAAATATGTAAATTTCAATGAAGAGACTTCAGATTTTTTGATAGCCTAATGATTTTAAGCATCTCATTTCTAGTCAAACACTGACAAAAGATGTTCAGATTGCAGTGTGAGATGGTTTCTATGGTTACAGTTGTTTCCTAGCATTTTAGTGACATCTTTTGTGAGCATTGGCTGCTTCACTTATTTGTCACTAATGTATGTGTAGAACTATAGTTAATAGCCTTGGGCGGACAATTTTTTTTTCTCTGAATGGTGGTATTGTTTTTTAGCAGCATTTTTCAATAAGGTGACAATGCACTAGAATACTAATGGTATGTATGGTATTTTAAGATGTCAAGTTTTCAATAAAATGGTAATGAAAATTTTGCATTTCATTTAATAGCTAAATATTCATGAATTTTTCACAGCATGATCAAGTGAGCAAAAAAATAAAGGAACTGTATAATGTGTAATACTAAACACCATAAATTTAACTTCTTTTTATAGAATCTACTCTAGACTTTTTAATAAGTAGATCTTTATAGATTTAAACCAGCTGTAATAAAGGTAAATGAAACTGGAACTTTAAATTTATTTAATTCCTTTATATATATCTTGTTTATGTTGTAATGTAAATGAATACATTAATATGAATAATATTCTACATATGCAGAAAAACTGTTGTGACTAAAGACTAAGCATTTATGTGTGATAAATAAGAGTAAACAAATATATATTCAGATGAAAAGACCACTCTAAATTTGTGACTATTTTGTTAAAAATATTTTTATTTATTTCAATTTACTTAATCACAGTGTTAAAGTATGTTCAGCTAAAAAGAAATGGGGTGCAGCATTATAATTTGTAGAGTATAGAGCTGTCAATTCCTCAGTATATTGCAAGTTCGGTTCTGTTTCTCTGTTAGACAGTAGGAGTTTACCGTCGTCTTTAACAGAAACAGAATTAGGTTATCAGGTGAGTTAATTCCCTATAAATTGCCAGTGCCAGTAATCATATGTGTAGTAATTTATGACATGATCCCTCTCTTTAGTCTGTACTAACAAAGCTCTCTTTTGCTGAAATTGAGTCACTCTATGCTGGGCATTTTTTGTCAGCCAAGTCAGTATTTAAATGTAGATTTTTAAAATGCAAGTATGAAATGCATTATTCAGCAGCAACACTGGGCTAAGTGTTGTTTCTTCTCTGCATATGAGGGAGCTTCGTATGGATTCAATTCCAAGTCATGAGAACCTGTACCATACAGTATCATCAATTCTATCACTCTTGCACAATTGCAAGGCATATTTTTCCTCATCTCTAGTTTCTTTTTTTTTTTTTACAGGCTGGTATGTTATTTCGTTATTCTTGAAATTATTCTACAGATCTTCCCCTACAAAAATAGTATGAGGATATTTATATGCAGCATCATGTCTCCCAAAAGACTTGCTTAGAATCATGCTTAGACATGAATCTTGCTTAGACATGCTCTAGAGCAAAGGAATATGCAGTTAGTTTGCTCTGCTAACAACCTGTTTGTTGGGATGACTTCAAGACCTGTAGCAAATTACATGATGCAAATTGCTGGGACAACATAGGCAAAAAATCAAGGCAAGGGACAGAGAAATCAGCTATATATGCATGGATGTGGTAATGTGCATTCTCTGCATAGAGAAACACTAATACTGTGGAGAAGGAAACTGTTCCTGTTTAGAGCACCAATTCTGATTTCATGACACTCAGGGCAGCTAAAGGGCCACAAAAAGCCAAAAAGCCTCTGGTTACCTGGTGATTACTTCTGACAAAACTGTTTGCTCTAAGCTACCCTCCTGACTCTCATGACACGCAGCTGAACTGAATTCTTTACAAAGATATGGCCTGTGGCCACAATGAAAAAATTTTATTTTGGTTTTAATATCCCTGAATAAAGATAAAAGAGTAGAAAAATCAAACCTTTAATCTAATTTAGATCCTGGTTTCCTTCCTGACCTTTGAAAAATTTTCAAATTTTTCACCTTATAAGGTTTTTTTGCATATTTATTTAGTGTCTTTTTCCGGTCTCATTTTAGGGAGCTGTTATTTATTAAGATCGCTAATTGACTGAGACTTTGATTTGAGTAGTAGAATTATCCAAAGGTCTCTTGCTAATTTGCTTCTAATAGCAACTGTTTGAGGTTTAGCAGTAACACAATTAGATCACATGCCCATCAAATAAGTCTACTTGAGTGACTCAGATATTCTTAACAGAGGAATCAAATTCAGTACTTATGGATAGGATAGGCTTTATGTAAGTCTTCTTCCTTATAATTCATGCATCAGTATGCCAGCTTAACCCAGAGCAGTGGCTTATGCCAATTTAAAAGGAGGACTAATATATTGGGGGGGGTTTATGTAATCACCACCTGATAACTACACCTTCTGATTTCTAACAAAAATGGAGTAAGAAAGGTTCTCAATGACGATACCTTCAGGAGAAGAAAGCTCGCTTCCTATATGCTGTAAAAAGACAGATCTTCATGAGTTACACTCTAATACTCTATGTAGACATGCCATTTTGATTTCCTGGTTTGCATGCCAAAGGAACTGAATAAACACATTAATAAATACCCAAACCAATATGTATGTCACAGAATTATTGGCTGAGTGGTTTTGACATACATTCCTCATTAACCCCTTCATTAAAAGGTCCTCTTTTACACAAGTTTTCTCTCGGACTAGAAGGAAAATGCACCATTATTACTGGAACAGTTCAGTTCACTATTAACTACTCAACAATTTGAGTAATCAGAGGCACGGGAAGAAACTTAAAACCTAGAAGTAAATTCAGTGTAACTGGGATGCAAGTGCATGGTATTTGGATTTAAGATATGCACACTTTCATTGGTAGAAGCTTAGGTACAATCTGTCAGTAGAGTTCCTTTAAACAAAAAAGGTTTGGCTTTTAAGAGTGCTTTACAAAGTGTAAAAACAGAAAATGAAAAATTCACCTTCCAGCAGAGGCAGCAGTGTTTTGGATTTTTACATTAACATAGCAAAGGCTATAATGAGATGTTAGTTTCTATCTGCAGTTGAAGGCATCTTTTAGAAAACAAGAGATAATGGCCCGTTATGATATTGAGCATACTGCATTGTATCACTGAGCAGAAAAGTAATATCAGGTTTTTGACAGAGCAATCCTTTAGCAAGATACATATTGTCAAAATGTCCCTGGAAGGATTTCTTCTGTAGAAGGATATGCATATTGATGAAGTGTATGCTGACAGTATATTATTTGTGGACCTGAGAATAGATTTAAACAAACATATAACCTTTTCTTTTATACAGTGCTGAAAGCTATCTCAGTCCTTTGTATCCAGACTGTACTCAGAGTGCCATTCTTAGGACATCTGTTGCTGCAGTAGTTTATAGGATGTTGTGGCTGTCCTCTCAACTTACCAAATGTTGAGTACAAGCAAAGGTGCAATGATAAACCTTGAAGTGGTTTGGGTTTTTTTGTCTCAATGCAATGAGCCTGCCCCTCAGCTGACACACATCGTATGTTCTGGAGACATAACCTACGACATACCACTACATGGCCTCTTTTCAGGTGTTTTTCTTCTGTGTGTTCTTCCTGGGAATACAGTAAAATACAGGTAATTAAGATGAAGACAAACTTCTGTTAGAATTGAAGAACATTGCCCCCTCCATGCTGTTTTTTGGAGAGAGAGAAATCCTTCTTCTGAATTTATGTTAAAGCTTCACATCAGACAAAGGAATATTTCCCCTCTGGGAAGTTCAACCTGCTGCTCCAGTGCATTATACTTATTAGAAGGAGCGGGTGCTATGTGGTGGTTCTTAAAAATCAGAGAATCCCCAAACTGCTAGACCTGCACTTTTTAAAGTTTGTCGTTTGTTTTCTATGGTTTCAGAGGTGTATTGGAGGTCCCACCACAATACCTGTGTGACCCGTGGCCAAGCACAGTCACGGGTGGCAGGACCCAGACCCACAGTGGCAGGGAGGGCAGCCAGAGGCTGTGCCACGTCTGCTGACAAGGCAGGTGCAAGGCCGAGCTGGGATGGCAATCCACAGGTCAGGATGAGGGCTGGCAGGGATAACTGGGGTCAGGTACAGCCCCGCCTGGCAAGGCCCAGGCCTCCCCAGCCACAAGGAGTGAGAGCACAGACCTGGATTTGAGCGGAGCCCCTGGGCCCACGGGAGCGGGTTTGGGTGGAGGGGGCAGAGGATTCTCCTCAGAGCTGTCAAGACCTGTCACAGCACACTCAGGGCCCTGCAGAGACTGCTCCTCTTCCTACCTGTGCTGGGGGAGCTTCCAGAAGGGTCCGATGCCACGTGCTGGTCCCTAGGTACAGGGAACATACAGACTGCTCTCTTTAGGCTAAAAACAATTCTTAAATTACAAATGACCTCAGAAAAAAATAGGATATCTGATGCACTCAGTGCAAGATTGAACATTTGAGTGATCTGTGTACATGAAACCCCACATTTTCCATGCCACACAAAATTCTGCAACCTCCTCAATTGTATTACAGCAATATCAGTCACAGCAGTATTGGGCATGAACTCTGTGCTATACAAAAGTGGAGAAAAAAATGTAGTTAAGATATCTTCCAAAATATTTTCCCTCTCTTATTTAGGTAACTGCATTTTTGTTGTAGACTTTTTTTAAATCTCTATTTCTTTATGCATACACTGTTTGGTTTTCTAATAACAGTAGCTGGTTTTATCCAGTGTGCTTTCCTATTCAGAAATACTATCTTGTGTTTTATGTTTAATGTTTAATGACAGTATGTTTAATGTTTAATGACAGTAACTATTGTACCACCAAAGCTGCTGGTAAAAAGTCTATGAAATTTTGTAATATGTAAGTGAGCATATCAAAAAAGATCAGAGACTAGTCAAAAAATCTTGGAATAATCTCTGAAAAATCATGAAATCTTTCTAGAAGATTTCTTTCCTGGAATGTGCTCCAATTCCTGTTTCTGCCAAGGAGTATTTTCACAAGACAGCTATCTACTAATGGAGAGTCCCTCCATGATGCTGCGCCTGCTACTGATAGCTAAGGGTTTGTTTTTTCTATTCACTATTCATAGTAGATTTTGAATTGTTTTTGTGCCCATGAAACTGAAGACTAGCAGTCTCTGGAGCCAAGCACAGTCTCTTTGTTAGAAATAACGCCTACAGGAGAGGATGGATGTGCTCAGCGTCCCAGCAAGTGGCTTGAGATGAAGTGATATTGGCAGGATTCAGACTGAAATTATAACAAAACATGAATGCCACATGTGCAACTGCTGCCTGGCTGTTTCTGTGCTTCTATGCTTTTGTTAAAAAATGTTATCTTAAAAAAATACTATTGACCTTGATCTTGTGCCATTGCTATCTGAAAATTGCAGGGTCTTACAGATCCCAGGATCAAAGGGGAGAGTGATTGTTCTGCCAAACATGAATCTTTTGTAATGACAGTATTGTGTATTGCTTCTAAAGAACAAGCCTTCTGTTTAGTTTATCTTGTAAACTAGCCTTACCTAGAAGTTTGGTGACATGCTGTCTTCTTCCCAAAACAATTTGAGAAATTATTAACAGCAGTTGCTATCCAAGTCTGCCAGTTATTAATAGCAGGTTGGCATATTTTCAGCTTTACTCATTTGGGTTGTGCTACTACAAAGTTATAAGGGATTTTCTTTAGATTAGATAATCACACTAGATATTGTGAAATTAAAATGAAGAAAAGCACTGTCTCAAGACGGTAGGCAGGCTTCCTCAATTCTGCCAATACTTCTCAATCCTAGTTATGCTAGGATAGTTGTGCTATCCCTTTTAGTCAGCCCTGTGTTTGTCAACAAGAACTCATGCCAGCTGAGTAGTGGGTTTGTGATAAGAACTTTTGGAAATTAGTATGAGATCATTTTCACCTTAGAAAGAATTTGAATCTATTTTCAAAGTGTGAAGTTGATACCTACATCATCTTTTGTTCCCTGTTTCTGGAAGAATGCCAGGTTCTTCTACCATGGCCTTCATTCTTCCCAGTATTATGTGCCACTCTACTTTTATTAGCACAAGCATAGGATCATTACAAGCATGTTAATCATGGAGTCATGAAAGTTAAATTAAAGGCTTGACTTCACCAGAAATTTTTTTGTAGCAGTGTAGATGAGAGACAACAAAAATATCTTAGTAGTTATACTGTGGTCTGAGATTAAAAGCAAGGACATTACTGAAGCTCCAGTTGCATTCCTTGATCTGATGCATTTGATTCATTCCTGAACTGACACCATTATTGAAGCCCAATTACATTTCTTATAGGAGAAAGAGCAGCTACCATTATTTCTTTGGTAATGTTACTCATTTTGGAATTACTGTCTATGCATCCTTTTAAAATCTCAGTTATGATCATATACTCAGGCACAACTCTTTAATAAACTCAGTGTTCTAGGACAAGCCTAGTAATTGTTCTAAGAAGTTCATTTTCTTGTCTTTATTCCAGAAAGACAAGCATTTGGTACTCGGCCCCTGAGTCCAAACCATTTCATATCCTACTCCTTCTAATGTAGCAATATCTTTCCACAGATGCTTGAGCACTGAAATGCTACTGAATTGGATTTTAGTTTAAGTTCCTCCACTACTTTTGTTCCTAATATTGCTTAGCCTTTTCTCTCTGAAGATGACTTCTCTCCTAGCATACCCTTTTTTGAGTTGTGCCTTTCTCGAAGGTACTAGATGGAAAAATTTTGGTAGACAGATTCCCTTTAATACATTCTTTTGATTTCTTGTCTTATGTAAAATATAGCCAGCATCAATCTTTAGTATAGTGCCACATAGACACTGTACTCAGCAACTGTCTCGCAATAGTTCATAGAATCTGAAGGAGCTAAATTTCTGTGATTCTATCCCTTCTTATATCAGCTTAGCCAATACAACAGTGTATTGCCTTGATTCTGAATCACCAAAATTCAAGATGAGTTTTAGTCTGTCAGTTTTTAAATGCTACAGAATCTTTAAGTGAATGCAGAAAAGTTTGGGGTTTTAGCCTACCTTTGCATGGAAAAATATAGACAGGATTACTGATAAAACCACCAAAAATCTAGGGTAGCATTTTTAAAGTTTATTCTTGGGTAGTGTGAGAATATATTTTCTTTATTTTTAAATCCTGTCCTTGAAGCAATGAATGTTTGTTAAATTAATTTGGCTTTTATACAGGATAAAGAAATAAGTTTCATACTTTGGTTTCTTTCTCTAAAACTTACTGGCACTTTACAAGCATATGTTGAAAATGAAAGTTAGAACACTGTTGGGTTTCCAGCTGCTGTTTGATGATCATCCTAATTTTTCTTCATCTGTAGAGACTGTGATCAATATAGAGCAAATCCACAGAGATATATTGGAGGTTTATCATTTTCTTCACATGTCAAAGCTGCTTTGGATTAATTTTGTTTATGTATTTCTGAAAGCTATGTATAAAGGGAAATTTTGCTTAAGCTGGAAATTTTTGTTCGTAACAACATTTGTTTTCCTTCTTTTCCTCTAATAGATTAGTTTGGTACTGCTTTTTTGTAATTTTTCATTTTTAAAACTATAATCAGAAATATACTGGAGTCTCTCACTCCTTTGGACTTTAATAGTAACCACACGTTCAGTCTTTGATATATATCCACATGATTCTAAGTTTTGACTATAGTTATAAGATTACAGTTTCATGTGACTCAATCACCTGTGCTATAATGGGATATTTTACATTCTAATATTGCAGTATATCTAGGAGCAGTTCCTATTTCTTTATAGCTCTTGCTAAATTTTGTTCGTGACTCTGCTTCATTCCCTTTAATTTTATCACTACTGATGATACAAAAAATTACTCAGTCCATCACTATCACTTTTCAAATTGAAACCAAAGATAATTTACATGATTGACAATACTAGTACAATGTGATTTTAAATGTTTTCTGTAAAGTGCTTGTAAAGAGATGCAGTAGAATATCAAGTGCGAACGCAGATATTTAAATGTATTTTATTACAGATTCCAATTTAAATTCTATATACAATATATAATATTACTGGAACACAGTTGTGGTCCAAAAGAGCAGTTTGGGACAATTATGTGAGGCTGAAGAGGAAAGTCGCCGTATCTATTTAGAAATGAATTTACAGTTGTTAATTTTCAGTAAGAAGGTGAGGAGTCTTCCAGAGTTACATTTGCATCAAATTTGAAGAAAACAAGAAATAACAGCTTTCATTTCTGTGGATTTTTCAAAGTGTTTGTATTGAATAATTTTTCAATTTTTTTAACAGGTGATGAGAAGAAATGCTTATTATGGCAGCACATATGTTAAATCAGTTTTATCCAGGGGGATAAGCTATAGTTCATTTTACAGTGGGAGCAGTGAAGGGACAAAGGGCCTATTTGATGTTGATATGAGGTTGATTTTCATACAGTAAGTCATCTGCAGCCTAGAGAATATAGAATTTTAAAAAAGATATGATTTGGACTATTAAATTCTGTGTATTTCAAAGAGCCTATAATTTAATTTCCAATCCCCTATATGGAAATTTACCAAAGGACAGCTATTCCTGACATGACACAGCTTAAAATCTGCAGCAGCCATAGCCCATCTTTAATCATCATCACTATTTTGAGTTTTCAGTAACTGTTACAGGTATACTTCATGTATCAGGGGAGATTCCAAAAGAGTAACTTGTAAGAAAAATAATTTTATGTCTGCAGAGAGTTGTCCATTGTCAGAGCAGTCTTTCTTTTTTCTTTCTACTCACTGAGCTGAGGAGGTGAACATATATAAGATACCTAAATGCTACTTGTCCTGCAAATGGCTGATAGCTGCCGCATCAGAATAATGGGATGCAAAGTTGGCAGGGAAGTTGTGGAATGTCCATGCTTGCATATGTTAAAAAATTCAACTGGAAATTTAACTCAGAATTTGGCTCTGACTTCGAAGTTGACCCTGCTTTGCATAGAGGACTGGAATACATGACCTCCAGAGACACCTTCCAACCTGGGTTATTCTAAGATTCTGAGTCTGCATGATTGCTATGGAAGGAGACACCTTCTGACAAAATAATCTCAAAAGATTCTCAAATTTCTTATTCAAATTTTCTAACTCTAGTTCTGTGCACAGACTTTGGGTGACAATACCTGTATAATGCATAATACTCAGTAATAAATACAATCTTCTTGATTTCTGATTGTGTCATGTCAGCATTACAGTATACCTGATTTTCAGAAACATTTTTTCCTACCCTATGACCAAGTTTAAGTCTTTATAATCTTGTAACCCAATAAGGGGAGGATAAAAGTTCTTGCTGATTTCTAAATCTTGTTTAGTTGATTGTACAGTGGCTTTATTATGAGGTTCCTTTCAGGTATAAGCTGTGCCAAGAAGGTTTTACACAGTGTATCTTGAATATCTATATATTCACAGAAAATATGCCCAATAGGAAAGCAAATAGAGATAAACCAAATTCATGTTTAAATGTGGGTAAATATTATCAAGCATGTATGATCTGCTTATTCCCTTTGTGTCAATGAAGGCTTACCTTAAAATTCCCAGCAAGATGTCAATTCTATCTCTTGATAGTAGATGTAATATAGATGACTGGTTATCACAAAGATGACATTTTATCGGAGCATAGGAGCTAGAAATAGCTCTATTATACTGGACCATTTATTTCTTTTTAGCTGACACTTCCCTGCAAGACACTTACATTGCTAAATTCAAGATTAAGGTCACTGAGTGACAGCTTGAATTTTAAAGAAAATTTTATAAAGTATTCAAAAATTCTTTTGTGTTTTCTTCAGAAAAGTGCTTAAGGCTGTGTCCTAACAGCCTTGAAATTCAAGACAAGCTGCTACTGACATCCTCTCAGACTGCAAGTGTGGATTCTATTTTTCTTGAGAAATATGACTAATTTTTCAATAGCTGAGAATACAGAGCCAGAAACTGGACTCTATTTGTGTATTGTACACAGTAGCCATATATTGTCCTTCCAAACAGTTAGAAATCTATGGATTACTCCATGGCAGATTTCAGTACAGCTCCCTCAAAATTTAGGTCAGAGTTGGAACTGGTGTCTGCAGAACTTTTCTTGTGGAGATGGAAGGTCTGTGAAAGCTGATGCATAGATTACTGCACATTTTTTCTTGGCAGAGAAAGATCTGTCTTCTTCTACTCCAGAACAGCCTCTTTGAAATTTGCCATATTTTGATTTTATGTATCTGCATAATGCGAATTTTTTCAACGATAATGAATACTTTGAAAATACAGCTCACTTAATTGAGCAATCTTCAGTTTTTATTGTTAAAAGAATTTTTCAACTTGGTGTGTCAGTGTTTTCTACTAATGGGTTTTCAGAAAGGACAAATTTTTATTTGTTTGTTTTTCTTTTTAAACTGAATTGTCATATTACAAAACATGACAGGTCTTAGAAGCTGGAAGTCCCAGGAATGGGAACTGTGACAAGGACTCTTCTACAATGTATTTTAGTAAATCATCCAATTTCATTTATTTTTACCTGTGTATTTCAGTGCAGCATAGAATCACTGAATCATAAAATATTCTGAGTTGGAAAGGACCCAAAAGGATCATCGAGTCCAACTCCTGGCCCTGCACAGGACACCCCAAGACTCACACCCTGTGCCTGAAAGCATTGTCCAAACACTTCTTGAACTCTGTCAGGCTGGTGCTGTGACCACTGCCCTGCGGAGCCTGTTCCAGCGCCCAACCACCCTCTGGGGGAAGAACCTTGTGCTAATATCCAATCTAAACCTCCTCTGAAACAGCTTCATGCCGTTCCCTTGGGCTATCACTAGTCTCCAAAGAAAAGAGCACCCATAGGTGGCTTTAGGAAGCAGCTAGACTCTATTGGTTTTTTTAGTCTTGCTTTTTGAAATAGCTGAGTTTATGAAAGCTGCTGTAATTGAAATGTTTTTGTCCACTTAGTGGAAGCCTGTAAAAAGTCTGACACTTTATGTAGTATATTATTACTATTCATCATGCAGATCCAGTAAATTTGTTGTTACAGGACTGTTCCAGAATTCATTGATAACGCTGGTAAAAGATCAGAAAAGAGCACTTAATCATGTATTTAAAGAAACCCCTCAATAAATAATTCTATGGTCTGTAAAAGCAGCAGATTAATGAAAAAAAAAGAAAAAACAAAAAACAAAAAGAATAAATATCAACTAATTTGAAAGTTTTTTCCATAAAAGTTTGCATCAAGTTTTCAGTGTCCAGCAATTCTGCTTAATACTGCAGAAAGTTGTGCTTAGAAAATCAGTATGATGTATCATTTTTTATATTATAAATAGTGGTTTATCACATGCATTAATCCCACAGGCCTATTTATTCTTGCAGTTTTGACTAACCTTCACGATCAGAAGGTGAAAATGGTTTTGTCATGTGGTGGCCAATTTAGTTCATGGGATTTTCTTCCTCAGTCTTTTTCAGATAACACACAGAATAATATGTTATTAAAATATTGATGGTCGACTGAAGTATTTTTACATATGCTTTTTATTTTTTGACTCATCCATATGATTTTTTCTGTTCTCCTCAGTGTTGGCACGCAATCAGTGACATGATTGTTAAGCAGTATCATCTGATAAGTAAAAGATGGTTAATGTCACTCATTCCAGGCCAGTCAGATAGAAGAAATAAGGTAAACTCTTTTACCTCCACTTACTCTCTACTATGTGGAAAGAGTATATATATATATAAAATACTATAACCTTATTCAAAGGTTAACCTAATCTGTTATACCTCAAAGTGATTCAAATAAAAATATTTCATAATACATAAATAGAAATGAAATAATTAACAGACTGTAACACTAGTTTTATTCTGGACACTTCATGATTCATCACTAACTTCCTCTTTCACCATCATTAGCTAATTTTCTGTTAATTCTTTAAGCACTAAGTACTTCACAAAAGACTTTATTGATGTCATTTCACTTATGTTTACACAGTGTTGTCCTCAGAGAAATAAAAATTGCTTAAGGATCTAAGTCTTACAGCAGATTAGGCAGTTGTGTTACTGTTTCCTAAATTGAACTGCAGTAACCACTGGAGATTCAGTGGTAAGATCTCTTCACAAAACATGATGTTAATACCGTAAGATCAAGCATGTAACATAATTGTTCTAGTTCAAGGTCTATGCTTTTTCATTTTTCACCAAGTTAAAAAATCTTTGCGATAAAACTGTGTATTACATCTTTTGCTTTCATTTTTCCCACCAGGCAATTTTCTTTAAAAGCCTGTATAATATCTTTATAAAGTAAACATAAATTGTAGCCCTCAATGTATAGTTTTGCAAAGTCTGAATTAGATGTGAATAAGGCACTTGACTGATTCAAAGACAAAATATGTTCAGGAAATAACGTGATAATTCAGAAATGAGTTTAACTATAGAAAAGCTCTTTGGAAGTAAAGAACTTCAGATGAAGGTGATTATGTATGTAAGACTATACTGGTGACTAGACCAAATAAGAAACAGCACATTTTCAGTCCTGCAACTCAGCCCAGCAGGCTTTCTAGAAAGTGATATCACTATTATGGACTGGCAGAAATGCATTAAATACTTTTCTCAAAGTTCAGGTAGTATGGATATTGCACTTTTGAGTCTGTTTTTCCATGAAGAGCTCTCTGGAAGAAAGGATAGAATTTCACAGTGCACTCTGTCTTGCACTGTGAAAATAACAATGGAAGTACTTCCCTTATTATGTCATTATAAAAGATAACTGATGATCCTCATTGAAGACTCACATGTTCACATAAAAATGTTCTTGATATTTTTATTTAAGAAACTTGCTCCATATTTGTATACTGATGGTCATAAACTGTATATTTTTTACTTATATATATGAAATATTTTTATAAATTAGGGCATAGTATTGGATTTTTCAGGTTTTTAATTTTGAAGACTTATTTAGCTGATAATGTAAAAAGTGAAAGATGGTACCTAATATTTAATTTTTATTTTAGAAAAATTCTGAAATGCCACTATGCATCATTGAAGGAAATACATAGAAATGCAATAAGTGGTACAACAGATACTGGTAGAAACAATAGGACAATAGACACAAGTTCCCAATAAGGAAAAAAGCAATCCTAACATGAAGGCAAAAAGGAAGAGGCAAAGAGCTCATGGCTCAAATGGCACATTTGCTAATTAATCAGGATAAAGGTGCATTATTACAAGGGGATCTGATTTTCAGAGGAAATCAAAATTTTCTGAAAATTTGGCTGCTTATGTCAAGTATTGACTTCCACTTGAAAAAATATATTAAACATTTTTATCTTGACTTTTTTGAACCTAAAAATAAAGTTAAGCCAAAATACTAATTAATTTTAGGAGGATATTACTTGCAATCTCAACAGTTAATTTCCATTCTTTCTTGGCTGCTAATTTGCATGTCTCAAGTCATAATGGCTGTGTAAATTAGTGGTATGAGGAAGACTAAACTAATATCTCAGGAGCTGCCATTGAAAAATGAGTCACTCTAGGGTTAATTTGAAAGTTATTTGACCATATACTGGTTTTGACATAAGTTGTTGAAAAGGGTTTGTGTCCTCCTTCAAACGTCTGTGAAAGCAATTCATTCAAATGAGAAAGTACACAAAAAATTAATACTCTGAAAATTCTAATTCTAATTCTAGAAATATGTACAAAGACACTATAATAAACTGTAAGTCTTTGAGATTAATAATAGTAACACTAATACATACTAAGAAAGATAGGAAATTATGTGCCTTGATGCAGTTTGGAATGGCAAATGATGTAGTGCTCTAATAGTTATTCCGATCACCAAGTTTGGCATCAAGGTCCCTAAATGGTATTTGGAAGTACATCTTTGTAATCATCTTACACATCAGTGAGATTTGTAAAATCCTAAACTTAATTTAGCTTGAAGAAAAAGACGCTGTGGTGTATAAAAGGAGTGGCCAACACAAAATAAGAGAGACGCTATTTGAAGGAAACAGAGTAAGAAATTAATGAGGAACTGAAGTCAGTGGCTTTGTGGATTTCTTAATCACCAATTTTACAGGGACATACTTCATATTCCTTGTTATTTTCTGAATTCTTTTTGTTCTAATGCCTGCTTATATAATAATTGTCAGTATAACTGCACATTAAAACTATATAAGTATTTTTAATACCCTGATTTATATTAAGACACTTAAGAATAGGCTACCCAGTATAATTACAAAAATTTGATGTTTCTTTCCTTTATATAAAGTTTTGCCTGATCAAATGGCAATTTTTCTTAGTCATCATACAGTCATGTTCTCCTTTGTACTGATACTCTGAAGTACTAAGAAATCTGTATGTTTCAGTTCCAGTTATCACAAGTACTACGATAGAAAAAATGTGAAGGACACAACATTTGAAAAAATATTTAATTGTTTTGGCTGCTTCTTAAACAAACTTGGACATGTTTTAGCCTTGCATCAGCAAAATGGACTACTAAAATTGCTTAATTATTTGTAATACTTTATGTATTTGACATTGATAATATGTGTGTCACATCTATATTAGATTCATTAGTCTACTAATTATATGATCCTATTTTATCTAAACTATAAACATCTCTCAATCCCTCTCTAATGAAAATAACAGCGTTTGGAATTATTGGTGCTCTTATTACAGCAGTTTCAAGTCATAGACTAAGGTTCTTCAGTTTTCCTCTGTACATGAAGATTCTTGATTTTAAGAATTTTCAGTATTCAAAAGCAAGTTAATTCACACACAAGTGTAACAGTGTTTAATAAAGAGCCTGGATTTTGCAAAATGTTTAAGATAATTTTCTTTCTTCAACAGTCAGCCTAGAGAATGGGATGAAAGTTTGGTAGACAAGATCTTGTTACACAAGTACAGTTCAACTTTTCTATTTCATAAATTCCATGTGCTACATTACTTGCTAACTGCACCTGATAACCTAAAATAGTCTAGCTATGTGGCATTATTTTACAGTCTATGCTCCATATTTAATAGCACAGTAGATCTAGTTAATTTTAATAAGAAAGCATCATTTAAAAAAATAAGTATAACATAAAAATATGCCACCTCAATAAATCTCAGTAATGTATACAGAATGATAAAATACATATCTGTATATAGCATGATGGCTGTCTAGGGACCACATTCCCATATAAATTAAATTATTGCTGTGACTGATTTTTTTTTTTTTAATTTGGTTTCTACAAATCAATTTATTGCTTCCTCTTCACTAGAGAAGTGATAAAACTTAGTGACAATTCTAAGGCAGCTGAAATCTTTCAAAATACATAATCAGAGGGGTTTTGTCCTAAAAATTAATCAGAAATTAAAGGGAATACCATTTTCTATCATTTTTCTTCGTGTCATATGAATTATTCTCACAATGGCTCCTCAATCCCCAAGTATTTGGGGGTTCGGCCTGGAAATTTACACACCCTTTATTAAATCTCCATGCACAAACATCATATAAGGAGCATTGAAAATTTCAGTCTTATCAAGTAAATTCCTTTTAAAATATCTACATAAGTGGGGTTAGCTGAGGCTCTAACCCCCAAGCTGCTTTCACTAAACAGTTTCATGTAGGGCTTTTCTGGAAGAGCAATACAGAATCTAATAGCAATTGCATCCCTTTGATATTAACATAACCAGTCAAATGCTTTGAACTATTTCCATTAGAGGAGGGAAATCATTTGATAGACCATGTTCATTTACAAAGAATTTACAAAATCTTCTTTCTAAGAACGCAGCATGAATCAAATAGCTGGAGACAATTTGTCTTCTCACATTTCTCAGCATTTTCCCAGGATTCCTCTCTTCAGAGGCATTTCCAGTCTTTCTTCAGAGTCATTTTACTTTTTCGTCTCTATGGCATTTTGATTGTTTCTCTGACTTCATCTTTTCCTAGGTGATTTGCACACAAATATGCTCACATTCACTTTTTAGTACCAAAGAAACTCCGTACTCTTCAGTGTCTAAGCAACCTTGTATTTCAGTGAAATAAAATTTTTTTAATGTTTCTTGTTCAAAACAGAAGTAGTAACAGCTTGCTGAATCTCTCCTGAATAAAGAGTGACTGTCAGCTTTATCGTACTAATTCTCTTTCCCAAATAAAGCCTTATGTGTTGTCTGAGGGTGAACTGTTTTTATAGTTATTTTAAAAACTGTTGAGATGATAAAGTACTTTTCACATAGAATTCCTAGCCAAAATGAAAAATGTACCAAAAGGTCGAAAGAAGTACAATGCTTATGTCATTTTCCTCCCCACTGATGAGTTGTGTGAAGAACTTTAATCTGTAGTCAATGCCTATGTCAGCTTTTGAAGGAATTTTATTCATATTCCTCATAGTCAGTTTTTTGTTCCCTGGGCTGATAGGAAGCATCTACCTGAAAGGGATCACAAATAATGCATTGAATTTGCCAAGAGATCCCAGAAGTCTGTTTAGAATGTCACAGCAAGAAAAACAATGGGAGGGAACATGACAAAATGCCTTCTATTTACAGGGATCATAACTTGTAATATACAGGTTCAACACTGAGACAGAGTGTAGTAAGCCTCAAGGATTTCTGCTGCTTTAACTTTGAATGATCCAAGGGCTTGAGACTAACAAGGAGAATTCTTTTACCCTGAAATATTCATACAAATTGCTACATATTCTGTTAGCATGTCTTGGCTAGCAAAGTTCAAAAAAGTTAACATCCCTTAAGTGAGTAGAAAACAAAGGGCAGAATAATTTATTTTTGCCCACTTTTTGTGTCCTATCTAAATTTCAGACATAATATGATAAAGGCCAGTGATTTACAAGATGTTTCCTTCCTGAGAATATGATTCAAAGAGAAAGAAAACAAAGTCAATTAGCAGAAAAAAATATGAAGGAAAGTATTTGTGTAATTTGTGAGTCAATATGCTGTACTGGCCATTGTGAAAACTCTATCATATACCATACAATTAACAATATTCTCTGTCTAGCCATCAAGATAAGCAGATGTAACAGGCTGACCAATTTACTATAACAGGTCTTTTTAGACTAGACTGATTGCAGGAAAGACTGATTGCATAAAAAATTACAGAGAATGTTGCAGATGACATTAAATATAGATGCTACATATGCTAGCATTTTTCCAAGTCTTATTCAGGCTGAATATCACATATCTCTTAGTACAGGGGACCCCACAGGCAGCCATAGAAGAGGATTAAGCAGGCTGTCATTATTTTTCAGATAACACATGGATAGATCATGGCAGTTAATTTTGCCCTCTTTTCAGGTCATTTGTGTAATTTTCAGGCTGCCAAAAAGTATGCATAAACTGGCTTCAGTGCCATTATTCACACCCTTGCTGATCAAGAAAGAAACCACATTTTATTATTACACCATGTACGGACTCATTCCTTAGTAGACTAATTTTGGTGCGTACACAGCAGATCATTCCTGCTTGCTCACTGAAGTAGTTGTAACTCTTCCTGATTCTTCATACCGTATCTGAGAATGTTGTACTCATGAACTGAACCTCACTTCTTGTGCTGAGAAATAAACAAGCAGAACTGCTGGAGCAGGACATAGACCTACTGAGTCATAACCCAGAGCAGTATCTTCCTTCTATACACACTGAAGCCTTTCTTCCTCAGTTTGTGATCTGCAAAATCTGCCTTAACATGATTTTGGAGGTTTTACACATCTATAAAGGAAATTGAAGATCTTGAAGATATTGTACTGGTTATATAATATACAATGCTCTTTTCTCAGGTTCCTTACAGGTGTAACTTCTTGCCTTGGTATCTTACTGTCAGTTACTGAAATATCAGATAAGCCAATTTGTGAATGATATTTTTAAAACTCTTACAATCATTGTGTCCCATGATTTTTTTACAAGGGCATCAATTTTGGATGAAGGTCAGATGGAATTCTGCATGCCTCACAACTCTTTTGTTTTTTAAATTATTCTTCATAATGTTCAGTCTTAAATTGTAATGTAGTTTACTCAGCAATTCTTGAAACTGCTATATTTCACCCTAGTATCTGTAACATAGTAGGTGAACTGATCCCTGCTAGGTTTTTTTAATGAGTACTACCTTTCCCAGCTTTTCAAAATTACAAATTCCTTAGATGCTAAAATAATAGCTATAGAGTTCTGCTGCTAAAATATTAATATTGTTTTTAAATCTATATTGAATTACACTCTACATAAATTCATCTGCATTCTGATCTTGTTTATATGAGTTCATACACTCATGCCCTTTAGAAAGAGGACATTGTGCACACTTTCAAATGTGTGACGTGTGTGAGAAGGCACAGAAGCCAAGCAACAATGAGGTAAAATGAAGAGAATAGACTTCTTAGCATTGCAAGTACCATCTGTTCTGTAGAAACGCATCCTCTGTGTTGGCATTGCCACAGTGGTATGACATGTGTTATTACTTTTAATCATACTTTGTGCTGAAGAAAAGTCTGGTTACATGACAGATTCAGAGGTTGCAGACTCGCTCAGAGTTAGTGCCTGGAAATCCAAGACTGCTTAGAGTGTTCAATATTTTTGTTTCTGAAATATAATGACCTTTGTAAAATTATGCAACAGGGGACCGGAATACTAGGACAAGTATTATTACATTTCTGTATGAGATGAAGAAAGCAGATAGCATTTACATTAAAAAGATGACATTTTCATAATATTCTGGAAAAATTGTATGCTAGGGAATTTGTTGTCATTTTCCTAGGGCAATATTATGGAGTATTACAGGATAACACTAGACAAAAAAATGATGGAAGGATTTCTGACCTGACTCAGACTTTTTGCCCAATTTACTAATTACAAAAATGCTTTGTTTATCAAAACAAGGAAACAGTTCAAAGCAACTATGTAAACCAGTCCTTACTGAGACATCTGTTGTGAGGTCCTCGCATATATAAGAAGGACAAACTTACAGACCTAAACAATGGTTTTTTATGCATCATAATAACTTTGTTTATGCAATTCACAAAAACACACATCTAATTCTTGTCTATTCTTAGCCACTGTCAGCTAATGTAGATGCAAGATGTTGTCCTTATGCATTACATAGAGACACAATACTAATATGGATTGTCTTTTTTCAGTTGCTGAAGTATTAATAACCACCAGTCCTGGAATCACACATTCTAGTTCTGTTTGCACTGACAACCAAATGATGTCATATATCTCTCTTGATTAGACCTCACTTTTATGTCATCAGTGACAATGACCTTTCAAGCACAGACATGTGGAGATATCTAACTTCAGCCTATGTGTTGTCAGGAGACTGTTACTAATATCTGGATCCCAAGGTTTTCTGAAATGAGAAACAGCCTTTTGGTCTTGTGTTATATTCAAACAGCATGGCATCCAACTCATGTTATACAGTTATGATGCCCAAAACTACAGAAGCTTGGCAATTCACTTAGGAACTCAAGTACTTTTTGAATGAAAATTAAACATCAGAGAACTGTTTCATTAGATAAAACATTTCAATCAGTGCTGTTTTGAATATATTCCCAAAATATCTTTTCCATGGCTATTTTTCCACATAATATTTGTTTGGTAAAATATTTCAATTTAAATGTTTATTCTTTTAACATTCTAATTTGACTTGTCAAAAATCTTCCCAGTAGATGCCTGTGCTGTAATTTTTTTAATTCTTCAGTGCCCATTAGTATTCTATACCACATAGAATTAATCATAACATACAATGTTATTTTTATAATATTGATTGAATATGATTAATTAAAGATAATTAGATTATGTAAGGTTTTGTAATCATTTTCACTTGCTACTAATAAAAAAAATAAGCTAATAAAACTGCACTTAGAATATATGCTTTCAGAGACTTCATGAATCACCTGAGAAAGGACATTGTTGATTAAAATTTGCATTTAGGAATTTGTCTTGCATATTACTAAATTTAAAAAAAACAGTTTTGTGATACATGTATTTTCTTCTAGCTGAGCCTTCAAAGTGGTGGCTATGTTGTAGTTGGCATATTAGAGCAGATGTCAATGAGCTTCTACCACTAAAAAAGCTACATAAAACGTGCAACTCAAAACATGTTCATCACAATCACTTAATATAACTGCATATATAGCATTAAATATTAAATACACATTTCTCTGGAATAAAAAACCAACATTCTGCATTATTTTAATTCTGTTTTTGTAATTCCCTTTGAAATCCCTGGAATTTTTACCCTGAAGAAAATAATAAGTGATAATACACTATTATTTATATTATTTATATTATTTATATACATCATTCTAGTGTTTGGAAGACATAAGAGGGAAGAACTAAAATTTACTGGTTGCTAAACCCCTAATATACTGATTTCTTACACTTAGCTTTCCCCAAGCCTAACAACAAATAGAGCAATTTACATATGTATTAATAGATGCTATACAGGATGTTATGTGCCAATTTTGGGAAAAAACACAGGCCACATCCTTCACTTCAATATTATCTTTAAACTGAACAGAAAATGTGAAGTTCAACTTATGATGAGCCTTTATAAACACAGAGATATTCAACTGGTTCAGGACCCTCCCATTTTGTTGTCTGGCTTTCAGATAAGTTCTTATGAGGCTTAGTAGCTGCAGCAGAAATTTTCTAAAAAATCAGTTAAAATTTTCAATCTACAGATGCAGTGAACATTTCTGAACATTTTTGATGGTGGTTAAGTCACTGGACTTCAATCGGTGATATATTTTGGGTTTGAGTAAGTTGGCTTTTGACTAGTTGTAGAAATCTATGCTTTTGGAGGTTACAGAACCAGGTTCTAGATTTCCTTCTTACTTAGGTACAAAGTGTGAAGCTTGTTCTTTGGGTGGCAAAAAAAATCTCTCTTAAAACTAACAGATTTTTCAGTTTACTCTCCCATAATCTACTGATTAAGACACAAAGTTCAGGAAATTCTGATGGATAATTGCTGAAAAAAGACTCCCAGGCTTTGAGTCTTACTCAAAATTAATGGCTGCTCATGGTGGTATTAGCATCTGCAGATACTGGCACTGGGAAATAGGACCTCTCATTCCTCATGGTGGCTTAATATTTTGTCAGAAAGCAAGCATTCAGTTAAACAACCCATACCTCTACACTTTCACTTGCTCCTTTAGCTGAACAGTTTGCACAGAGTGCAATATTAGGTGCCCAGCTTGACCTGCGACCTTCTGTGAAATCAGGCCACCCCATTATGTCCTGGCCATAGCTTTGATGCAATCCTCACAGGCTTTCCCAAAATGCATGCATTACGATTATTCAGTCCAGAGGCTGCACGTATTCCTGTGCTGTGTTTCCTCCAGCAGTGCTTGAAAATCTGCTATTATTGAAAGAGTTAAAAAAAAAATCCCCTTGGAAAAGCTAATTATTGCATGCAGATACTTCTTTGTGTGATCAAGGAGGGGACAATTTAATAGGCTCTGTAATACAACCAAGAACAAAATTGCTTTAAAGGAAGTCTCTTGTTGAGTGACAACTCTGTTGCCTGAGCCAATTAGGTCCCAATAAAGAGTGTTGAATTGGCTCCTGCTTTCTCATTAATTATGTTCTGTCACAGACATGGGGCTTGATTTAGCAATTTTGTATTACATTAAGATACTGAAAGGAATGGAACAAATGGCTCACTCTGATAATAGGCATTCTATACACGGTGTGACATTTACTATCCAGCTGTCCATAAGGCAGCCTAGCACTTCAGTTCAGGGGTTTATTTGTCATTGCTTCAAAGGGACACTCAGCTTTTCACAAAAAAGAAACAGAGAGGCTAATAGATAGGACAAAATGTACTGCTGATATGCTTTATTAGAGATAGGATGCTAGGGTTTTGCTAACAAGCTCATCCGTTGGGACTAAGCCGAGTTTGCTGTCAATCATCCTACACACAAAAGCACACTAGTTAACAAGGAGAAATGAATTACAGACACTTATTCCTGCCTGTGGGATCACAAATACACCAATCTGTGAAAGAGGCACAAACTCAGAAGACAAACTACATATTTGTCAATAACCTCCTAGAAAGAACCCTAGTAATTCTTTGAAGACCTTTGATTTAGCTTCCCTCTAAAATACATGTATAGGAAATGTTTTAGTTACCATGACATTTTCCTTTGTTACTTGTACAATTTTTCATCACATTAAAAACACAAAACTGAGGAGGTCTGCAAATGTTGTGCTAGGTATACACACTGCTTTTTATACCAAGCCACAGGGGGCAGCTACTGTTGTAATATTCATTAATAGCAACAGAAAATTAAATCTTAAAAACTTTAGTTTCAGGCTATCTTGAGTCAATGTGTAGAGCATAATCTAAATCCCAATTTATGTCTTATATAATAATTAAAATAGCAGGATTTTTTTTAGGCTGGGCTTATTTTTTCACCCTCCATTGTATATTTTCAAGCAGAGTTTTGATCCATTGCTTGCATTACACTTGCAAGTTCAGATTCAATGTGCAATTCAATAAGCACATTGCTTTATAAATGCTTTGTTTATGTAGGCAAGTAAATATTATTAATGCATATATTTATGAATGTGCATGTATGAATTTAGACATGAATGCTTGACCTTGATTACGTCTTCTTGTCAAAGCATTGCCATTTATAATGTAACATATCCAGTATAACTGACTGCATCAACAAATAAAAATCCTTAGGAAAATGGGAATTTCTTTTGCAAAGTATTAGTTTCATTTGAAAAAATACCCAAGAAAAGAAAACCACTAGATATGAAAGAGCAAAGAGAAAAATAAACAAATGTGTGTTGTTGAGGAAAGAAAAACAAGGTTCATTTACCAGACAGAAATGTGTAGTCAGAGACTTTACTGAAGTGTGTATAATCCTTGCCACCAAAGTCATATCTAAACTTAAGCAATGATTTCCTTAGTTTCCATGTCTAGAGGATTTTCTGCAATAATAATTCTTGTTTCAGGTGTATGGAATAGTGTTTCTGAGACTTTGCTGTTAGACAATGACATTATCTATTTGACAATACCTTATTTACCCTATTTTGACATAATCGTGAAGTCCTTCACTACCTCTTCTGTCGGGGTTTAGTGCCCTTTCACCAAAATTTTAAAATGCTCCTTTAAGCTTCCTTCTTCCTGCTAATGCTGCAGGCCAGGAGTATGAAGGGGTCACCCTCTAAGCAGCTGCCAGAAAACAAAACTAAGATGTCCTTGAATAATTTTAGAAAGAGTAGACAGACTTCTCCCAGTAACCCACTCAGGCCTGAGTAGTGTGTATGAACAGGTTTGTTGGCAATGTTGGCAGAGCTTTTCCACCTGAAAAACCTGGGTAACAGATTTGGGACCCCTCATGTAGTCAATGAAAATAAAACCCTCTCCCAATCCTTAACAAACATTGATGTAGTAGGAAGGAGGCTTTGTAGATTGTAGGCAAGGCAATATGTATTTAGTGAGTTAGGTAGAATGACGTCAGGTGAGTCATACTAAAAGCTAATTAACGCTTCTTCCAAAGTGTAACTTTCTTCCTGAATGGCTAAAACTGTGAGACTCTGCACAGCATCCCCCCAGCAAATACCTTCCAAAGAATTCCCAATTTATATTTTTATTGTTCACGTCTTCTTTACAGCCCTTCAACATAATCTGAGAAGTCAATATATATGTAACAATTAAATACAGGCTAAAGAAACAAACTCCTAATCAAGTTGCCTAATGCTATTTCTGACCCATAAAGGGCAGTCTGAACCTGATTAATTTTTCATATAACTGTTATCCTTCAGTCTTGCTTACCTACTCATTAAATATTCTGCTATTTCTGTGATGACTTTAGAAACTTAGAAGGAAAGCAAACATGCCACAAAATATATTTCAGTATTTCTGTTATCAGCCTCTCCATCCTCGTCTCCCGTTGTGTAGGTGGTTAGAATCATCTATCTCCATTATCTTGTCAGGTCTCATACATGCTTAATTTCAAAATGGCTTCAACTTTTCTAGGTTATAGATATTTGAAATTTTCCATTAATTATTTTTATTGCTATAACTCTTTTCTATTTCCTTCTCTAAATAAAAATGAAGCATTAGAAATTTTTAGCTTGGAAAAGGAACATATCCAGTCATAGTCAATTGAGATTCAAAAGCAGCTGTATTTGAAAAGCATTAGCCATGTGGAGCTAGAGAGCTTCTGTGCAAAATAACTTGACCCAGACAGTAATTTAGGTCATACTGAACTATTTTTAAACATTAACAAAGAATGAAGAGTTCTTACTTTGGTTTCCTAGATCTTGGCAAAGTATTTCCTCCTCAGATACATCTTCAGTTTTATATAAAAGTACTGATTCTCAAGTCCAATGAACACAGAATCTGAAGGGCTGGAGGCATCACATTGAAATTATCTTTTTCTGAAGCAGACTCTCAGCCATCGGTTCAGATAATACCAGTCTGCCATGGGTCACAAATCAGGCTTGAGACTGGTTTTCCTTGCACCTGGAGGTGATGAGCTCCTGAAGAGCAGTTACAGTAGTAGTAGCAGTAGTGTCCCATCTACCTCCTCTCAGTGAAGTATAATTGTGCAACATGGTTGCAGATCAAAGTGAAAGAATCCAATAATTAAAAATCATCACTGCCAGTGATTTCTCCATAACATACTGCTAAGGGATTTACTTATCTGGAAAAAGGCAAGTGGGCTATTCTGATGACAAATTACTACTTATAGTTCCTGCTTTAGCAGGACAGTTTCCATATGTTCTATCCACTGCAAATGTAGGAGAGATTCTTTCAGAGTATGTCTCTGAGAACTGTTAGGAATTCTCACAGGGGACAAGCTCTCTCCATTGACTATACAAGGAAATTGATGGAGACCAGTTTCCTAATTTTGACAACTTGATGTGCAAAGTATGACCTTCTGTTCATCTTTCAGAGTAGAATAAATAAATTTAATGATTTTCTAGGACATAAGCAAGAATTTCTAGACACCAAGCAGAGTTTGGTGTTTCTTTCATATAAATTCTTAAACTGTATTCAAATGGTATTCTAAAAAGTGATGTCTCCCTCCCTCGGAGAATGTATTAATATTGTTATGGTATCATGGGAATCTTCAAAAAACAATTTTACCTGGAAACTAGTTTGGTATATTTCATTTGGATTGTTGATAATTTTATAGATTTATGTTCTTCATACAAATTCCAGTTTTCTAATTACTGTGATAATTATTACAATGATGACAAATGAAGTGGTATTGATACAGGAATTGGGTGAGAAAGCAGTGATTCTTTGAGTTTTGATGGAAATTGCTGAGGGAATCTATGTTTCCAGTCATCTGCACAACATAGGCTTACTCATTAAATCATTTAAAATCTGTTCCTCACAAAGAGACTATGAAAAAAATAGATCATGTGGCTAGGTTGGCAGACAAAACCTAGAAGGCGATTCCTGTTGGAGATAAAGTTTCTGTGCTATGACAGATGTAAAACTGGTGATATGTCCAAGCTGAAACTCTGAAATATCCCAGAAAAACTATAGCAACATTTTTTTATGAACTACTTTTATATAGTTTGGGGATGTTCACTATAACTGGTATGTTACTAATAAGGTGATTTACATATTCATCTCCTCAGATGCAGTCTTTTTTGTCTTGGAGGAAGATGGCCTTTTGGATGACAGTAAGTGTAAAGGATGCTTTTGACAGTCCTAGTGCTCTATCAGTGAGAGTTCTGTAGATCCCCTTAAGGGGGCACTGTTTGGAGAGACATAAGAATGTCCATGATTTTGCCAAGGAACTGTCAAATTGGTCTTTCATATCAGCAAACCAAAATCCTGTGCAACTGTCTGAGCTAGTGCGTAACCATGCAGACCAAATTTGAAGGTCAGGTACTGCCAAGATTAGAATATCCACTGACAAATGAAATCTTCATTCTTCACAATGAAGTTAATTTATTTCAGTATTGCAAAAGGAAGCAAATTCCTGATGATGATGAGCATTAAACACTAGTCTTGGAGTTTACTTTAATATTCCCTCAATCCTTTCCTCTCAATTCAGTTTACAGTTATTAGTCCTCCTCAGCAGCTGTTGGTATTTTCCTTTGACTATTTGCCTTGTTGGGTTGGGTTTTTTTTAATTAAATGCATTTGTTTATTTTAATTGGATGTACATTCAGCATTTTTCTTCTTGTTTATAATGTCCATTTCTATTAATGTCTAAGTTTTCATAATTTCATCTCAAAACCTAATCTAAAAAACAAGGAAAATGAACCTTCAATTTTATTTTTATTGCAATCATCTTAATGCAAGATGTTTTCTGTCTACTAGAAAATATTGAAAGGCAGACATAAAAAACAATTAGCATGTGCCTTGGGAAGGAATCTGAAGAATCAGGATAAGATCTCAGTTAGAAGATTGTCTGTGAGGTTACCCAGACCATCTGTAGCACTGTCACTGAACACAAGGCACAAGACCAGGAAATCCAGATATTTGAGGGATGAAATACTTGGGAACTCTGATAAAAAAAACCCTAATTATTTTCTGTCTTCATAAGTCAGAGTTGCAAAAGATGGCATGTTGGGAACAGTTTAATAATCACAGATGTCCACTGACAGGTAGTATTCTCCTCTAAAATAGCTTTACAATTATACTACATTTTTTGAAAAATACTTGTTTTTCTTTACAAAACTTCAGAAAAATGTTGTTTGATGTTCCTGATGCTTCTGTAGTCTAAAATCAGTTAAACTTTGGCCTCACCAGTAGCATATTAAGTATCACTAACACATCAGTCAGTGTGCCTTTGAGATTTTTTAAATATATATTTGTCCATTTCTTGGAAATAAATATGATATTCACCCTGAATGCAGATGGTATCACTTTTTTACACTGTTATGAACTTTATTTTCAAAATCCAAAATTATTTTACATTTATAATGTAACTATCTTTTCTTTCATTTTCTTCCCCTATACTGGTTTCTGTGCTAGTTCTTCTGCTACTATATCAGACGTCTGATTAGGTCAGGGAATTTTAGATGGTAGCTAAAAGCCTTTCATTCTTTTTCTCTAGAGGCCTAGGAAACAGTGTAACTAGGATGTAGAGATAGTCTATGAATGTCAAGAAATGATCCCTGAAATCTCTCAGGCCTTACTGTGTCACTGGTGAGATTAGGGATTCTAGAGGAAGGTAAATACCTTGCAATCTCTGCTGAATTCGAGGAGGATGTAGCCACGCTTTGTAAGATATGCTAAAGTTAGCAGATGAATGAAAATTTCAGAGATCAGTCAGGCCTGAGTTATGCACTGTTGTCTGTTATTACTTCACATGGAATCTATATGATGACCAAATGGTTGCAACTAATCTGTTTTGGGGGAAGATTCTAACAACTAACTGAAATAGTCACAAAAAGTCATTTGATTTTCCTGTCTAAGGATGTTTTTTTAATTCAACAAAAAACACTGAGTCTGGAAAAAACAAATGGTCCTTTCTTTCTCAGTTTTAATGTTTCATATTTTAAACCTAGGCAATTTAAGTGGAAATAGTGAGAGTAAGCCTGAATAAGGTATCTTTTCTTATGCATGTAAGTAATTGTAAAGTTTTTAAGACATGAAACATAAATTTGGTGCAAATGTTTCAACAGAGAGTGTTGGAATGTACTACACAAAAAATGAAGGGTGTGCTCTAATTGCAGCACGGCATTTCAGATCTGAAATCTGTTTGACAACACTGTTAGGTTGGCTGGGCCATATTACAGAATCTCAAGGAAAATAATAATGCAAAGGAAATAGTAGCTAATTGCAGTTTTTGTTTATGAACTGATTCAATGAAACATGTTAGATTGTATATCTTCTCCATAACTACATTATGCTAATTAGCTAATAACACATTTTCCAAATGATTTTTAAATAGCTCTGTTTAGATTCTGACTCATACAAGTAGCAAGCTGTTACTTTTTTTGCATGAGCTACAGTTAGTGATTAAAAATTATGTGCGTGACTCAAAAAGAAAAGTTCAGGTTTTAAATAATCATAAAAAAATGCTTAGGCAGTCCAGTTGAGATACAAAATATGAAAGGGTTGCTGTAATTGAAGGACTGAACAAAATTAGATTTATACTTTTTTTTAAGTATATGAAAACAGGTCCTACAGACTTGACATATAAACAATAAAGATTAATACAAAATGTAAAATATTCTTAGTAGTTATTTTAATATATAAAAGGACAAAAAAAAAAGATATATTTTTGTAACCGTTTTAAGCCAGAATTATGACTTGGAATTTTCTAGTTTACTCCCTGCCCATGAATCAGACACAAGTTACCCAACAACTGCCTGAATGTGTTCAGATTGCCAGTATAAAACTAAAAAAAACCCCCCTCATGAAATAGAAATGAGAGGAAATCATCTTGGGGGAAAAAAAGTAGTACATGTCATAGAGCTTTAGCCACTTCAAATTTTTTTTTCAAATGTTTGTTGGAAAATAGCCCAATTGTTTAAATCACTTAATGAGATATCAAAAGAAAAGCAATTAAGAACTTTGTATACTATTTTTTTATTTAAAAGCATCCTTGTCAGTATAGGTTATAAAATGAAAAAAATAAAAATAAATCCTCACTGATTCATATTTTTCTAAACATTATCCAAGAATATAGGACAGTAGGATTAGTGATCTAGAAGAACTCAAAATACTACTCAAACAACTAGAAATAATGCCCAAATCTTATGCATCATAATTGGCACTTTAAAAAATCAATATTGAATTGGAGTCCTTAATACTGGTTTTCCTTTTGGTGTGACAGTGGGCTTATAAATAGGGGTTTCAAAACAAGCCTACATAGAAACAGGAATATTCTAACCTGTAATGAACCTCACTTTGTATCCTCATTTTGCAAATTTGTTGTTGAAGGATAAATAAAGGGATCAAAATTGTGCACAGTTAATAAGAAGATTCACTTTCATTTTCTTCAATCATTTGGGAGTGTTTTGAATTGGTTCTCTTTTGGTAGTCCTTCTGAGATCACAGGTTTCATGTTTTACAGCATTTCAATTCTAAATTAATACCCACATCGGAAAAAAAAAAAAAATCAACAGATCTTCCAATAAAAACACTACATTTATAGATATCGCTGAGAAATTTATGATTAAGAATTCTAATTTATCAATCCTAAGTATTAAATTATTTTATGGGTACATATGCAGCACACTAATTATGCTA
Source organism: Corvus hawaiiensis (assembly GCF_020740725.1). Taxonomy (NCBI): domain Eukaryota; kingdom Metazoa; phylum Chordata; class Aves; order Passeriformes; family Corvidae; genus Corvus; species Corvus hawaiiensis. Next base: position 28,146,606 of record NC_063218.1, on the reverse strand, counting down.
CCCTTGTCTGCACAGAATTTTCATTTAGAACAGACTTGCCTGAGGAACTCTCTCTGAATCTCATATGGCTGGGTTAAGCTCAGAAATTCTATTGATCACTGCTTTGCTTCTACTGTCTGAATTGAGCAAATACAGGCAATAAAGAGTTTTCATGCAATACTGTAATATTACTCAGTAGAATGATCTCATGTCCATTCTGCATTCTCTTCCTGTCTGCATGGAAAGCCCAAGACAGAAAAGGATGATGATAAACTAACTCTTCTATGAAGTGTCCTTCTAAACCCCTTGAAAGTGCTTCTTTTTTTTTTTTCTTTTTTTTTTTCTTTTTTTTTCTTTTTTTTTTGAGAACTATTAAGTGTATTCTAAAACTCCAAGCAAAAATTCCATCAAAAAACTGACCATTTCATGGCCCTATATTTCTGTAGTCTACATCAAATTTCAAATTCCAAGACAGTAGAACATGTCTAGCGACGCTTTTAGCAAAAGTTAAAATCCATATAATTTTTATAACTCTGTTATTCATTTGCTACTGAGTATTAAATTAAATTTTTTCATGGTGAGCACACTAATGTTGAAACTTCATTTCACATTTAAAAATTAATTTAAATAGTCTGCTACCTCCCCTTTCTTCCACATGTTTTAATTAATGACAGGTCCATAGACAATACAAGAGCCTAACTATAGATGTCAGAATCCAAAAGTCCTTCTTCCCACATAAGAAAATTTCTGGGGCAGAGAACCCCACTCCTATTTTCACACTCTTCTAGATACATTGAATTTTGTATTCTTTTCTGTATGGCAGCATGGCTTTAGGAAAAGTTGAGAAATAGTCCCTGAAAGGTATGATCAAAAGCTAAGCTGCCTAGGATTTGTGTTGCAGAGCCTTTAACATTGGTGTACTTTCATATTTAGGAGCCAGTGGTACACTCTTTCCACATTAGATGTACAGCTTCAACTCATCTTCTGATATTCTGCTCTAGGTAGGCAAATCTGCTATGAGAATCTTAGCAGAACTTGTGGAAGCATATTTCTGGGGGAGTGCCAAAAACTTTCTGGCAGCTCAAGGAAATTATGGATAGATAGAGGAACTCAACCATAATTCTTTGGAAAACCTCTAAGAAATGAACAGATACTGACAACACATGCTAGACCTTTTCTCAAGAAGAGAACCAGATAAGTGCTCCGATGTGAGCTCTTGCTCCAAACTCAGAGTCTGAAAAGCAGCAGTAACAACACAACTGTGGTGTGTCAGCAGAGGCAATCCTGGCAATGAGTATGAGGAAGCAGCACTGAAAGCTGCAGCTGATAGGAGCTATGGCCATAGCAGTTCCCCATCTGTGGTAGGCGCTATCAGTACTTGACAATTATGTCACCTAAATGGAACATCTTTTTTAGACCTAAACATTGCTCACAGACTGGTGGATCAGAGTTAGGTTTTAATTCTAGTATGTGTCTCTCCTAGATACATACAATCAAACTGAAGGGAAAAAATCTTGAATAGCTTTTGTCTTAGTGATCTGCAACACTGCAGTGTACTGTAATCACAGCAGTAATACTGTTGCCTGCAAGTGTGACCACCTAGCTGTAAAAGATAGGCATTTCTGAAAATGTGAGAGCTATTGTTGATAATTCTGATACACTTTACCTGCAATAAGCTTAAGGGAGCTTCCCCAATCCCGAATGCGTAATAGCAGGAAGGAGCAGTGTTTATATTTACTTCTCTCTAAGTCTGGCAAACTTCTAGTGTGCATTTATTCTCTTTCCAGACAAAGTGTGTAATGCCAGAACTTTAAATGCCACACACAATGGGAATTATTTTCTCAATTTACTAAGGACTAGGTTCCCAAGGGACACCTGCTCACATTTCTCTACTAAAACTGTCAGGCACTTTGGCCAAGTTACTAGCCCTATGGCTGTGTAATGTTGGTCTGGTGTAAATTAGGCACACAGTTACAGCATTTTGTGATCTGCTAAGGGAAAAATCATAGTCAGGATCTAAATAAAAATTGTTTGTGTCTTGATAATTCTTGTTGTTCAAAGGCTTCATTATCTCCGTTCTGATAGTGAATGTAAGCTTCATTATTATAATCTGAAATTTGGATCAATTCCTTTTTCATTTGTGAATTTCCTTTTGCACATTTCACCAGTGACCATACACAAGTACGTTATGCCACTGTGATAAAAACGTTTTAGGACTTCTGTATCATTGACTGCAATTGCAAAATAGAAAAAAAATCCTGACAGATGATTGTTCACTGAGGATGGTATGTGCATCATCCTCAGAGGCACCAAGAATGCAATTAAACTGCAGTAGTGATTCTTGGGTATTTTTGCAGTTTCTTTGTCTTTAGAAGTGAAATGGTAGCAAAAAGTTTTACAGAATACAAGAGTTTTGGTAGTTTCGAGTGAGTTTACTTTTAAATAAAATAAAAAATTCAAGAAAGAAAGAACATTCTTTTTAGGATTTTGAAAACCAGAAATCCTTGAACTTCCTTCTTCTATTTATGACAAATTTTGCTAAACACTGGAGAGGCTGAAAACTTGATCTTGCAACAGTGGAGAACTAGACCTATTCACATTTTAAGATCTATTTTCTTCTTACAATCTACAAAGTACCCTGTAGTGAAAATCATAGTTTATTTTGTTAGAATATGAAGCTCTTAAGAATGCAAAAAAAAAAAAATTAGAACAGGTATGGGCTAGATTTCCTTGTCATTAACTACATGACTGCAAATATTTCCAACCATTTTGAAGGAACTACTTAGATCTCTGTTTCTAATAACAAAGTCTTTGTTTTACACTTCCAATGTCATAAAAGGAACTGTCTCAGTAAAACAAGGACACTGTGATCCAGAAAAGGTTTCATTCAGAGCACTAACAGACTTCCTTCTTTATTTCAACTGCGCTGTTTTATGCTATGACATATCAACAGTAATATTGTTGTTTACTCTGTAACCTGTATTTTATATACCTTTTATGCTGCAAAAATAAAAAATATTAATTTTAAACAAATATTTTGAAACTTTTCAAAATGAAAATTTGTATGGTGAGACTTAGCTTCTTCTTTCCTAAACATTTGTTGATTCTGCCCTATTTGTCTATTTTTTTCCTTTTTCTGCCTCTCAGATTTAATGTTTTTGTCTTTTAGGTTCCAGTCTGAATTAAAAATTTCTATTTTCAATCTCTGTGCACTGATTAACTTGAAATTTTTGTTTTATCTTTAACTGGAAATTTGCCTAGCAGACAATAGCTTATACCTGGTATCACTAAGAAATTATATGCCGTTACAAGCTACTGTGAAATGAGCAGTGACATTATTCTTCTAAGCAGTTCTCCTTATCAATAATATAAATTGCAATTATTGGTTAAACAAGTTTTTCCCATTTCAGCTGATTACAGTAAACACCTTTAAACTCACATATTAAGCTCACATTGACGGTTAATTTTCTTGGGTATATCAGTGTTAATTGAGCCAAATCCATCTTTCAACTGCATATCAAAATATAATCACCTTTGGGGTGTCTGAAAATAAGAATCATTGAAAACTAAGTAATTCTGTTTGTCAGGAGCCGTGATTATTATAGAGAACCATACTGTTACATGTCCTTTTTAAAAAACATGACATACCAAATTGCTGAAAACTGGTGTTTACCACTGTAGCATTTCATTCTTACTTGTCATGTTAAATCTTGTCACTTTTTGTTATGTTGTTTCTCATCATATCGCAGTTGGATGTGACACATTCAGTTACATGACATGACTCATTGCAACCTGAGAACTCATAGATTTGTTGGGAAAAAAGAAATGTTACTATAGAGGATGAAGCTTTTCAAAAGCCTTCTTGAGAGAATATGTTACTGACATGGCTTTTTTTTCTCTCATAAATGAGTACTCTTTTACATATCTTACACTTCATTCTGATCCCCTACTGTTGCTTATTATCAGAAGTTATTTGTGGTTTGTAGCTTTAAAAAAATCTACATAGAGGTCAGACCTAGTTATTCTTAACAAACGTAAAATATATATAAAATTAACATCATCTCTTGACTACATGTTCACATATCATGTCATACCAGTACCTTTCTATCACATATCTTGGTTGACCTATTTTGCAGAATGTGATCTTAGGAGCAAAAGTTAGGTATAGCTAAACTCTTAATAGAAAGTTTTTGTTAAAGCTGTTTCTGGGCCAAGTTGTACATACACTCACAAAAGCCAAAAGGCAGGTTTTAGCAATTAAGTTGACAGATCACAGTTACCCAGTCAGAGGACAGTTGATTTTGGAAGGGATCTCTAGAGGTCATCTGGTCTAACTGCCATGCTCAAGAAGGGCCAACACGAGCAGGATGCCCAGGACCATGACCAAAATGCTTTTTTTTTTACCATCTTCAGGAATGGAGATCCCACAATGTCTGTGGGCAATCTGTCCCATTGTTCAGTCATCCCCACAGTAAAAAACAAACAAACAATGAAAGTGTATTGTTGTGTTCATATGGAACATCCTGTGTTTCAGTTTGTGCCCACTGTCCTGTCACCAGGCACTACTGAAGAGTGCCCGGATCTGTCTTCTTTGAACCCTCCCTTCAGGTATTTAAATACATTGATAAGATCCCCCCAGGCCATCTCATCTCCAGGCTAAAGAGTCACATCTTGCTCAACCTCTGCCCATAAAAGCTATGCTCCAGTGTCTTAACCATCTTAGTGGTCCTGCACTGATCTCTCTCTAGTAGCTCCAGGTCTCTGTTGTACTGAGTGGCCCAGAAATGGATACAATACTCCAGAGAAGGCCTCAAAAGTGTTGAATAAAGGGAAATGCCTCAGTCTGGTGGCAAGATTGTCCTCATGAAGCCCGTGATACCATTAACCATCTTTGCCTCAAGGGTGCATTGCTGCCTCACATTCAGTGCTGTGTTCACTGGGTCCTGGATGTCCTTTTCCACAAAGCTGCTTTTCAGCAAGTTGGTCCCCAGCATAATACTGGTGAATGGGGTTGTTCCTCACTGCATTTCCATTTGTTGAACTGCACAAGGTCAGTGGCTTCCTGTCAGCCCATTTCTCCAGCCTGTGAAGGTCCCTCTGAACAGCAGCACAATTCTGGTGTGTCAGCCAATCTTCCCAATATTGTATCATCAGCATACTTTGTGAGGGTAGACTCTACCCCATCATCCAGTCATTGACAAAGACATTGAAAAGAATCCAGCCTAGTGTAGATCCACAGAGTACACCACTAGTTACTGGCCTCCCACTAGATTTTGTGTCTCTGAACCCATCTGTTCAGTCAGTTTTTAATCCACTACACTGTCTGCCTATCCAGCCCATACTTCACCAGTGTCTCTATGAGAATCTTGTGGGAGATAGTGCTAAAAGTATTACTGAAGTCAATGTTGAACAACATCCACGGCTCTCATCTCACCTACCACACTAGTCATACGTAACTTCTTGAGTCCACGGAACATGAAAGCTGAAAAAACCCAAAAGTGATAGGACTTAATGCCATTTCTTTCTCATCAGTAAGGGTCTGCATGAGTTCACCAGAGTTCCTCCTGTAAAGCAAACTGTATGATGAATTTTCCTCTGATGCAAGCTAGTAATGTAGAAAGAAACTCTTGCTTCAAAAATCTAAGGTCTGTGGTCCAAATCAGAACTTCTAAAGTTTTAATGTCACCATCATACCACTGGCAGAAAAGTCATGGTGTGGCTATATTGAGCCCACAGAAGTATGCTAGCATCTGAATCTTTTCATGGATGTTGGAAGAGCTCTCTACTATTAATCCCCCAACACCACACTCAAAATATAGACTAAAAAATCTGAGCTAGAACTGAAACACTGAAAGTTTTCGCTAAAATTATTAAACACATTTTTACTTGCATTTCATCTGTCAAGAATATTGTAGAGAAAATTTCCTTCTAGTTTCCATGGGAACATTCTCGTAAATGTATAGGGATTCAAAATGTAAAGTGGTTGGTGAAAAACTTGTGAAAATAAAGTGCGTTTGCAGTTTTTCTTCCTTGATAAATGTATGGAGAATTAAAACCTTTGACAAGAAAGGAGTGATAGCATATGATTTTCTAGACATATGGGAAACGTGTGCAAACTCAAGAGGCATGAATTATTCCTCTTGAGCAAAAAAACTTAGCAGATGTTAGTGTGCAAGGACCGTGTAAACATTCTGGGGGCTTAAAGAAGGGTAATTTTAAAAATTCATCAATAGAAATAAAGACACATGAAACTGCAAACCAAACATTTCTTATGAAATTCACAGGTAATAAGTACTTCATTACTTTTCTCTGTTTTGTTTGAGCATAAGCCAGTAATTTCCCATGAAAAGTACTGGTCAGTAGGAATACGGGATATACTCTAAAAAGTGTTGTCATTCTTCATCATTACAACTTACAAAGATTTTACGGTTTTAAATACATTAATCTGAGGATCAGACCCAGCTGTTCAGGGGACAGGACAGGCTGTCAGCTGTAATTGCATCACATGACCAGCAGCACATATGCCCCATTGAGCACTGTTGGTGGGGAAATGGAAAATTAACCCTTCCAGCACAATCCTACTTGCCATCCAGGAAACTTGACTAAAATTTGTCTAAGTAGTGAAGTAACCAGGAGGCATTTTGCTCAAAGGGAATGATATGTACAGGATAAATTAGACAATACAAGAGAAAGTAAAGATGACATCAATCCAAATTGATATAAAACCTAAATATTGTTTGTAAAATTTACATTTTCAGCTACATTTAAAATATTTCAGCTCCTGTCAAGTATTTTGAAGAAAACAGATTTTAGGAATGAGAAATAGCTCTTTGACAGAGCTAAAAACTGTTAATAAATTTTTTGCCACAATTTCTATGGAAATATTCTGTGGAATAGAATATTTTCCAGAACTTTTTAGTTTGTCTAATTAACCTCCTGATCTGCTGACTGCTCTTTCAATCTGAGACACATCAGTTTGGGAGGGAGCTAAGACTCAAAATAAAAAAAATTACTTTCTGTTAGTTTGCAGGCTTCATCAGAGGTTGGAAACTGATGGAGGACGCAGGTTTTGTAATATCATTATGGCCATTTCACTTGGGCACATTCTTCACCTGTTAAATGCTTAAGTGGTTTTGTGCCTTCCCTGGATATGTAATGTCTTGAAAAAAACTTGCCTCTGAAGTAATGACAATACTGTATGATACCTCAAAAATATGAGATCTTTGTCAATTCAAGCAAGAAGGGAACCAAACACATGCATTCATAATGGAGTAAGAATAAGAAAAAAGCAATTGTCAGTTTTCAGGTTTTCAATAAAAAACCCTTCTCACAAGCAGATATTATAGACAGCCACTACAATGCCCTTAAAATTGAGATATATTATGTGTATAAATAACAGCATCCTGCTAAACATAATATGAAAATTCAAGCTGGCATATCAGTATTAGATTGAGTGCTCTGCATCACTATAAGGCTCCCTAAGGTTAAATTGGGCTCCTGCACTGAAATTCTAATTAGAAATATGAGTGCTCCAACTCTGTGTAAGTGCATGTCTGTTTAATTATTTTCTCTTTTTCCTTGCATCTTCCATATTCCATAGTCCTTTTCTTCCTCCTTTCTTGCTGTTTTCAAGCAACCCAATCTCCTCACTTAATCTAAGTGTAGGACCTTCCTATAAGTTGGCATTAATTGATAAGCAGTGTTTAATTATTATTTTTCATCTCTGAAGAGACCTGATATTAACTCCCCAAGGGCCCTAGACAACATTTCAGCCCTTTGACTCACGTGGCACAGCTCTGCCATCTTCTGACGTATCTTTCTCTTGTCAGCAACACACTCATTTTCTTTAGTGTAATACCAATAATATTTTGTCTTTAGGAATTTCCTACCTATTTCATGGTACACAAAACATTTTTAATGGAGAATAGATACAGTTAGTCTCTACCTGAGAGATGTGTTTTAGCTGAGTAGGACAGTTGGTTTCTTTATCACACTAAATGACTCTTAAGAAACCTTACTTTCACAAATATGAGTACAATATCTAAGTTACCACAAGAATATTATGTTATTTCCTACTATCACATCTCACTCTTAGAAGGGTACATTGATTTCCTAAATTATTCTTTTTTGGCATTAATTTGTTTAATTTTATTAAATAAATGTAATGAAGTTAATCCAATTTTGTGTACATTAATTTCAGTATAAATCCACTGTCCATAATAAAGTATTTCCCATTCTACATTGTGTGTCTCTTGATAGTGAGGATGCAGTGTATGAATTCAATTTTGATAAATCAAAATTCCTTTTAAGAACTGCTTAAAATTCAAAATTTTCCTCTGATAGATTAAATCTGATTAATTTTAAATCAGCGTAATTTTCCCAATATTCTTAATGAAATTCCAGCACACACAAAATTTTTCAAATACTTCTCAGCAGGTACAGTTTTATTAATGAAAATTAAATGATCGTTGTGAGTCATTTGGGTTCAGAATGAAACATTAAAAATTGGATTATTCTTTAGATTAGTTTTTAGATTCATGTTCATCTGCATTGAAAATATATTGAAATGCACATATATTGAAGTGGAACAGATAGAAATATGTACATGAGTGCTGGAGCAACTAATTTTCTTTCCTGGGCAAAGCTAAACTCTAGGATCTGAAATCTCCTTTTAATTGCTGAATTGTACTTCTTCAAATCTTTTTTTCTTCAGCACTGATGCCCCTAAGATTATATGAAACTTTTCTCTCCCTACACGCTATTTTTTAGATCTACAATTTCTTAGGACAGACCTCCAAATGGAACACATGTGCAGCCTTTCTCTGTGGCTCTGTTTCTTGTCAGTCCCAATAAAAGAAGAAAGACAAGACAGCCTCTCCAGACACAGAAAAGTCATAACCCCAGTTATCCTTTGGTAAAAGGTCCCTCACTGCTTGTTTTTAACCTATTCCTGGTCTATTCTGTAATGGAAACCATGACACGGTTAAATAAAAACCTGAAAATATCCTGCAAATATGTTTAAAAATATGTAAACACTAGACAATGCCATAAGCAATGCATATTTTATATTTAAACATTAGAAAGAAGTTACATTTGGTTCCCTAAAGCCACACTTAATCCTCATAAAATATTTAGTTTGGGAAGCCTAATTAATACAGTGTAAACAAAAATACATAAAATACATAAATAAATAAAGCACAACAAAACACTTTTCTGAGAAAGTCCACAGGTATTTAAACTCCAAAACTGTAGATGGAATACCAAAAAATACAGAATTCTCCTTAGGCCTAGACATGTGGAACTTGTGTAGTTTGTAATGCTAGGAAGTACATCCAGATGTGTGCTTCACAAATATCTGAATAAAATGTTGTGTTGTATCCATTTGATTTATACCAATTTGTCTGAACAGATGCACCAGACATATTTTGTTTTGTTTTTCATGTATGGCCATGAACTCCATATTCAGTGATTTTACATGCAACTTTATTGCTGAAATCAGGAATGTGCTTAGGTTTGGCTAATGCATACACAAGTTCTCTGTGCTACATGTGATTATTTTTAAAATATATAGATCAGACTGGTGGTTGATAATAATTCTTGGAACTTGACCCTGGTTACATTACCATTTATTTTTAGTTTCTGTGACCTTTTGGAATAATATTTTTATGAGTGCAGTAAGATCTTCTAGTGTGTGAATTAATGTTGTACTGATGGAACGGAGTTGATTGCACTCAGCCTTTAGCTTCATTCACAGCAACACATTAGTTGTGAATTAGTGTGCAATAATTCATAACCTGTTGCTTCTTAGATCTAAATATAACATTTGCTCAGCTTTAGAAATACAACATAAAGGCACTAATATTTTGAAATCAAGAGGCCCCCCTTAGTATTTTCATTTCAAATATGTTGATCTAGCTGCCATATGTTACAATAATAACAGTTTATTAAATAGTGTCATAGACTTCAGCCTAGCTTCTATATATACTCGTTCTGTATAGATGCTTTCTATACTCAAGGTGTTGGGATCCAGTGACATGAAAGGGGATCTAAGAGTCTCTGTATTGAAACAATCATATGTATGATGACTCTATCTTTTTTTTTTGTTTTAATTATGATTCACAGGGAACTTCATAAAAAGAAAAAATAATTATTTTGAAAAATACTTGTATTATTTTTCAGACAAAGTATACAAGGAACCGGCAGGTTAAGTAGCAGTCACAAGGAGTCTTTAGGCAACAAAACCTAACATTTTCACAAAATTCTCACATCATCCTCAAAGTCTCCATCATTAAAGCCCCATAGTAAAACAAGCATGGCAAGAAGACACTCTGAAAGGATTTTCTTACAACTCTGTCTAAAATTGAGGTGAAAGCTGAAGTTTTTCACATCTGCCAAACTAGCTTCTCTCCTAATGAAGATTTCATCACTCACATGGAATTAATTAGAACTGGCAACACTGAATTCTCTGAGTGGTGTGGGACCCCAAAGGTCTCCATCAGATACAGGTCTGGCACACAGGCAGTCTTTAGTACTGTGGAAAATTAAATCTTGATGTCTCATGGACTGTCAGATGCTCTGCCCATTGGACTGTTGGGTGTGGGGTTTTCAGTAGACTACATGCAACTCTGTTGAGATTGAAAAATTTAAGAAAGTAGGTGCAGCTAGGGAAAGTGTGTAGACAATGAAGAAAAGTCAGGAAATCAAAGTTAAGTTCAGGCACAGCATTTGAAAAACAGGGTTCAAGATCAAACCTTGCAGTAATACGAGTGGAATGAACTACCTAATTTGGTTTCTAAAGCTATCTAGCAAGTAGGCTTAACAGACAAGTGGAGCTCATATGGTAAGCAGTACAGTACTGATGACTCAGTGGAATAATTTCCTAAAGTTTCCTATATTTAACATGTCAGTATGCAGTCCTTTTGGGAATGTTCTAAAATGAAAAGTAATATTAGACCATTCTATTTCTAGCACTTGTTCAGTTCCAGTTCTAAGAATGTTCTTGCATGTAACCTGAGCAACAGAACAGAGGAAACAGATTAACCTGCCCTTACAGAACAAGCTATGTAGGTACTTATTCCAAAATCCTGTGAGACTCTTTGCAGTGTTGATTGTATGAATTTTCTCTTTCACATTTCACAGCTATGTGGTCTGAATGCCTGTCACAATTCATTTTTCCTGCAGATTACTCTCCCAGAAGATGAGAAAATCTGATTCAATAGCAAAATAAGTTTATCTCTGGTCTAGTAGTAGAAGCAAGTGTTGTAGATTGGACTGCAGTATGAGAGCCATAGCCTTTGTAAGCATGAACGCACAAAAAAGTGGAAGTACTGTTATCATGTAGGTGACCATAATTTGTGCTCGTTTCAGCTAATCAGCATAGGGAATAAAGAGCAAAGAGGGTATTGTAGTATGCACTGTAGATTTACAGAGCTCTTTTCTGAAGCTAGATCCTGCTGAGGGGCTTTCCCTGGTGTACCTGATACTCACTACTGTTACCCACCTTAGCTAGCATAAAGTGTATGTAGCTGGCTCAATCCATGCTACCTTACAGGTGCATTTTTTTCTGTAGTTACTTTTGTATGGTCCAAGCTCTGTCCAAAGCAAGGTTTAATGCTTTACTAATGTGACTGATCACAGTACATATTGCAACAAATTTCACTGATCTCACTTTAATTGATAGTATAGAAACAAGAACATCTGCTAGAATTCCAGAACTCTGCATTTCTCTTCTCATCCCCGCTCTTCCCCTTTATTTTCTTCTTCTCCTTTCCCTGCTCCCTTCTCCTTTATTCTTCCTTTTCTCTCTTCCCCCCTTCCTTTCCCTTCCCACTTCAGTTTTTCCCTTAGAGGTATTATTCAAAGCAGAATCAGAATAAAGAAGCTTGCTTTATTTCTGTAAATATCTGCTGCATTGTCTCCTATCCTAGCTCAAAGTAGAATTAATTGAGCTTAAAGGATAAAAAGAGTTACTACAAATATACCACAGAGAAAGATGTATTACAGAAGTAAATCTACTAATAAATTAGGATGGACTTGTAAGTTTGTGGGCCCTTAAGTGTTCTACTGGATTTGATTACAAGATCAGTCTCACCAAAAAGAGTCACCAAGTCATTCAGATGCTGGTAAAATGCAAGAGATAGGAAAACTGGGATGGCTGTCTAGGAAAATGCAAAGGTCTGAAGTGGCTAAATAAATTCAGTTAGTCAATTATTTTTCACAAATTTGGAAGGCTTCATAATCTACACACTTTCAGAGAAGTGACTAGATTTCACAGACCAGAGCTGTTTCAAAGCAATTGTCTTCCAAATGCATGGAAAAGAATATAACTTTTGGTCTCTAATTTAGAGCAGGTTTGTTGGAAACACAGTAATCCTGGCATTAATTAACAAGAATTAATCTAATATCACGCAAATTTATAATAAAAATCAAGTATTAAAAAAATACTTCAACTGCTAATTGAATTATAAGCAATATAAAGAATTCATTTTCTCCAAGCAAATTATTTCCAATTTGATTGCTTTTTTAGCCAAATAATGAAACCAACAGATGAACATATTTCTGTTGAATCTATACAGTTTTACTGCCATTAAACTATTTATTAAATGCAAAATTCTGCATGAAACCTTATTAGGTGGATAATGATCCTTGTCAGACAGAGTTCTGCAGCCAAAACACATGAAAAGAAATTGGGTTTAGGTCTTAAATTACCTAGTGATACTCCTAAATGAAGGATTTGCAGCATGTCATTATATATACAGATGGCATTATGATTCCCAAGAGCATGGAAATGTTATAAATAGAATAGGAAACAAAAAAAGAACAATCTAGTATGTATAAAGCAATTTATTCCTCTAGAGGGATTATTTTTAAAAATATTGCATTTAAAATCAAATTATTTTAACAGAAAGTCTAGTGTGAATTTTCAGTCAATAGTATTTTATCTGGTGCATGCAGAACCTAGGAGGCAATAGCACTAATTAAGGAGCTAAAATCAGTAATGACACAAGGCAGATTATAGAGTACACTCTGTGCAGGTATCAATTTTATACTTAGAGCAGAGTTAGTTGGATGATAGGCACACTCTAAATGCTAATAAGAAAGGAAAGACTAGATAAGAGGAATGTACCTATTTAACCGGTTGCCATTATGGCAGATAACTGGTGGGTGTTTATCTCACTGGTTTTTCCCATCTAACTCATATTTTTCATTGAAATACTTTTGACATAGGAACTGAGAACCTGAGTACTATTTTTCTCACGGGACAATAGTCTAAGGGCACAACTTTCATTGCCTTTTACAACAGGAATAGACCCACCCAAATTGTTTTCAGGTCAGTTACATGGCTCAAACGTAGTGCATTGCTTTTCTCTGGTTTGCTCTATCTGGTGGCAGAGCTTCAAGATGTAGTAGAGCAGTGAGTAAGAGATGGGGTAAGAGAGCAATGTAAAAATACCTGTTTTCAGACTGATTTGGGGACTCCAATACACATAAGTAAAATTACATTCAAACTTTGAAGAATGAGGTTGAATTGGCTATTATACGGCATGCAACAGGAAAATAGAAGGATGGAGGCTACAGAAGCAATTCTGTAGAAATAATCATGCTTTATTAAGCTTGAATTTTAAAATATGTTCAACATTCTAGTAACTTCAGATTCAGAGTTTTTGCTTTAGTACTTTGTCTTGACCTTTACTTAGAAATGTACATCTTCTAAGGAGGTAGCCATGCTAATGTATCTTAATGAGCTTCTTTTACCGCTGGTCAGAAAGCTGTTTAATGTAGGTTTTGGTTGGCTCCTAGAGTATCTGCTGCTGCTCCATTTATTGCTTTGCAAGTAGTAGTCCCAGAGAGAGTTATCTTCGGGATCAGCATTATTCAAAATACATGTGCACATCCATACAGATTAGTACACAGTGTTATCCTCTGTTAGTTGTAGGGAAACAAAAAAGAAAGTTGTGATCTCCCTGAGGTAATTGAAGGAGCCTGTATTTTGAACTGAGGTGCAATTCCTTGCTCTAAGGCCTATATTCAGACCATGATGCCACTTTTTTTTTACATCTTTCTCTTTAACCTATCAAAGGGAGATATCTCTTATGGTAATTGTTTTGATATTAAACTGACACATTTAAATATCACTTTCTATGTGTGAATTATTACTCAGTGTTTTGCGGTAATAATGACAACATCAATATTTAAAAACTTGTTTGGTTTGTTAAATAAAATCTTGTCCTAAAAAAAGCAGCTTTTAAAATTCATCAAATTCCATGAATGAGTATCTCATTAAGTAAAAAATGTCATTTAAATAGGAAAGGTATTACCTCCCACATTGTTACAGCTACTGCTACAAACCAATTTCAACAAATCTTTTCTAAATGCTCTCATTCCACAAACTATTTCGTTTTGTCTCACTACATTGCTCATCGCTGAAAATTTTTTGCTCCATTCTCACATTCATTGTGCCAGTTGAGGAATATTTAAATTTGGAATATAGCCTGTAGCTTAATGTTGAAGTGGGCCTTTCTGTGTAAGAGATCTTTTAAAAAACTTTAAAACCAGGTTTATTTTAACTCCAGTCTGTGCTGTGTCTGGTTGGGATAGAGTTAGCTTTGTTCAGAGCAGCTCTTTTGGTGCTACTTTTTGGATTTGTGGCTATAACAGTGTTCATAACATGTCAATGTTTTGGCTGTTGCTGAACAGTGTGGCCTTCTGCTTGTCTACAGATGGGGATGGGCAAGAAGTCGGAAGGAGACACAGCTGGGACACTTGACCCAAATTGGCCAAAGGAATATATTTCTTACAATACAGCTTCACACTCAGCAATAAAAACTGGAGGCAGACAAACAAGGAGAGACATTTTGACTTCCAAGGAGGCCATTACTCTGACACCAGCTGGACATCAGTCTGACTGGGAGAGGTGCTGACTTCTTAGACTTTTGTGTATTGTAACCAATTACAAACTTGGAGGTACAGCGGAAGATTTAGTGGATTTATAGAAATAAAACTCTCTTTTCGCTGATGTATAATTTCAGTTTTCCTCCAAAGACTGAGGAGGATGTTCTTTAAATATGAAATGTGATTAGTATACTTAAGATCTACTTCATGTGCTCTGAATTCCAATTCAGCTAAAAAATAATAGTTTCATATGAAGAAAAGAAGGTAATATTGCTCAATAGTACTGTTAACCCCCTAATTTCATAAAAATAATAAAGTAACTTTAGAATTAGAATATAGGGAAAAAACAGGGAAATATAGGGAAATAGGCAAATATAGGCAAAAATTAGTATGTTTCTCAAACAAAGCTAGTTGTGCCACATCCATGGTAATTACATGCCTAATTTGAGACCTCTGTATCTTGAACCCCTCAGGAGTATTTTTAAGACGGAAAGGCTATCTGTGATGTCAGATTGGCACAGAATAAACTAAAAATCATGACTACAGGAGACTACAAAGTACATGGAACAGTCAGTGTTAAGCACTAAATAGATTTGAGTAATCTTAAAGAGCACATATAAACATTTCAAAATCAATATTCCACACCATTTATTATGCCAATTTACAAATGTATTGCCTAGAAAATGTTTATTTCTAAACAGTTTCTTTTTTACCTTTGAACTTTTCTTAACATGCAGAATTTTTTTATTCTCAATGTCTAATGAAGATTGGGAGGGAGAAGGAAGATCCAGCAAGATAAGGCCCCCAGTGCTGCAGTGGTTCTTCTTCCTTACCCATCATAAGATCATAAAATTTACTAGGGCTAAAACAGTATCAAGAGATTGACAGAGAAAGAAAGCTACCAGAATCACTGAACAATGTTAAGAGTACTGGTGAGAAAAAGGAGTAAGGTCTAGAAATGTCAGGGTCCTGTGTGCATCAAAAAACTCTGCAATCACATACCTCTGGATGGCTAGCATAGTACAGTGCTGAAGAAAATACACTTTGCTTTCAATCTGAGCTTAATGGATTAAAAAGATGGAGCTAGTGTGTCTTTTCCTAGCAACCAGCTCACATCTGTCTAGAGCACTGTTGATGGAATAAGCTCTGGTGTGCCTGCAAATATTCTCCCATATGTACATGAGGAGATATTCCTTATAGATTACACTTTCTTCTGTGTCCAGTTGTCAAGGAGATTGAGTCCATTCCAGATAAATGTTGATCAGACTTCTGTTGCATTTAGCATTGTTCTCCTTTTCCAGATTCCATTAACATCTGTTGTAGGAAATTGTCAGTAGCTCCATATCAGGGAGCAGCAAGACGAGGCTGACCTGCAAGGGCAGGGAAGCCAAAAGCTGAGCATAATGAGAAGGCAGAGGTCTCACTGACAAGGGTCTCACAGCACCAAAACAAGGCAAGCAGAGAAACTCTGGCAAGGGTAATCAATTGCAACTAAGGATCCAAATCAGTAATCAAGTTCTTGATGATGAAGCAGGTCCCAGGTCAATCTGTGAAGGTGATCAGGTCCAAATACATGGAGGTGCTGATCCTGTCCTGGATCAGACACAGGGTCAGTGCCTCCAGCCAGGTCTGCAGAACTCAGACATAAAACCAGGAAGTCAAATCGCAGGTCAGGGTTAAGGTTTGGCTTGATGGGGTACCTCTCTAGGTGTTGACATAGGCATGACTTCTGCCCCACTCCAGGATAAGCAGGAACCAACAGTGCAAAACTCAGCAGAGAGCCCTGCTGAAGCTCTTTAGAAGACTTTTGGGGAGACCTTTGGCAGAGGCTCCTTCCATCTCTTTCCTCATAATGTGTTTTATCAGCAAGCTGGCCTTGAGTACAGAAAGATGAACTCCTCAAAGGGAAGGCATGCAATTAGGATGTTAACAGTTCAATTTTTATGAGACACTGCAATTCATCTTCAAATTAATATGCACTTTTCTGCTTCTTTTTTTAATAAACCCCATGTTTTAAGATAGCAGTCTTAATATAAGCTCAATAACATGGGCCTCAAATAAGCAAGCTCCCACTTTAAGATCTACGTGGAGACCATAGCTAACATGAGTAAAGCTCACTTCCACTAACTTTTCTCAGAAACATTACAAAACTATGAAAACAAATGTTACATTTTATTCTGGGTTGTTATTTCTGAGGGAAAGGCGTTTTTTAAAGGAATTGGTTTTTTTGGTGGTCCTTTCATAGTAGAGGTATAATTAATCTGCCAACCAGCAGAGTAAGGAAAAAAATGCAACTCTCTGCATTTTTTGTTCATTTTAAGATTTTGTTTAACAGGTTTTTTCTCATTTTCTGATCATCTGTAGAATTATCTTCCTGCCTTGTTTTCTTAATAAGTATATACTGTTTTGTTTTGGTTTTATTTTTACTGTATGCATTGGGCCTTCTAAGCAAATTTGTGCTGATGTACTTACTTTAAGTGTTGGTATTGCATCAGAAACTATTCCCTCAAAACAGACTGATGGTCCATCTGGTTCAGTATCCTGTTTCCTGTAATGGCTAGTAACAGATGCTTGACAGGAGATTGCAAGAAATCCCACAGAGCCCAATTTTGATACATTTATTCATTAGGGTATTATTTTCTTAGTTAAAGGTGGACATTATGGAGTAAATATGCTTTTATTTTTAAAAAGGTATCTTACCAAATAACAATGATTATTCTTTTTCAAGTACATCTTCAATCCTTTCAAATGTGATCACTCCTTTGATGTATCCTATTAAGTGATCCATCCTCACATAAATCACAAAACACGACAGTTTTCTCCAGTCAAAATCAAAAGGGCAAATATTCAATCTTCTGGATTTCAAATTATTTATCCAGAACATTAGTGGAATAAATACCTGTTCATGGTATATTTTTTAGAAAGAATAAATAGTACAAACTTTCAGAAAATATGGTCAAGCTTAAGCAAGGCTATTTGTGCAAATTAAACAGTAATTAACATCTGGAGCACCCAAAAATTATTGAAATCAAAGATCTGCTATTCAGAAATTATTTGAAATATCTTTCTTCTGTATACGACCAGTAATAGAAATAACACTGGAATATGTAGATGAGTCATCGTCTTCATTATCATTTTTAGATACTGCTAAATTATCATATTTTAGTCGTTGTTTTAACAATACAAGCAAGCAGCTAGTATTGCGTATAAAATTCCAGTTGCCTGATAATTTATTCTATATGGGAATTTTTCTTTTTTTTCACATTCCTGTGCTATACAGAAACCTCCAGGTCAGTGCATCTGGAGTAGCGTACATATTTTAAATGCCAAGCAATGTGAATGCTGAACAGATGATATGTGCAGATCACTGCTGCTTCTTGCCCCTGTCTGCAGCTCTGTTTCAAAGCAAGAAGAACAGAGATTAATCATTTTACTTGCATTTTTTTGAGATTTGTGATTATATTAGAATTAGATCTTTTCATTATTTTGTGGGTCTTGAAGGGTTCCATGTCATAGAAAGTTCCCAAAAGTAGGTCAGATATCACATGCATTGACAGCTTAAAAAGGGGCACAAAGATGAGTTGCAATAGATGTTCAGGAAATTGAGCTGGAAGCAGCCACAGAGTGCATAGTCTTCTTGGCACTCTAAAACTCTCTAAAACACAGAGATTTTAGGGGAAAAAAAAGACCTTTTAGTACTGATACTCGCCAATTTTATTTAATATAACAGTATACAAACAACAGAATATATTTACAATTATCAAAACATGTATTTTAAGATGAAATGGAACCATGCTATTTAGGGCAATTTTCCATCATCTATTGTGTTGTAAATCAATACCCTGTAATATTAAGCCATAAAAAATATTTAAAATACATGGAAATTCAAACTCAGGCAGTCAAAACTTTCAGTATGGCTGGTGTAAAGGTGCCTGCAGAAATTTAATTCTTGACCATCATTCCCCTTCCATGTCATGGTAATATTTTGCTTAAGTAAAGCATCACAAACACTGGTTTTCACAGGACTCTTGTCACATTCCCTGCAGAGGATGGACAATACTTTCTTAATGAGCATTTATTTAGAGTTTTGTTTTCTGCTCATTGTTCAGTGTGTGGCCCTATGACTTTCTTAGTCTTCATTTTTTAAACTTTACTTAGAAGACAGAATTCATTAATATCTTTTCTGTGGCATTCATTACTGTGCTGTTTGGCTATTTCATGCAACAGTTAATTTGTATTCATTTGGTCCTTTTGACCCCGGGGGTCATTTTACAGGTGGGAAATTGACAGAGGCAGAGAGAAAAGGGAAACGCAGCTTTTAAAATAAAAGTCCCTAATCAGAGAAACCCATCTTCAATTCTCATATGTAGTAATTTTTAATATTTATTATAGTATATATAATTTGTTGTATAGAATTATTTATAGTATAATTTATATTTTTATAGCCCAACCCCTTCTATTGCAAAGGTAAATACTTGCCATTCAAGCAAATCAGACTCCCAGGACCAAGATGAATCTCTTATTTTAGATCCCCTGAAAATTTTTTGGCTGCTTAAGCCATTGAAGTAACTGAACTACTCTAAAGACTGACAGCACACAAGACATGCCTATCAACAGGCTATACAGTATACAGACTAATAACGAATTTCCTTGTACACTCTGAAAATGGTATTTGTTTTATATTTCTCCCCATATCCTTCAGACCTCACTCCTTCCTTGCTCTCCAGTTTCTAGCCATTACAATATGCTGTTATAATGATATTATATCATAGAGTCATAGAATCATAGAATATTTTGTGCTGGAAAGCACCTTAAAGATCATCTAATTCCAACCTCCTTGCCATGAGCAGGGATGCCACCCACTAGACTAGGTTACTCAGGGCCTCATCCTGCCTGGCCTTGATGGGGCATCCACAACTGCCCCACTGAGCTTCGTGTCATCTGCAAAGTTGCTGAGGGTGCACTTGATTCTACTGTCGATGTTGTCAATGAACATATGGAAAAGCACCAGTTCCAAAACAGAGCCCTGAGCGACTGGGCTCTGTATATCGTACATTATATTTTTCTTGTAAGTTTTTCTTCACTGTCTGAATAGCATAATACTTAGACATTTTTATAGTTTGTAACCTGTTTTCCTATTTGGTCACTTTCACTCCCCTTCGCAGCTTTAAGCTTCTTTAGCACCAGCTCCCCAGGTTTCTTACTTAGTACTTTGTCTGACCTTTATCTCTACTTCTTTCTCATCCATGTGGTTAGGTAATTCACTGAAGCACAAATAAAATAATGTCTATATAGTACCAGAGCTGAACCCCATTCCTCCATTAAGCAATTAGTAATAGCAATTGCAGCAAGTGTTCTACAGCATGTTCCCAACGTGCTGCATGTTCAGCAAACATCAATTGTAAAATAGTAGAAATTTAGTTCTACTAACATTACAGACAACGGGCAAGTTCATTTGAGTCTTTTATAACAGTGTCGCATTTGGTCAGATTTTTGAAGGGGTAGCAGAAGAAATATTATTCAACAAATGCCATTGCCTAGATGAGGAGCTCTAAAATACAACAGCTACATATAACAGATAGTCTCTCACTTACAAGAAATTTTACAGCTCTGGATGAAATTTTGAAATAAAATGAAACAAAATTTCACAAGACAAACAACATTCATGTAAAACAATTTAGCTCAAAGACATACAGTTTCAGAGTGATTAGACATGGAGAAATCGCATTATAATGTGAAGTTTCAGGGAATTTACCCAGTAGGTAAGCCTGCCACTTAGAATTGAATGCTACACTAATTCATAGAAAACTATAATATACCTGAGATCTGGGAAATAATTGAAAAACCCAGAAACTAAATAAAAAGATAAATTACATGATCAGTAAACATTAGAAAGTTCTTGAACACTAAGTTCCATACAGAATCACAGAGTAGGTAAGGCTGGAACGGACCACAGTGGGTCATCTGCTCCAACCTCCCTGCTCAAGCAGGGTCATCCTAGAGCACATGGCACAGGATTATGCCCAGATAGTTCTTGAACATCTCCTGGGAGGGAGACTCCACAACCTCTCTGGACAACCTTTTCCAGTGCATACCCACCCAGTAAAGCTTTTCCTCACATTCAGGTGGAACTTCCTGTGCATCAGTTTCTGCCAATTTTCTTTTGTCCTATCACTTGGCAGCACCAAGAAAAGCCTGGCTCCATCCTCTTGACACCCTCCCTTCAGATACTGACAGATATTGATGAAGTGCCCTCTCAGTTGTCTCTTCTTGAGCCTGAATAGGCCCAGTTCCCTCAGCCTTTCCACATTCCAGTCCCTTAATCATCTTTGTTGCCCTCCACTGGACCTTCTCCAGGAACTGCTTGTCTCTTTTGTCCTGAGGAGCCCAGAACTGGACACAGTACTCCAGGTAAGGCCTCACAAGGGCTGGCTAGAGAGACAGGACCATGCCCCTTAATCTGCTGGCAGTTCTCTTTCTGAGGCATGCCAGGAACTACAATGGACTCTCCTTCTTTCCTAGTGAACTGAAATACATGGAAGTTGTTCATCAAATAGCAAAGAAGATCTTATGCATAATATCAACACATTCTAAATTAAATTGCTGCAAGCACTTCTCAAAAAGGAATGTCTGTCATGTGCTAAAATACCCTAAAGTGCCTTGGCAGGTTTTTTTCTGTTTCTGAAGGCTACAAACTACTATTATATCAAAATATTATTGGCAATAAATCAAAATTGCATCAGTCTATAGATAGGGTTAAATCTGTAGGTCTGTTTCCTACAGATACAGCTGTTTAATAACACCTGTTGTTAATTACCTGTACACTTATATAAATAATCAATGCCTCCATATGTGAAGAGCGATCCATATTACTAATAGCAAAGATTCTGTCCCTTTCTTATGTAGAACTGCCTTTCTCAATGTCCACATTCTAAATTAATATGTTATTGATATGGTTTTAAACCCAATAAAATTAACCATTTTTCAGTTAATTACATGAAATGGCAGTAATCATTAGTATTTACTATTTCTAATGATTTTCTGTATTTACTGTATTTTAAAAGTTGATGCGGTAAGAGTTTACTGTAAGTTACCATAAGAAAAAACAGATGAGAATAACAGAAATATTACAAATGAAGATGACATGATATGAATACTACAAATGAAATTATAAGATGAAGATTTAGAGGACAAGTCATGAGCAGCTGAGGGATCTGGGGGTGTTTAGCCTGGAGAAGTGGAGGCTGAGGGGTGACCTTATCACTCTCTACAACTGCCTGAAAGTAAAGGTTAGGGTCAGCCTCTTTTCCCAGGAAACTGGCAACAGGACAAGACCACAAGCTGTGCCAGGGGAGATTTAGGTCGGACATCAAGAGGAATTTCATCATGGAAAGGGTTGTTAAACACTGGAATGGACAGCCAAAGGAAGATGATGGAGCCACCATCCCTGGAGGTGTTCAAGAAATGACTGGATGTAGTGCTTAGTGCCATGGTCTAGTTGACATGGTCTAAGGTTGGACTCAGTGATCTCAGAGTTCTTTTTCAACCTAAATGATTCTGTGATTCTGTGGCAATAATGCGCTTGACTCCTTACAAAATATTTTCACCGGTTAATAGCTGATTTAAGTCTATGTGAGAAAAATAATAGGATTGAATTTTAATTGAAGTAATTGCTCTTTGCAGTAGATTTCTTCTTTAAGGAATACATCTAAGGTTAACATTCAACTTCCTCATTCTGGCAAACAGTACATTTTTACATTTTTTTATGGCAGGAGAGATTAGAAATCACAGTTGAACACAGAGCCTTGCTGGCTTAGCCACAAAACTGAAATTTAGCAAGCTCTCTTCCTAAAGATCTTTCAATTCAAACAGACAAGGTAGGCCACACATGGGAGAATTCACAAGAGATGCAAAGTGATCTGAAATCACACTGAGCAGAAAAATGGCAGAGACAGAAGTAAAACCCAAGCTTCCTGAGACTCAGTTTTCCTGTTGATTAAGACTGCTGTGTAACAATTCATCAGGATTCAGAAGTATTTGGTATTGATTTAGTTCAGGACTATTCACTTAAACTCTGGTGCTCAGTATTGCTTTCAGACAAATATTTTACTAGAGGTCAGCTATACCAAATTTTTTTCTGGAAAAATTACAAGACCTTGAAATACTTATGTAGGAAACTTCTTCTGAGGAAGTGCTTTGATCTCCCTGTGTCCTTAAGACAGTGGGTAAGAAACCAAAGGAGAAAGCTCCTTTACGAAACTGGCACAGTGGTAGTGTGATTGGGGAAGTCTGGTCTTAAGTTCAGTCAAGGAGTTTTACATGATGTTTCCTGGTAGCCCACAAATAACGCGGGATTCTAATCCTTAAAACTATTTTCTCAGCATTTTTATTACACCAGAATGAGTTATGTTTGGTTACCACTGAAAAGTCTAACAATCTATTTCAAGCGGAATCAAAATAAAAAGAAGTAAAACACTCACAGCTGAGGGGATCTGGTACAAAAGACCAAGCTGACTGCAGGTATACATACTCATATGAGACTTTAGTCCAATTAGGGATTGACGAGTATGAGAACATCATACAGACAGCTCTAAAAGCATCTAAAACCAGTGAAGTTTGTACACGTAACAATGACAGCAAAGGAAACATCAGTACAGGTTTCAACATGACCCTGAGTGATTCAAATTTGGAGTTTCTTAAATGTTTTGTTAAGTACTACATTATAGTACTTAACAGAACATTTAAGAAAAACTGGAGGGGCGGGGGGAGGGGGTGGGAGGCGCTAAGCAAACATGAAGCCTAATCAGTATTCTTTGTGACCATCATTTTCTAACAAACTGCATGGAAACTATCTTCACTAGACAGAGGTAAAGCAGTAGTTCTCTTCATTTGCTGACACAGACTGGATTGCAAACCAAGACTGGCATTTTCTAATTCTGGATCAGAAATCCATGCCTAGGTTTCTTAGATTTTATTTCCTTAAAAGTGTTTATCTTTCTTTTGCTTTTGAGGTAACTATGGGAGGACAGACTGTTCTGCTTTCTGTGTTCTGTTTTTGAGTTTTTTATGAAAGCAAGTGAAAGCAAAAAACTGTATTACTTGCATGGAGGAAGTTTTGACCTTTATGGTTTAGACTTAATATTTTTGTAATGCTTTTGAGTGTTTTGTTTAAAAAAAGCCTTCATCTTGGCACTGTTTCGAATGCATTAATATTTTGGAAGGAAGTTACAGCCTTCACACAAATTCAACAGCACTTGCTCCAGCAAGTGTTCTTGGTGATGCTACCCATGTGAGTGAATAGAATTCACTGCTACAATATGTGCACAATGATACACATTGCAAAAGGACCTTTCTAGACTTCTGCACGTCATACTTTTTGGTTATGCAGAAGGAATCCTGGAATGAAAAAGGAAACATGGAGAGGAAAATGGATTAAATGACGATTTTGAGATCTGAAGCTGTGAACACTTTTAAACACAGAATGTGTCATCTGCATATACGTTTATTTCTTTTATTAATTGAATATCAGATTGAAATAGGCAAGATGCTATGACATAGTTGCATTTAACATATTTGACTGATTATACCAATAAAGTTGACTGTTAGCTAATTTTTGGTTTATAGAAGTACAGATACCATAGAGACTGTGTTATTTAGAAGGAGATTCACTGTTAGCAATTCACAAATAGTTTAAATTTTCCAGTATATTTGAGGTCACATTAATATTTCATCAATGAACAATCTACACAGTAGAGACTGATGACTTAACCAGTCATCAGTGATGAAGGGATAATATTTCCTTCACAATCTGAAAAAGTGCTATTTAAAAAAATAACATGATAGAAACTATTTCAGTCAAAAAGAAAAATGTTTTCTCGTTTGTATTTAATTCATCCCTTGCAGGAAGAAACAAGCTTTTGTATCAGTAGAAGTAGATAATTGTTATTCAAGAGTATAATTATTAATATGGGCTTCCGACACACAGCTCAACCAAAGAATTTCAGTTCAGATCCCCATTATTTAATTACAACTCAGTGATAGTGGGGTACAGTTGTGATGCCCTATGTATAGCCTCATTATCTTACATATTTTTGAATAATGAATCTGTAATGATAATATGCAAATTTTGACTTTTTAATAAGTGCTATAATAATGTGTCACCTAATTTGGGCCACTTCTGTGTACCAGTTTGTAGTAATGAAAAATTACACTTTGGTTCATCTGTGTTCTTATCAGTATATGAAGTATTATGTTAGCACAATAGTCCACTGCAGTTCATAGACTTTATAGCTGAGATTCTTACGCATGACTACCTGGAAAAGAACCATAAATAACCATGGCTTGGTAAGCTAAAAACAGCATTATGCAATATAAAACAGAATCCTACATGTCTCCCCTCTTGTCTCCCCTCTCATTACTAGTATTGCCAAAGAAGTGGGTATGCAAAGCAGAAGCAGATACTAATTTTTTTGCATGCTACAGGAATTTTTTTTTGATAATTTCCTGCTGGTCAAGAGATGACTTTAAGACATTCATTCGAAACTTGCTTGGAAGATAAGAGATAGAGCTCAGTAGATTTGAATATTACAGAAAAAAATAATGAAATATAATATTAAGTACATTTAGGTTTTTTGTGCTAAATTCTTTATTTTATGGATTTACTATCTTAAGGTTTTACCTAAGTCTAACAAAAACAGTTTGAGAGGCCATAATAAATTATTTGTGAACAATTCAATTAAGCATTTGTGATTATATGAATTTGTAATGTTGTGTAATGTTTTGAATATTTATTGCATATCTATTTTATGTTGAGCATATTGTTATACCCTCCAGGACATTTTGCAGAAGACATTTCATTTGAAGTGTTATTTCCTGAAGGAACAAGCAGAAGTATAATTCTCCTCTATTACTTCAACATGTAATGGTACCCCTCTCTGCTACATAGTCAAGGATGTTTTCTAGGCAAACTTTTGTCCAATTAAAATCAAACTGTCATCAGGCATGAATGTAGTAACTCCAGCTAGTGATGGTCTAAGTACTTTGTATTTAAAATGTTTCCTCTGACACACAATCATTGTTGTACAATCTTCAAATTGCAGGTAGGGACTACGATTGTATACTGATCAAATTAGACCCTGGACCTGAAAGAACAGACTTCTACATTACATTTGCCTCAGAAAGACTGTAAAACAGGGCTATTTGGAGTCATTTAGCTTACCATATACAAATTATTCTTCACTATGGAGAAATATTTAACCTTCAACCTCTTGGGCACACTGCAGTCTATTGAATGACCATCAACGTATCTTCATCAAAACTACCAAAATATCCTAAAGAACTGATCTGTCATGGAATGATTGCAAAGGGGAAAAAAAGCAGCAGCTGTAGAAAACTTCCATCCAAAGAGAAGATCTGTTACTTTTACACTGCTATCTCTAACCTAAGTGTACAGCACCATGGAAATTTGCAAAAGAAAGCAAATACATCCAACAAAAAGATCCATCCAAAAATGTCATAGCAAAATACCACCAAGAAGTATCCAATCAACCTTACAAAAATGAGGCACTGGCTGTATATGCCTCTTCTTTCCAGGGAATGAAAATGTAAATAATCTGTAATGGATGTTACTCTCGTTGCTTAGTACATTGCTAAGAGCTGTTAAGATGTGATTATAAGTGCAGTGTGCAAATATATACAGAACATAATAAAAATATTTATGATATGAGCTATAGCACTCAGTAAGATAAACAGTGCTGACACCTCAAGAAAATCAAATATCTAATACATTTTATATAATTTTTGTACATGAAGATAATTTGGTTTGTCATTTCTATAACACACAAAACATCACATAGAACACAAAAAAAGGTAAGTCCTTAATACAACATGTAGTGGTTTGGTCCAAAATACTCGTTACTGTTTACCTTCTGTGAGATAAGAATTAGGAGAAATGCAAAGCAGGCACCAAACTTGAAAGAATATAAAGAAGTTTATTAACAGACCTAAAAGAAAAGGAAGAAAAAAAAATCATACCACACCTTGAGAACACTTCTCCTCCCCCCCCACCTTTCTCCCTTCTCCCACTGACAATGTAAAAAGACAACCCTTGAGCTGTTCAGTCTGTTTATCACTTCCATAATAACCTTGTTCAGTCTATTTAGGAAGAGGAGTCTCTCGCCCATGCTATGAAAACATTATCACAACGAGACAGCCACCCAGGTTGGTTCTCTGCTCGCATGTGAGTCCCTTCCCACGACTTGCAGCTTTTCCCACAACTGCTTTCGAGGGTCCACTCCTGAATTACTGGGGTACAACTTTAAGGTTGAGCCGTTCAGAAACAAAAGTTCTCTTCACCCATCTCTGGGAGCATTTCATCTCTAAGAATAGAGGCCCTTCTCCTTCCCTGGGAGCAAAGGGTCCTCCTCATCTTCATCTCTAGGACTGTCTCTGGGAGCATCTCTAGGAACTGAGGTCTTGTCCTTTTCCATTTGGAGCAAAAGTCCTCATCACTTCCATCTCTCCCTGTTCAAATTTCTCATTAAATTACAGCTGCTTCAGCATCTGCCTATCTCAGCGCAGGTGCTTTTGCTCTCAAGTACAAGTTGAACACTCCACCCCCCCCCATGCCTTCATGAAATTACAATGGGTACTCTGATACATCATAGCTTTACAACAGAATTTCAGCTTTAAGCATCTCCTCTTTCTTCTCCCCCAGGTTTTCAGCTCTTCACAGCACTAAAAGGGTTAATCTCACCTAGGCCTTGCAGCTGGAATGTCGCTTATTGCTGTCGGTCACGTGATCTTTTGCCGGACAGCGGTGGACAGCTTTCGGCTGAATCTTGGCCGCACTGGAGAAGGGGAGCCGAGCCGCTCTGGCTGTCCACAGCAGGGCCATGGGGGGGGGGTGGTTCTCCAGGTAGAACAGGGCCCATCAGCTCCAGGATGGCCGTGGCCCCCCCACAGGGCCTGCAGCCACCTTGTGCCAGCACCGGAAACGAGACAGAGACAGAGACTCTAACGCAATCTCGGGCTTGTTATCACAAGCCTCGGCGTGCCCTCAGGCAGAGGGGACTCAGCATTAGCCTCCACAGCATCCTCGCTGGACGACTCAGTGCATGGGCGCAAGATGGATGCATGCGCTGGCTCCTATTCGGAGGAGACACGTCAGGTGGCCGCTGGATTAGGCCCGCGTCAGCCCGGAAGCAAAGAAGGCGAGAGGGGCCTCTGGTGTGGGTTCCAGCAGGTTTATTTGCCAGAGGGTCCAGGGACCAGAAAAAGACCCTGAGGAGAACAGTACACAACCTTTTGGGGGGGGGGGGGGCGGGGGGGGGGTGGGGGGCAGAGCAAGGCAGGGAAAGAGAAAACAACCAGTGGGGTACAAGCAGAGGGGAGGATACAATTTTCCAGAACCAATGGGTAAAACAGAGATGCGGGAGTCACAACAGGGAACCAATTAACAACTAAGAAAGGGAGAACTTTCTGGATCTGGGGGAGGTAATTTGGGATTGGGAGCCACCCAGGGGGAGGTGACCTAGACCTAAGTGATCTCCTCTGGTCCGCCTTCCCACCCACTGTCCTGGGCGGGGAAATCCACCCAGTGGATGGCCCTGGTTTGACTGACATTAGATGGTCTCAGCCCAAGAGTAGGCTGAGCCACCCCAACAAGACTCTGCCTCGGGGTTTTCTATTCTTAAGTGTGGATCACAGAGGAGGTCGCAATTTTAAGTGGCTCAAAGAATTGTCCATATTCAAGCTGGCCAGCTGATAGGTTCTGTTAGGTCACAGAGGAAGCTGTAAGCACCCCTTTGCAAGAACATCACTTCTGGGACTATGCTTGCTAACCCATGACAGTAGGAATGCTTTCTCTTGTTGCGAGTAGTTACATTAAGCAACATGAAGGAAATCTTTCTCAAAAACTCAAATTACTTGTTTGAATCTTGAATTGGTTTAATAAATACCTACTTTCCCTTCTGTTCTAAAAAATTCCTTTGTTTTCTTGAGTTTCCTCTTGATGTGAGAAGTACTTTTCAAGTTATGTGTTACCCACAACTCTCTCATCATGGGTCTTCCACAGGGCCAGAGGTACTCAGTGCCTTCTGAATAATCAGATCGCTTTGGACTGAATCTCCTATACCGCTGAGTAAAGCAAGCTGAAAAGCATTGGTTTCTGGAAATCACCATATTTCCTTTTTTATTCTGCAAGGGTAAAATAATGCATAAAGTAATTGTTTAACCCAACTTTTGGCTCTCCTAATTCTAAAATTGGCATGCTGCCAAGCACATGAAAGGTCCAAAAGGGCAGCCATAGATGTCATTACCAGCTGTTGGTCACTGAGACCCAGCAGTATATTTAGAAGAGGCAGTGAGGGGTTTTTTTATTTCCCAAATGAAGACGCTAGCCTTAGGCTAAATGTTGGTTTGGTCTTTTAATGGCTATTAAAATGGTTCCCTCCTGTTTGCTGACAAAGATTTTATTCATCCTAGTAAAATCAGTTCTGCATCACAGACATGTGCTAACAGAAGATGATAGAACTGACCTTTCTGGTATTTTCTTTGCTATGGGTTGTTTTGGTTTGGGGGTTTTGGGGGTTTTTTCTTCTTTTTTTTTCTTTTAGTTTTTCTTTTGATTCTCACCTCCTAATTATCATTTCCTAAATGTTGACATCAGCTCTAAGCACTAGAAAAACTTGTATTTATTTGTATGTCTGAAAATGTGTATGTTCTGTAGAGAGAGGTGAGGTGGCTTCTTCCTTTATCAGTACTATCAAGTCTATCTCTTTCACTGCATCACTCCTTCAGTTCTCTCCCCTTAAGTCTAGTCCTTAAATATTTGCAATTAGGCTATTCAGAATAATTTTAGGTATCTAGTTCTTGCTAACTTCAGGGTTGAATACTGTTGAAATTACATGTCTTCCTAAGCATCAGGAAAGAAATTTCTTTCTTGAAGACACGTTAAATAAAAACGGTTGTTATTCTGCCTTCTTTTCCATATTTACTTCTAGTAAACATACTAATTTTCTCTTTCTTTCCTAAACTGTAACAGTTGTCTCATCATAAATACTAACCAGAGGGTAATGGCTGGTAGCAGTATTATGTGGTACAGCAAGCTAGTCTGTCATTTTATTATGAGTAAAAATTCCGTAGTGGTTTCCTGTAAAAAGTCAAATACTGTTGTTTTTAAATTACAGTTTTAGTAAATTTCATTGTACAAATATTTAATTTTTCTACTCTTTCGATGCCTATTCTCACTAGAAGTGTTTGCATATCAGATGTCTGTTCTTAAGACTGATGCAAGTACCACCAAGACCCATTAGAGGTACAAACTTGACTACACAAAAACCACTAAATGTCAAGGAATATTTTCAATTCACACAATGAAATTCTCCAGTAAGAACTTACCAACTGACCATCTTGACTTACACAACCTTGTATCAAGAGCTCATGCTGTTTTTATTCATCAATTGCAAATGGCTTGAGGAGGATAGCAAGAGGTGAAGAAGGGAGATTTTCCAGTTTTGAGCTGATCCTGGTTCTCCTTTTACCCTTGATCATGGCCAGTGTAACGTTTTAAAGTATAAATCATGACTGTCATTCTACATACGAAAGACAGAATTTGGGATTAAACAGGCAAGTAGCTCCACTATCGTTCAAGCTCTCCTCCTCTTGACTCAACACAATTTGTATTTCACACCCATAACACAAACATTATGATGGCTGGCTGTATGTCAGCCTGGATGACTGTAAAATACACACAGGTGTACATTACAGAAAGCTGGAATGATCATATCATGTTAGGCTTGTGCAGTCAAATTCTAGCCCAGTTGTTTAGTTCAGTGGTACATTGTTTTATTATTAGATTTCTATTATCTTATCACTCTTGGGTATAATTTATTGAAAGAGAAAGCTAAAAATGTGGCTTGCATAGGTAGCATTATATCCCTTTAACCTTAAAAGGTTATATGAATTTGTATCTGAGTCTTTCCTAATATTTTTTTTCTTGTTTGTAAGAGTTCGCGTGCTGTTTTGATAATGTTTTCATTGATGTCAAGACCTTGGTATAAAAACATGACTAGCACTATACTAATTTACCCTATGGTCTCCTGTGTCTTCCTTTGCCTCTCTCCTTGAGCAACTGGCATAGCTGCAGGACTGTTTACTCCACAGCTTATTTCCCCTTTATCTTTGATGTCCCAGGATGTCAAAGGCTGTGAATTTAATATTGATTTTATAAAGTACTTTTACTGTAACATGTCAGTTAGGATTAGCTTCAACCTCGAGGAAGCTCAGGCAGTGAGCTGGATTTGCACGCAATGTGGCTCTCCAGCTCTCAGACTCTTTTCCCGAGCGAATGCTTTATTTATAAGAGTGACAGTGTGCTGTGAAAGCAGGGATAGCACACAGCCCCCAGCTATCTCTGTGTCTTGTATACACAACGTCAGTGCCCTGTGTATACATTAGGCTTGAAAATGTAAGTGGATCAGAGAGACGTATCATTTGCTGGTATGTAAACAGACAGATGAGTTTATAGATCGCATTAAACCCCAGTGGCTGTAACTAGTGGAAGAGACTTCCTGG
Organism: Corvus hawaiiensis; assembly: GCF_020740725.1. NCBI lineage: Eukaryota > Metazoa > Chordata > Aves > Passeriformes > Corvidae > Corvus > Corvus hawaiiensis. Next base: position 28,115,160 of record NC_063218.1, on the reverse strand, counting down.
AGTCCCATCCCCCATCTCACTCCTTGTTCCTCCTTATACTATCAACACCAACACCAGGAGCTGGGCTCATCTCCTTTAGTGAGCAAATAAAGGCATCTTCCCAAAGGAGGAGTCACAGCTGAAGAGTATTCTTGCTTGGTCTTGTTCCCTTAACCTTTTGTTGCTCCTTTGAAATGGCAGGTGCTGCTGATGGATTAATCTGCAAAGTCTTTTCAAACTCAGTATTGATCCTCACTCAGTCCCAACAAAGGTGAATAGTTTGTCTTGATATTATCCTCTTTTTTTTCTCTTTTTTCTCTTTCTTTTACTTTATACTTTTGAGAAAGAACAAAATTGCAGTTGCCATATTTTGTATCTAAAACTGAGAGGTGAGGTTACCTCAAAGACTGATAGTGCTGAAGCTTGGAATTACAGTCTCAAGGGAGCAGTCACCAGTTTTCTTGTGTGTTGAGCAAATCATGCCAACTGATTACACACTCTTAATGAAAGATTAACTATTTAATGCATTAGCTTTTTGTGAGCACATGGAACAGCTGTGCACTTGGGCTATATCTGCTCCATCCATAGCATGTTTGATTTCTCATAGCTCCCCAGTTGCTCTAATCTTGCCTTCCTCCTCAGCTGGGACTTGAGTTAGCTTAGGTCTTCTGAGCATTTTGAAAATATTTATTGTTTGGTTCATTAATTATTCTACAGGCCTTGACTTTGACGCCTATGTACACGTATGGCAATGTATAAATAATAAAAAAGTTTATTATTCTTCATATGTAGAATATATGGCTGCTTATAAAACATTATTCATGTAGCTGCAATATCATTCTTTTTCATTTATTATGTTGTTCTGCCTAGGTATATATGACAGTTTGAGGTTTGTTTTAAGTTATTGTCATAAAATATATGTCATTTCAGTGTAAACCTGCAAGAGTTCATAAATACTATTGCTGAGCTTAAGTAACTGAAGAAAGAAGGGGTGGTTGCTACAAAGCAACATCTGTGATTTCAGTTGTTGCAGGGAAGAAATTTGAAGCATAAAGCTGAAAGCAGCTTTCATGTGCATGCAGGTATGAGCACATATACCCTTCCTATTTATACTGGAGATCAGACTATTTTTGGTGAAATCAGGCAAACATGACTTTGGATGATAGACGAGGTCATTTTTCTGCATAATTATTTGCATAAGTATTCATGAACTGATAACAGGCTCAAAATCTGCAAATCAGACTCCAAAAATAGTATTTCAAAACTGAAACACAGAAAGATTTTCCTTTGGTGTCCGTTCTCCTTAAGCATGAGAGAGACACTGTGTGGAAATAGCCCCAGAAAAACATTTATATATTTCTCTCCAAGATAAAAAGGCCACAGGATTTCCAACATTATGTTAAAGTGAAAATTTCCACTCTAGATACCAGTGCACAGAATTTTGGACATATGTCAATTTATAATCAAAGGAAGTCTAAAGCATTTTGAGTGCAACCTGTCACTCCTGCCAATGTTACAGTCAGCCCATAAATATTTTATATACCTGAGAACATCACCTCTTCTGTTTCCTTTGCATTAGGTACACAATGTATCCTCTCTAGTATGTTTAGAACTCAGATATTACTTTTTGTCCATCTTATGATGTGCTACTTTATTCAGACAATATAGGTAATAAGAAAATTACTAATTTATATTACCTTCAGAATATTTAATTGGGTATGTGCTAATTAAGTAAGGATAACTTCTCGATCTGTAGAAAAAAACCCGTTAGCTAATTTTTCATTCCGTTTTTATGGAATTCATGCATACAAGATATGATGAAATATCAGTGAGGATTTGCTTTAAAATTCAATGAAAAACAATGAAATTTGAAACTTTGTAATCTTTTTTTATTACTAGAAGTAATGCAATTAATTAACTATAGAGTAATACAAAATTCAGTATGTTAAAATTGACAGGTTTGTAACCAAATAAACATCTGAATGACAAAACTGTTCAAAGTATACATTTCTATTTTTCAGAATCTGCACACAACCCATTGTATCAAAGTTCTTTCACACAGAAGTTTTCCCTGAACAGTGTGTTGTCTACAACACATCAGAAAAGCTGGACTTTGGGATTAGCATTCCACAAAAATAATCCATGCGTATGTGCAAATCCATTCACAGAATATTTTTTATGACTATTATTCAGGTATATGTATTATGTCAAGGAAGCATATACTCAAGGGATTTTTAACAAACCTGGGTTTTATGGGTGGTTGTGGATGTCTTCCTATATTTTGCATGCTAAAAACACATGTAGAAACAAAAAAACCTTCACGTATTGAAACCCAAGCAGTCAGCTGTGAGTTAGGGACTCTTCTGCCACAGACAACCGAAGACTGACAAATCTCTTCGTGGACTCCTAAGGGTTTATGTTCAAATTTTCCAAAAATGTGTGAAATTAATTAAATAGCAGGTTTATAAAGTATGTAAATGCTACTGCTGCTTCATCCTACATCTGCTGGAGGCACAGAAAGTTTAATACTTCCTAATATCACCCAAGGACTCTGTGATGTCATCAAGAATTGAATGAAGGTCTCCTGAACCTCTGTTCACAGCAAACTGGTTTGCTTTCATCCAATAATCCTTGACTGCCAGAGGCTATTGCAGGGTGGCCTAAATTAAAGGAACCCTGAGGCAGTGTTAATTTGTGCCATAAGGTCAAAATAGTCTCTATTAACCCAAGGGCTTTGTTAGAACAATAGTGGCTTAGTCACTTGCTATGTTTTTCTTGTTGCTCAACTGAGCACAGCCTAGACAGTCACAAAGATTGGATATTGAGGTGTTCAAATTTATTTGCCATTAAAAAGTCTTGAACAACAATTTATACTAACAAAGTTCAGGCTAAGGCTGCTAATGAATTGTTTGTATACTTTGGGATGTATGGCAAAAATACTGTAAAAGTAGCTTATTTCTAGAAAATTATTGAATGTCTACATTTTTAACAGAAATAACTTAGAAGAAAGTAAATTAAACTACTGTCTATTCTCCATTCTTTTCTTTATTTTTTCTCAAGATTAGAACTTCCAGACTGTTGATAGGAACGCGAGTGCTCATCAACAGCGCATAATGAGGTGCATAAGCACAGTTAATTTGAATGGCTGTTCAAAAATTGAACAAATGCTTATAAAGAGTATTTTGAAGTATTTGACCAGCTTCTCCTGGACATACTTCAACAATACACATGTGGATGCATTTCAGCATTTATAACATCAGGTTATATATAAATGCATTTTCTCGTTAAACTATGAAGTGGATTTGTCCCATCTGCCATGCTATTGTCTTTATTCATTAGCAAAGATAAATTTAAACACAGTGATTATCTCAAAAATGCTGTAGCTGTTCAGTTGCAGTGCTATCTTCATCGTTTGGGGGCAGATCGTGAGTGTCAGCTCTGACTTCAGCATTTGTACTGCTTAAAAGGCATTGGTGGATGGGTGAGAAGGAAGGCTAGGATCTGGCAGGATAAAAACAATCTCTGTTCTTCACAGAGAGAAAACAAACATCTTTCCTAATGTTTCAGGGAATTAAGTTTGAAAATGTGGCTGTAAAAATATTGTTGTGTTTTGTAAGTCTAGTCTACTAAAACAAGCTACAAAAACCATTAACTTTTATGTATCAACTACATGTTTCCATGTTGGCTATCTCAATTTCAAGAATGACTCCTAAGGTTGCATCCTGCTTTCATCACAAGCCTGTTGGGAAATTGTCAGTTTATGGAGATTTTGCTTTGTATGTTGGGACTTGCTGTTCTTGCGATCAGAGCATCCATGGATTTAAATTTTCCCTGCTGCTTCTCAGAGCCATTCACACAAAATACCATTTCTTTTTCTTCACCATATTTCTGTTTCTGTGGATTTTAAATTCTCTGTTTATTCTTTTATTTT